>NW_028289037.1:303500-607000 GCF_059628265.1 Tinamus guttatus
ACCTCTAGAGGTCCCTTCCAATCTTAAGCATTCTGTGATTCTATGATTTGGCTCTTCTGTCACTCAAGTATGTGAATATGCTCTTGCTGTTGATTGTAATAAAGAATCATAAATGATTCTGGCGTGGAAATTCATGTCCCATGTAGCATGATGCTACAAAGGTGGAACCTGAACCCTGCAAGTCCTGACACATGATTGTAGATGTCAGCATCATTCTTTTATAGGCAAAAACAGAACACACTCTTATATGTGAAACCAGGAATTTGTTGTTCATCTAATGAAAAGTTTCTGGAGTATAATAGTAACACTGATTATTATTTCAGCTATAATACTGTATATTCATAATCCATATATTCAAATTAATACTGAAAGCCCTCAGTGATGCAGTTAAAATGTTAAAAGTGCTTGCTAGAGTGCTTGGAGTTATGCTGATCCTTCAAGAGCTCCTCTGCATCCCAGGGCAGCAGTCTCACAGCGCCTGTCGGGGCGGTGACAGTGAGCTGCAGCATCCTGTGGTGTCTGCTGGGAAGAAAAGCGTATTCATTTTTTCTTCTATGTTTCCTATAGGAATCTAGTGGGGTAAGAAATCCTCCACATTGCTTCTGTTCGCCTTGATTTTATTTTCACCTGTTTTCTTAGCACAACTGGGTGCTAAGAAATTTGCTTTTTCAGTTCATTGATCCCCAACTATTCAGTGTTTCTATTCTCTTTGCTGTCTCTAGAACTGGTTTTACCTGAACAATGCAAAATTGCACTCCTGTGGAGGCCCCTGACTGACCAGTGTGATTTGTATTAGCCCTCTGGAACTTAAAATATCATCCTGCATCTGCCCTCTTCCTCACCAACATAATTCTGAGCAGTTCATAGACAGTTCAATGCTCACAGAATAGCTGCTTGCTAGAACTATAAACTACATCACAACTAAAGCAAATTTAGGCCATGCTACCTGACTAGTAGGCATTTGCTGAGCTAAAATCAGCTCAGGCCAAGACAGACCCTGAGATTCTGCAGTGCCAGATCAGTACAAAGCCTGTAAGCAGTAATGGCAAAATCTACATCTACTGGTCTGAAATATCTGAACTCTGCTTTTCAGTCTTAGTATAATACATTGAGAACAGCTTGGTTGTATAGAAAGCTACATTATAGGGCTTAGACAGACTCAGCTGTGAACTTCAGGCACACCAGAATAAATAGTTTTTGTAACTCTTGAGATGGTCTTAATTGTGCATGATATATTGAAGGATAATTAGGTGTCAGATGGGTAGGGACTGCGTGCTCTGCTCTCTGTGCAATGATCTCTCTACTCACATGTCACTTGTGGTGAGCAGTCCCTTTCAGCAGAGAAAAGCAATCAGTTCCAGTCAAATGCATTCCAGGTACTTGTGATTTTGCTACTTAGCTTCAAAATCTACCATAAAAATGGTGGTGCTAGCTTTTACTGAAATGCAGATAAATGATTTCCCCCATACAGTTTCATTTTCCCCCGGTGCTTTTTTGAAAGAAATAAAAAAGCAAGCCTCCTGTATACAAGCCATTCTTTTCAGATAGCATTTTAATAAAGACTTGGCTCTGAATGCAGCACTGATTAGTGCTAGGTGGAGAAAGCAGTACTGAAGAATCTCAGTCTTCGCATCTGCAGATTTCTCACTAACATAATTTAGACTTCCAAAGGGAGAAATTCTGTTGCAAAAATTTGTTGCCAGTGCCACTGAAAATGGGAATATTGCCATGGCGTGTTCCTTGGGGTTCCAGTTTGTTCCTAACAGCATGTTTATTCAGGTCTGGAATAGGTTGGTATAAAGTATTTTTTGATATTAAGTAGGTTGGCATTATATAATTTTCTAAGAGTGATGTACCTTATACTGTGACCTCTGTATCAAGGTGGTATTTTACCTATTTCACACACAGGTGTTTTTTTCCTCTTTTGGGTACAGATTGATAGTATTCAGCATCTTGTAATTTAATTCCAGGTCAGTCTGCAATTTGAGAGTAAATTTGTACATGTATAATATATAATAATATTGTATAATATTATGTATGTATAATATCATATATAATATTATGTTAAGGGATGTTTACCCCTTTGCTTCCATTTCTCTCTTATGTTGTTTGGGTGTTTTGAGATATTCACCAAAAATAAACAGATCCCAATGATGTGATTTATGTTTCCGCTCATAATGTGTCTTTTGTTGGATTTAAGAGTAAAGCTGCCTGTGGGGCCACAGAGAGAGAAACTAGCCCTGGGAGCTGGGGCTTGGTAAAGACATCAAACAACAAAAGCTAAAGCAGCAGATCCGTGGGGATCTTTCTTTCTCCAGAATATACTGAAGTCTAGTGTAGCTTCATATTGTTTATTTCTCAAATAAAAAATATGGTTCCTTACAAGCTAAAATTCAAAAGTGTAAACTACTTTAAAAGTATTTTGTTACTTTATGCAAGCTACTTCCTACACCTACATTTGTGTAAGATTTGAATGTTTCATATCATGTTTCCCTCATTATATTATTTGAGAGCATATTGTTCCTTCCTATTTCCATTTTATGAAAAAAAAGTTCAGCATAAAGAGGAATAGCAGCAAAGTGCTTACATGTTTGCTTTTGCCTTTCCCCAAGAAAAGTGTGCTGAAGGAGTGGAGCCGTTCAAGCAATGAGCTTTAGCACTCATTTAGGTACTGTGCTGAATCACTGAAGTGAGAATGTGTTAGATCTAACAATGTGTCTTCAAAACATTTCACTGCAAAATATGTTAGCAACGTGCAACACCACTAAAATACACCCAGGAAAACAAGGGAACTGCCATGAGCCAGGAGGTAAACCTGAACAAGAGCAGAGGCAGTGATCTGGATCTTCAGCATAGCTGTGCATTGTGGAGTCCCTAGTTCTGTGTTATGAGTTTTGCCTAGATCATGCCATATGTCCATATAGGACCCCCAAGAGCCCCTCTAGGCAGAGAACGAGGCTAGAGAGCAGTGAAAAGACAGGGAAAAAGGCTGGGCTCTGAGGATAAAACTCAGAGGTCTGTGCTCCGTGCAAGACCACCAATGGGGCTCTCAGGGTCCAAGGACAAGTAAGACACAGTCTGAAGAACCTTAATGGAGACAAATGGTCAAATACTTAAACACCTTTGGGTGTCTAGACCTGTGCAAAGAGCCAGTTCAGTGAAAACGTGCTCTGCAAGAAAAGAACAGCACTACAGACACATTTATGCGTCTAGCTAAAGGAGATAGGTGATCACTGTTTTATAGTGTGAGTAACACAAGAGGTTTCCTAATGTAGTAGGAAGTAGTAGTATGCAGGCGAAGGGCTAACTGAAGTTCTTGTGGGCAAAAATCAGATGTAGGTCCTTTAAACTCAAAAATGAGGGCAGCAGCATCAGAGTCAGGCCCTCGCTGTTTACATTGTCCTCTAAAATACCTTCCATTAAAGTGCTTACCGTGGCAAATGGACTCACACACTGCATTTTGATAATAATTTCCGCAGGTCACTTTCCAGATACAAAAACGTAACCTTCTTCAATTTAGCCAGAAGTAAGAGAGACAATTTCTGCAAAACAGAGCCATTTCTCTTCTCATACTGCATATGCACTGCTGCCCTCCTTGGCTTTATGCTGGTCGTTGTCATTTATAGTTTGCCATTCATGGACCTTGTTAAAAGTTTTTCATTTTGCACCTGGAAGTTGAAGCCATTTTAAAACTTTCCTCATCTATTTTTTCCAGGCAACAAGAGAAATCAGGCCCTGATGTCTCAAGTATAGTTAGGGGTGTGATCAGCACAGCAAATGAAACACCTCCATGTTCCATGCTGCAAACATGTGCCACTTTTCTGTGGCAAATTTTAGTTCATAATTTCTGTGGCTCAGCAAAAGGTCTATTTTTTATCTTTTATTGTGTGCATGGTGAGTTCTTTCCTTTGCAAATGCTTGCATTTGCCGGAAGTTCCCTCCCTTTCTTTTCAGTCTGCACATATTTTAGGATGGTTCTTTTCAACCCCTCAGTGTTTGAAGATGCCCAGCTCCCTTTATCTGGTAAGAGAACAAATGACCAAAACTTTTCACTAACTGTTATATTTAATTATTTGGGCAAGCAAAAAAACAGACTGGACTTCATGGCATGTCTCTTGCTCTGATTTTAGGAGGTTGTGCAGGGATTAGCTCGGTTTTGTACCATCAGGACTCTTGTTGATGTAAGAAGGGCAAGGGGACAGTATGAGTGGGGAACCATAGCTAGGTGAATGCAAATACATCTTTTGTGGAGTGGATATTTGTCCTATTTGTCCCCAGCTGATAGAGGAGGATGGGTAGGCTGGGAAGGTGCATGGTAGCCTTTTTAATACCTCCTCCTTGGTAAATCTGCATCTCGGTAGAAAAACTTGAACAAGCAGAAAAAAAATCAGTAAATATTATTTAAATTATGAGCCAATTGTCATCCATCTAGCTGGGGTTTGGTTTGCTGAGTGGGGCATTGCATCTTTTCATTTTCAATAATATTCTAAAATGTTGATTTTTAGGTGTCTGTATTACTTGGTGGAACACTTCTAGCCCACATTCTTCCATTCAGTTTTGATCAAATAACATCTGTCAGATTACAGACTAAGCAAAGAGATGTTAGCTACATTTAATATAAAACCAAAGGCAAATGACATAAGTCCAAACAATCTAAACATAGTAAAAACATTTACTTCTGAAGTATGAATTACAGACTGACTCAGCACAAAATTAAAATCAAGTTATCTAAAACAAACTGTCAGACATGTTTAACCCATAATCCATGTTCTGGAACCACAGTCATTCAAAGATGAACAAATAAGGACCTGATCCAAAGCTTGAATATGTCAACAGGCATTTTTCCATTGGTTTTGCTTGGCTCTGAATCATGGAGTTCTTGGTTTTCTGCTGTGCCTCTTAAAATCGAGGTCCAAAGTGGTACCAATGCCAGAGGCATGGAAGCCAGTGGCACAGCCCCTATTTCAGGGTGAGACATAGAAAAAAATCCAGGGTGAGACATATTTCACTTTTAGAATAAAATATCCAGAGCTGGAGGACAAAGGAGATGCAAGGTGATGATCACAGCCTTAACTCTGAGAGGTTCTTCTGCACTGCACTGTGTGTCATAGCCCTGGAGCCTGGGGAAAGTTTGCTGCTTATCTGCTTATCTGGGATATTGTGCACATAATTACTGGAAGAAATTTAAGCTTTTTAAGTTATTTTCTGGCAAAAAATATAGCAGCCTGTCATAATGTATCTTCAGGACTGAATGCGTTTTCAGGTTCTACACCTTGAACTTGGATGCTTTAAGTGCAGCTCAAAGAACTATAGCAAGTTTTATAGTTAGTGATGCTTTTACTAGTCTTAATAATGCCATTAACATATTCCTTATTCCTTTCATAGTTTAGTGTACTGTATGTATTCAGCCAGAATATTTTACAATGCCTGAAGAAATAGTATTCCTATTTAAAGAATTGCGAGGTGTATTTACTTGCAATACTACAACTGCACAGTTTCTGAGACACTGAAATTCACATTGAAGGTAGAAATACTCCTGTCATTAGTTAAGATCATTAGTTACTGATCCTACCTTAGTAAAAATAATTGACATTTTTAATGATTCACAACATTCGTAGTTCCCATAAAGAAACTATGGGAACTGTGACTCCCATTAAGGGAAATGTGGAGTGCAAAAATGGCATAAGTGATAATCATTATAATTTAAACCAAACTTAATTTGTGCATCCCCTTTGGAACTACCCTAAAAGAAAACGAGTGATGCTTCTTGGTGAGGTGACCAAAGGTGTGTCTTCTGTTTTCTAAGATATTTCCAGAGAAAATTTGCAGTTGATTCCTAACTCTATGAGCTCTTAAAAGGAAAACATCTCTCCCAAAAGAAAAAAATGCTACAGTTCCTTGAAGCAAAATGGAAATCTAGATATCTCTTTCTTGATGCAGAAGGAAGGGTATTCATACAGACTCATACTGTACAATTAACCACACTGTATTTCTGAGAGACATGAGTGTCACATCTCTGGAGGAAGATAAAGGGTTTCCCTACAGCAATGTTAGATAATGTTTGCTGAGTTTGTGTTCCTTTAAAAATGAGATAATATTAACCACTGAAAGCCATATTTCATTATCTGTATAAATATTCATTTCTCTTTTGCCTATGGCTATTTTTTTGACCTCATTATGACAAGGAATCCTGAGGTTTTAGCTAAATAAATGCGGAAAGTATTCTTTTGGCTGGGCTTGAATATTCTACCTTTCAATTTGTTGGTTCTTGTATATATCTTTTATATATATATCTTATATATGTTCATATCTGCTACATATCTTTTATCTTGTATATACCTTAGATATTTTATGTTAGATAGATACAAAAGAGACCAGCAGTGGATTAAGAGCACTGTTTCAAGGAAAATGTGGAGAATTTCTCTTCATTTTCACAGCCAGTCAAATGAAAACTTGGTGCTGCTCTTGCAGCTTCCGAGGAAGGTCTCAAATTAGACATTTTGATATTTTGAGATGCTGTCTCAACTTACAGGACTATGTGTTGAAGAGGAGGGCTGGTAAGAGACAGCTTGGGTTGGAAATGCATCATTTCTGTGTCTAAAATGGAGTTGCCTTTCCTGGGAGCGTTGGACTTTAATACAGACAAATTCATTTCTGTACTCTACCAAATATAACAGACAGCAGAATTACTAGATCCTATGGTTAACTGCTGAGTCAGACAGTGAGCTGTCTAGAAGTTAATGTAACTAGAAGTTACATTATTAAATTATCTTATTAGTAACATTAATAACTATCTAGTATATAGTCACATAACTGCCATTGAGGTGTTAGGTTTTTTTTTTTTTTAAAAAAAAGCCAAATAAGTAAGTGTTTAGCTGCCGCAAGAGGCAATGTCCAAAGAGGCTTTTTCTAAGAGTTTTGGAAGCTTTGAAGCCAAGCTTATGAGTAAATATTGGAGAAAACACTTTCAATATAAACTTCTTCTTAAATCACTGTAATATGAAAGCTGGCAAGGGTTACTGGCTCTCAGATACTGCATTTGCTCATAGGTCCCAACCTTACCCACTGCAATGTTGGACCCATGCTAGCTTTGCACAATATTTCTAGATTGCTACTATAATTCTCTTGCTTTAAAGGATCTGAGTGGTAAACACCACCCGGTGTGTGCAGTGGTATTTGGAGATATGTCCAAGTACTATCCCAATATATAGCCTTACAGTTGGGCTGCTAATGCAGTTTGCAACGACGCTGTTAGCTGTCTTTTCATGAAGTCTGTTTATCCTTTCAGCACTGTTCTCCAGGAAACCGCCTGTCTTTTCTGTTCTGTGTGTCAGTCGGGGACTGGGTGCAAAATGGGACCCACATAGCTGTCCTGGAAAACACACCTGGTACCAGCAGTTAAACATGCCCTGGCTTGCACGAACGCTCTGCAGTGCCTGTGTGACCTCACTCTCTCCGAGCGCTGTTGCTCCCCAGTCCTATCCAAGGTCAATTCGCCTGTCTTCACTTTGAGCCCAAGAAGTTTCCCGCTGCTTAGGCTCAGCCCATGATGCCTCGGCCTCCCTCCCTGTGCTGAGCATGTTTTCATGTGTCAACAATTAAAAATGTAATTTTAGACTGTTGTGATTTTCAGCAGAACAAATTGCCAATAATACAGAGTATAGGGTCCTATAGAAATTCCATATGCCTAGTTAAAAAGTAACATATTTTCACTGTAACTTTTCAAATCCCTTTTCATCTTTCATTTCAGTCAGAAATTTTTTTGGAAATACTATTTAACTGTGGGTTATCATTTAAACCACTTCACTGAAACTCCTGGATGTGACAAATGACTTTCAAGACAAATGAAGGGACCATTAAATGCTCCTTCTTTTAGTGCTACCTGTAGCAATGGGAAACAATGACCTGAAGATTAGCCTCATGCAAGTGTAAGCAACTGACTGAACAGATTGCTTTGGTATTGAATATATGAGCAAAAGACTGGTGTGCTTTGCTCCATATGTGTGAGTGAGTGTAGAGCAAGCAGAGCAAGGCAAGAAGTTCAAGAAAACAACCTGAAAAAAAATCAACAAAACCAGCCTGGAAGTAGATGAGAGGGTGAAAGAACCGAATTCTTTTAGGTATGATGTGGCTGAAGGAGGCATGAAATTAGAAGCAAATGATCTGTCTCACTGTGTCCACAGAGCAGGGACAGGGGTGCATTTTCAGAGGTTTTCTTTAGCAGAATAGAAGATTTTTTTTTGAGAAACTAAAGATTTATGGGCTGTGATTTAATTTTTTTTTCTTTAAACCACAGGACATAAACTAAACCTAGTTTCTTTTCTAAAGGGATTGAGAACATGAATGCCAATCTCCTCCTAATATAAGAAAACAAAAATTTAAACATAAGGGAGAAGTTCATATTCTCTTGCATTAACTATGTAACTAACCATGTGAAGCTGGGACATGAGTAAGCTCTAGAAAAGTCTGCTCTCTCTTCACTGACTGTGAATGAAATTTAGACGATTAACCTAGACTAGATACAAAACTAAGTTAGAAGGTAACTAAAGTGAAGTGAAACTAAATCTCATGTATGACTCACACAGCTAGTAGGTATATGTAAGTTAGTAGGACCCTCTGAGTACTTTTATTCCTTCCAGTAAAGTCTGAGGGATTATCTTTGTGTATAAAGGACTGTCAATTTATTTATTTTTATCTTTACTCAGAAGATTTTTTTTGAATTTCACTCATTTATAGGTGATGAAATCTGTCAGGCTCAACACTGCCTGTTCTGTGTTGCCACACTTCATTGGTTTCTGAGTACCAAGAGTTAGCATAAAATGAACAATGATCATAAATCAGCAGGCTATTTTAAACAGCTGAAATACATGCATGGAAAAATGAATTTTAGAGAGTTGGTGGCTAGCAGGCACTTTGTGCAGTGAAACGATGGGGGCAAAACCTGACAAAGACTTGCTGGCATCTGTATGTAGTGTGTGAAGCTCTGACAGCAGTGGTAAATTCTGCTGCAGCAGAGTGAGCGCTGGGGTCATCCAGAAGCTGTGTGGAACAAAAAGTGAGTGAAGGAGTGATAAGCTCTGACTGTCACTTTTGCTGACATGAAAGACTTTACTGGATCTCATATTGTCAAAAACAGGACTGGCTTTGGTGGATCTTTCAAGAAAGCATTTCTATTCAACTGTTCATTGAAATACTGATAAAATAGCCAGTAATGGATCCCCATGTAGAAAAAGGCCATAATTCATGTGAGAGAGTAACTGCTACTCTCGTATGCAGAGAAGTGACCCACAACAGATATCACTGAATTCTTACAAAGCAACACATTTCATTTGCCACAGTCCCACCATTCGTTACATGCTCGTCATCACGCCAGTTGTGCTCTGCAGCATGCTGCTTAATGCATCGAGGCGGGTGGCAAGAGGGTGGCAAGAGGACTTGCTGTCACCACCTCCTGGGGGATGGTGGTACTTCCCTGCACCATAGATGCAGCACATGAGTTACTGTGATGGGAGCAACTTACTCCAAATATCCTGCTACTTTAGTTCAGGGAACTGCTGTTGAGTAGTTCACAGCTCAATGTGGACAGAGGTGTCTAAGGAACAAGGAATGAATATCTTGGATATTGTAGCAGTACAGGATCAGGTAGGTCTCCCTACATACAGCTTGAAGGAGAATTTTAGAAAAGGAGGAGCAAAAGCCACACTCCCTGCTCACAAGCTCCTGTAGCAACTATTGGTCGAGTAAGATCCACAGTTTCATTTAACCATGAGAGTATCTTTGACAACCCTACTCATAAATTGCCAGGAGTGCGGGTGCCCGTGGTGTGGCAGGGAGCTGTGATGTGGAGACGATGCTCATTCCAGGCCTGGAAATGGGAAGGGACAGCTGAGCAGCACCAGATGGGACAGGCCATATTCAAGACATTTTTACACCCTAGCTTTTCTGCATCTCTGCAAAATTTTGTTTCACGGGTGAATTAGGCATGGAGATAGGATATTTGAGAGGGCAGAATTCTAACAGGGAACAACACAGACATCTACTTAATTTTCTCCGTCCTTTGCAAGCATGGAATGAACTTTATCTTTTAAAGAAGGCCATCCTAGAGGAAGTATGCTGTCTAATGACTATCTTCAGAGGGAAAGAACCGTAAGCAAATAATTAGCATATTTATGATGTCCCCATTTGAAGTTGTGGAAGCTCTGAGGGGAAGGCAGAACTAAAGAACAATTAGAAAATGTATTAGCTTGCCCTGAGATAGTGGAAACAGTGAAAGATTTCTTATAACAAAAGATAACCACCTGAGGTCTCTTTCCCCCTACATTTTTAAATGAATTACTCCTTCCAACACTTTCAAAATATCATGAGAAAATGAAATCAGTAAATATTGCCTTTACATCATATTTCAACCTTAAGACATTCATTTTTAGAAGAATATTTGCTAGAGTAATCCGTTCTGGAAGATTATTGTATCTTTTATTTTTCCTCACTGTTGTATAGAATTCCTGTCTTGCAAATACCATATATAAAAATTGTTTCTGTCCAAATAGCTTTTGGAAATAGGATGTTGAAAAATTATTATTTCACTACCAAAAAGTAATGATACATTTCCCAGAAGAGCCACTGGACAATTCCTGAGGTCTCTCCTCTGCCTGTTTAGTAAGTCTTTATTTTGTTACTTTTAAGGAATATTTTGTGTTAAACTAAGGACTGCAGCCTATGCTGAAAAGCCACAGAAGTAGTCAATGGGCCACATCCTAAAAGTCATGCTACATATCTAAATTTTAATTCACTGTGAAGTCAGCAAGAACTTAATTCCTCCTCAGACCAAATAGAAACTTTAGGAGTTGGACAAGATCATTTCTAGACAGGGATAAGCAGTATATTTTTGCAACACAATCACTGGAGTTTGAAAAATTATAATTAAAGCCTCACTTCAGTGAAATATTTGGGTCCCAAGGCCTTAACTGAACTTTAAGAAGGAAAAGATTAAACGAATGCTTAATGACCGTTAGATTGCTTATCTGAAAACACTACTGTATTTTAATCGGTTTTAAATTAGCATCTTCTTTCTATGGCCACAGTAGTTTTTAAAATTGTGACTTCAGCCATATTGAATATAGAAGGGAAGGAAACTGGTTTGGAGGCCAAAGAAAAATTTAGATTGTTAGAGTTGTTTTTATTAAATACCTTTTTTTTTAGGTAAATAAAATTGCACAGATAGATTTGTTCTTTTCTTTACACTGCCTCCCATTTCTGCCTTAGCCCTACTGCTACCCTTTCTGAATTCACTACTGTGAGTTAATGCAGAAGCTCGGAGGAATTTTATTTTATTCAGACACTTTGCATCACACGTACACCACCAAGCCTCACATTTTATATTGGTTGCTTCTAGCTGGTGGCTTACTGCCTTACATAGTTTCTGAGCAACTCTTCAGAGATGTCAGGTTGTCTCTTCCGATTAACATGAAGTCCACCTGAAAAAGGTCCCTGGATAGAGGGACTTAAGCCAAAATAGAAGACAGCTGGGGAACTGGAATAGCTTTCCCTGGAGTGAAATATTTTATGCCATCTTCACAAAACAGGAGGAAAGTGTCCGTTAATATTTGTGAACTAGAGTGCCATAATGTGCCCAAGGCACTGAATGCAGATATCAGGTTGAAAGATCTGTAGGATGTAAGCCGAGTATTACAAGCTACAAGAAGTTTATGTCGGTTGTTCATTGTCTTGTGATGGTAACTCTCCTTAAACTGGTTTAGCTTAAAGGTGGTAGCTGTGTCATTTTTTTCCTTGCAGCTAGAAAAAGTCTTGCAGCAGCAAGGCAACTGTCTTCGCATGGTTTAAACAGCTCAGGAAGCTGGAAGGTGTCCAGTTGTGCTGTTTGTTGCTAGAAACATCCGACTTGATCGGAGTTGGCAAATATATTAGGACTTTGTACCACTGTCTGCAGTAATATTCCTCACTGATTGAGCAATGCAGTCCATTTGGGAAAATTTATCAGAGACAAAATTGACAGTTTCTCCCCTTGCCCCATTAATTAAAATTGCAACATTCTGCCTGTCAATTCCTTGAAGGCAGTGGAAAAATGTAGAGCTGTTTTTTGCCTGTACAATCCAAAAGCAATGAAATTCTGCAGTTGCAGAGTCTCTCTGTCCTGAGGGGCTGTCCACTTGGCTGACTGTGGTGTCAGAAAACAGAAACATTTTTCCTTCACCTTGTCATCAAGTTTATCTATATATGATCCAAAGACAATAAACTTTTCCCACTCAAATGTACCAAGCTTAATAACTCACAACTTGTCCTTAAATTGTCCTTCTGTTTTTGTTTATCCTGTTGGTCACGGAATAGCTGTTAAAGCTGTTTATGACAGTGTTATGTACTCCTCACATATGCACCAGAAGATACGTTTTCCTACAGAGCAAGTTAGAAAAAAATGGGACTAAAATGAGGTGTGGAATATGAAGCTGAAGACAAAAGGAATAGTGGTTTTAAAGACTGAATTATGAGGGTTTAACCCATTTTTGCCCATGGTGAAAGAGCTGCAGGGAGCTGGGTCCTGGCTCCCGCATCCCTCTTGGACACCAGTGCGGTGGAGCTGGGAAGGCCCCTGGGAGAGCTGGAGCGACCACCCTGGCTGCCATGGAGCGAGGACATGGGGATCCTGCCTGGTAGCTCTGCAGAGGAGATGACTGAGGCTGCAAAGTCCTGCAGGCAGCGGCCAAGGCTGATGCTACTCCTCAGCTATTTCAGAAACAGGGAGGAAGAAGCTGTCAGGAATGTGTTCAGAACAAGAGGACACTTTATGTAGAGCTCCAGAAAGGAGTTGATGCAGGAGGCTGTGGGATCACGAAGCCCAGGAAGGGTGGGATGAATTAGCCTCCTCTAAAGCTAACCTGTGGCAAAGGGGCTGAGGGACGTGAAGCAGAGGTGGCAAAGGGAGGCCACTGATGTTAGCAGGGGCCACCAAAAGAAGCAGAGATGTCACTCCTTGCTCCAGAATGGTGTATCTACTTATTTCTGGCGAAACGAAACCTTAGGAAGTATGCATTTTTTCTTTGTCTAGTCATCTGACTTTATTCTGTCCATCACGAGGGCTTATTTGCTTATATGTCTTAAAGATAGGGGAAAAAATTACAATTTCTTAAGAATAATTGAGCTATTGAAGTAATGTTTCAAAGCCTCCAGAAAAAAAAAAAAAAAAAAAAAAAAGTGGTGCAGAGGCGCCATTTCTCTTTGATGAAAGAACACGACATGGATAGCAAAGCACATTTAAACCGGTTCTGTTGAAATCAAAGTATGTACTCTGCAGCAACATCCACATGTGGATGTTCTTGTCATGTCTGAAATAGAAAACTGTACTGACAACGTGATCATCTCATCCATCTGTTTTTCCACTCATACTATAATATAAGGAGTACTCTGTGTAAGCGGTTACAAATATCCTGACAAGTCTGTGAAGAGATGTATGTCCTAGGTGTATCCAAGAGATCTCTGGAGATTTCAAGAAAAACTCTTGGGATCCTAGGGGAATATTATATCTCACAGGTGTCTGTAATCTCCATTCAGATCTCAGCTGTTAGGTATTTTTCATACTAAATAAAGCTGCTGTAGCAGAATGAGATTTAATGTACTAAGTATTCTTTTCAGAGAACTCATCACTTCTGTTATTTGTTCCTTCCAAGCTTTGTTTTAAGCATATTTGCTTGGATGCTTAAACACTTCCTAACTTCCAGCTGGGATTTCCTCATTTTGGATGGCTCCAGAGACTCTAGGGAAAAGACTAAACTGGTTCTGCCGACACAGGAAGCCTTTCAGCCCAGGAAGGGCACAGCAGGGCAGGCAGAGACGGTGTCATGGTCAGCTCCCTGCACTTCATAAGCAGCTGCCAAACTGCTGCAAGCTGCGTGGACTAGAGCCAAGAGCTGGCAAACCCAGCTGGTTATTCTGCTGTGTGCGTGTGTCATGCAGCAGCATCCCAGAGACAGGTGAATGGTGCAGGTACATGCGACTGCTTCGTAATGTCTCTTAACTGGATGTGTTTCCAGCTCCTGACCTAGCTCAGAACGGGCTCCTAGCTGTCTGCAGTAAATTGCATTAAGTGGGACAGCAGGTTTTGCCACCTTCCAGAGAATGCTACTCCCTGCTCCAGTGTATGCTAGAGTGAGAATCTGCCTGTTCTGCTTTATTTTGATGTAGCTATGTGTTCTCCTAAGAGACATGACTTTCCTCTCAAGTGCAGCACTGGTATCCAAACCATTTTTTTCCAAACTGTACTCAGCAAATTGTAATACAACTGTAAAGTTTGGATCCTCATCTAAACATCTCCAATGTGTAGAATATTCACATACCATTTCTTTGGTCTGCTCATTAGGAACAGGAGACCAGGCAAATAAATCTGTCTCCAAAAGCCCAGGTGGGTGTGGAAAAAGGGAGGAAGGTTTGGAAGCGATGCGACTGTTCATATGTTTGAAGTGGGTTTCTTTTCTATGAACGATTTTTTTCCAGATTGTTTTAGAAAATGTCTGCTTCCTGCTCTGCTGACTTGTTGCTTTGAGGCTGTTCCCATGAAATAAAAGACTTTATTTTTCATGTGTGCTTTTATTTCCTTGCAAAAACTGCAATACAGGTTTTCCTCCCCGCTCTATTACTGATGCTTTTGCCTGACTGCAACCAGAAATGTTACATAATGGGGTCAAAGCCCTTAGTGGTCCAGCAGCTGCCCAGAAATGCTATTGCATTTCCCATTCAGCCAGGACCCAACCTATTCAGTGGCATAAAATTTTCCCCTTCCTCAAATGACCACCCTATACTCCAGTGCCTTTCTATTACAAAGAAAACAATATTTCCTTATTTCTGAGTCATATTTTACAGAGACTGACAGCTGAAATTTTTTTGAATCACAGAACTGAAAACATAATCAAAAGATTTTTAATGAATATGTATTTATTTCTTTTTAGGGAAAAGAGTCAAAATGTTACAATTCAACCTGAACTGTGTAGAAATGACTACTGGGTTGCCAGACAGCATAGAGGGAACACATAAGGTATTTTCCAAAAATTTGCTTTAGTCTCATTAATAACAATTGTTGTTCTCCCTCAGTAAGGAGTCTGGACCAAGAAGAGAGTGGAGAATATTAGTGTACATCAGAATGAATATATCAATATACCAGGAGCCCTAGGACAAAAATACAAGGCAGTTGTTGAATTCATTAAAGGCAATACTTCCCTAACTGAGGCCCTGTGAAAAGAAATGTCAGAAGACTTAATTAAAAAGTGACAGATCTTAAAAAATAAAATGTTTCCTTAAAGAGGAAATGGAATTTGTTAATGAAGTGTTAAGTGCAGCTGGCACTTCCATAAACCATGTGGGTCAGTGGGGAAGGCGCCAGCCCCAGTGCAGGGTGCGGAGCGGGCTGGGAACAAGGGCCGAGAGCTCCTTGAAGCCAAGGTGCAAACTAATTATGAACCACCCCAAAAAGGAGAAAAAAAAAAAAAAGTACCTGGAAGGTGGCCAGGCAGTTATTTTAAATGAAAAATACCTCAAAGGTAATTTATTTCAGCCAACCCAACCACTTTGTGTATGCGACAGTATATGGGACCTGGATGACAGTTGTCCAAAGTGGCATTAAGCACACACATTATATGTAAATATACAGGTAATTGTGAGCAAATCTGTCAGATTTCTTGCTTTATATTACTCCTGCATGTTGCAGACTGGATTGCCAGCACTCAAAGTGCTCAATACCCAGGCATTTCCCCTTTACTCAGGACTTGCTGTCATTTCAGTGCTAGATTGTAGTAGAGTGAGTGAAAATAGAGGCTCTGTGAGCAAAACCTTCACTCTTCTGAGGGGCAGACTATCATTTTGCTTTGGACTTACTGTGTCCAGGCAACAGTATTTCCAGCCGCTGTGTAAGATCTCTTAGCACTGAATATATTTAAAAAATAAATAATCAAAATAGAGTCTATGATTCCTGGAATCTCAGCCCAGGGGGAATCTGAAGGATAAAGACATGCAATATAATATATGGTATCCATTATTTTGGGGAGGGATAAAGCAAATTTCATAGTTCCCTGATATAACTTCACCAGTAGAAGAAACAGAAACTGTAGAGTTAGATGAGAGACAGAAGGAATAACACCATTGAAGAAATTTGAATGTATTGAAATGTTTTCTGCATTATTTACAGATACTTCTACCTCAAAATAAAGACAGATTAACATAAACTTTGACAGCACTATTTTCATACACTCAGATAGTTTCTAGAGAGTACTCATGCAAGTGAGATTTGAAGGCTCTCATTCCTGGCCTCTTGAATGGAAAGCAGGCTTCATTTGGAGTCTGTAAGTTTTTAAAGGTCAGTAAATTCAAATAAGTGTTAATTCCTGTATGTCCAGTTACAGTCAGATTGTCAGAAAATTGAACTATGACCTTCAAAATCTCTCTATCTCTGATTAGCAAAGTGGGATTTTCTCAGGCTTAGAGTCACCGAATCACAGAATGGTTGAGATTGGAAGGAGCCTTTAGAGATCGTCTAGTCCAGCCCCACAGTGGACTAGATTTCTGAGATGGATAAGAAAGTCTCTGCACTGTGCAATAAAGCCGTAGTGCTGCTTCTCATAAGAGTCCCAGCGAAGCACGTGAGAGGAAGATAAACAAAGCAACTGGCACACTGCTGCTCATACCATGCACTTCCCCATGTCACATATTTTACAGTGAGCAAAGGTACTTGCAGAAGAAAGTTTTTTCTAGTTTGTGGTGATGTAATTAATGGGGTGAAAAACATCTTTGCAGAGATCACGCTGTGGCATCACTCAGAGTGCAGGGTCTGTGAGCTGGTGACAGCACACAAAAATTGGATGTATTGCTCCAGCTGTTGGTCTTTCTTCGTCATATTTTAATCTTAATCTGCATTGTTTGGGCTGCAAGGGAAAAGGTTTTCTTTTTCTTTTTGTGTCAGAACCAAAAAATATCAGAGCAATCACCAAGGAAGGAACAAAAGAAAAACCAAACTTCTCTGAGGGCTATGAGAACCTGAAACCAGAACAATTCATCTGTTACCCATACCTTCTTTCCCTGTCATGAAAAAAAATGAAGCACCGTATTGATGCAGAGCTGGTGAAGTGAGGTGACATAATTTGTTCAAGAGTTCTTGAGGAATCCTGCTACTTTCAAGCCACATTTTGATAGAGGCAGTTGTGGCAGTGATTAGGAAGATAATGACAATTTTTTGAAAGATGGAGATGTCCATGAAGCAACGATGCTGTAAGAATATGTATCCAAAACCTAATTCTGGTATGATTTTGGTGTTTTAAGTTCCTTGCAAAAAACGCGACCTGAACATTTCTATATCACCCCTGGGTTCCACCACGGCTCCTCTTTAATCCCAGTTACTTCTTAGTACAAATCTTAATACTGTATTCTGTTTATTGTAGTTTCCATTTTGGAAATCAGGTTTTAATATTTCAGCTGCTTCTAATTTGACCACACTGAAACTTGGCTTTTCTGTTTACCCAGACTCATTTCCCAAGGAATCCAATAGGCTGTGTTTTTTTTGAAATGCAATAAAAATAGCAAACCTCTGTTGATTTCAGATGTATTTTCCAAGGTGCTACATCCAAAACGGCTTGGTTTTGAGAAAATAGAAATGTTCGGGCAAACCTGTCTATTCTGAGTTATGAACAGCTAATACACCAGTGGTGGTGAGGGAGTCCAAAACTAAAGAAAGATGACGAGCATTTGGTAGAACTCTTACTAACATTTTTTTTTTAATCAGTAAATGACAAAGCAGCTCTTGGAATGAGAAGCAGAATGTGCCTACGTGTGAGAAAGGCAACATGAGGAGGCTTTCCAGCATGAACTAGTGTGAATTTTTCATGTTTTCCAAGGCTTTCACAATAGGGAACAGCCTGGGCTTCAAGGAAAGATGATGCAGCTGTTTGGGGGTAGAAGACAAGAGCTGTAGTCACGAAAAAGGCAAAGAACTGGTATGAATCTATCCTGCTTGTATTCAGTCCCTTACTACTTCGTTATTAAGGAATGGGGTCTTGCTTTGGAGATGCTTACACTGACATAATACTGATAATCTTTCTCACTGATGTGCCATACGACATTGTGAAAATGGAGGAATAGGAGAACTGATATTTGACCTAGCAGGGACAGTGTGACTATTTTCTAAGCTAGACTTGGTCCTTGAATGAGGGAATTCATAGAGCCAGAATGTCTTTGAAGAACTAGGCTTTCATTACAACTGCATCATGTATAAATTTCATGCAGATTCTGCACATCTCTGCTGATTAGTCTGAACATAAACTACCCTTTGCCTATTATTGTGGTAACCACTTGAACAAAATATTTTGGTGGTCTGTGGTTTTATGAAATTCGTTCATGCTCAAGAGTGAGAGTCAGTAATGTCCCACATATGGTAGAACCTCAGAACGATACCTGGAAATAGAAGCAAAGTGTACAAAAGCCTGGGTGGAGTAGGTTTTAAAATGAGCCAGATGTTAATTGGAAAAATAGAAGCCTCTCACAAAGCCAGAATATCCCAAGCACTCCATTCTACACCAAAAAGAAAGGAAGAAAGAAAGAAAGAACAAAGGCATCTAAAACACTCTTGTGTAACACTTAAGAAAGGGCTGTAGACTGACATAGTTATAAAGCAGCCAGCTCACCCTGGATCTTGCCAAGCACCCCTTGATGCCTAGATCTGCTAGAGCAGACCAGGGTATCAAATCGCAAACAGGGCTAGGTCTTCCTCTACTGTCTGTGATATTGAAAATCTTATCAGATCACAGCAAAACTTCAGTGTTGCTTCCTCAGTTATTGCTCTCTGTGCAATCTCCCCAGTTCTGGGGGCTGCCCTACGAAGAGGATGGCAGCACCCACACATCGGTCTCAGTGGGTGATGTGGATGTTGCGTGGGGCCCCACCAAGCATCTCCGCTCTGATGTGTTTGTAGTCATCAGTGTTTGCAAAATAGGAGCTGTAAAGAGCAAAATCCCAGTTTTCACAGAACTCCAGTAACTCTTTTTTTTCATTTTCAGTAAGGTCAAGATTTCACTTGGATCTTCAGACAGTGTTTCTTTATAAGAAGATTTTCTCTATCTACTGGTAGATTATTTGCATCGAGTTTCAGCCCATATACAATGCACTGTGCAGAAGAACAGTTAGTTTATAGTCACAAATATGCACTTCCTAGTATAGAAAGGTATCAGGGTTTTTTATGGCTTAAAAATCACTAGGCAGTAAATGTTAAACTAGACACATATTTTCTGGCTTATATGAAAACAAAGAGATAATTCTATTAAAATGTGTTTTCTTTCATATCAGTCATAAATAATGAATTTGGGGCATGCTTTTGTGTTTACTAACACAAAAGATTTTTCTTTTTAAACCTCTTTAATTTTGTAGACTCTATATTTTGAGCACAATGCAACAGAATTTGATTACACAAAACTCCCCTGTCACGAACACAGAGTAAAATTTAATCTTGATAGAACCTCCAGAAGAAAAAGTCTAGCAAACTTTTTATATGCATAAGGAATCATTTAAAATATGTTCAGATTTTATTTTATTATTATTTGTGTTTTGATTTCTGAAGGTCTATTGCTAATTTGCAAAAATGGTATGTGATAAGCATGCTTAATACGCTTAAGTTTAATGTTTAAATATGTTTAATAATTTTTTTTCCTGATTGTATTCATTTATTTTGCCTAAGTGCATTGTTAGCAACTGATCTACCATGCTGTGTTTGAGATTTTGAGTGTTTGTATAGTGAAATGTTATACTCTTGTACTGTTAATCCTATCTGGCCTATAGCTAGAAGAGGGAAGCGTTCTCCTTCTCTTTTAGCCTTTTTTTTCAAGCTGATTAGTCATGACAGGCAGTTCATCATGTAGGTAGTAGCAATTGCACAGGTGATGATGGATCTGCGCTGATTCCTTATCCTTCCACATCCTTACTAATTCTGACCTCCTAAAGAATCTTTCGTCAGGGAGAAATTTTAGAGAAATACAAGATGCAAAATCCCTCCTTTCAGAAGTGAAGGCTCCAATATGGTCTGTGTTTGCTTTTTGTGTTGGAAATACTCATATTAAAATTCTCATGACTGTTATGAATTGTTGCCAGCTTAAAGCGACAGCATATGCCAGAGGGGTACCTCCCTTCAGTTGCTGGATAGCCAGTTGTGGGAATGATGGCTAAGTTCTCAGGAATTAAATATTTTGCAAGGGCTTATAAAATAAAAATCCTGTAATGTAGCATAACTCAATAAGTAAAACTTTTTTTTCAGCTATGTCAACATAACTCAATACGTAGAACTTTTCTCCAGCTATGTCCTTTTCATTTCTCCTGGGCCTGAGCTTGGTAGACCTGCCCGCACAATAATTTACAACCAAAGCATGTGCTCTCACTCGAGCTGCGCTCACCACAGGTAGATATTCCCTGTTCTCCCCCATGGAAGCCAGTACTGGTGATGCTTTCTCTAAAGACAGAGACATAATGGCCTTTTTCGTATTTTTGTTTTCAGATTGCCTTATTTTACGCAGAACTCTCACTGCCAGGCCCTTCTCAGAAGGAACATTAATCATGATGCTATTTATCCATCATGTTATTGATATGTTATTTAAACATAGCACTTTCTAGCTATGAACACACGTGGGTTTGCACACACACGCCCACAGACACTGGGTGATGCTCATCCCCTGGCCGTGGCTGCGGAGAGGAGCTGTACATCTCCTGTCCCTCAGGAGCATGTGCCTGTGGCCTGACACACTCGGGCCTCATCTGTTCAAATCTAGAGTCATAGCTGGGGGATAGGGAGGATATTGCAAAACACTTCATAGAGTTTTCTACATAGCTAGCAGAACCTGGGGAAGGCCTCTTTTGTTTGTTTTAGTTTGATATTCCAGCTTTTGTTACTTGCCAAGTCCTCAGCGTAAAATAACTGTTAATCTCTACTTATAAATATGACATTGAAAAATACATATTGAGAGTCATGTAATTTATGAAGTCTGTCAAATATATCTAAAACACATACACATGCTGCAAATGGTGAGCACAGATCTCATTACAAAAAACAGGGGAATATGAAAAATAGTATCTTATTATCATAAACAGTCTATAAGTAGCATAATACTGACAAATTCTGATTTTTTATGTTAAAGGTTCAGGTGAGACTGTATTTTACCAAGTGTTGTCAATGTTGCTAGATATTTAGATACTCTCTAAACCAAGAAGAGATAAATTCTGCCCTTAGTCACAGAGGT
The DNA here is from genome assembly GCF_059628265.1 of Tinamus guttatus. Lineage (NCBI taxonomy): Eukaryota > Metazoa > Chordata > Aves > Tinamiformes > Tinamidae > Tinamus > Tinamus guttatus. Next base: position 324,767 of record NW_028289037.1, read on the forward strand.
TCTTGATACTGAGGAGCTGTATGATTTCAGGCCAGTCTTTTTTCATGTTTCTACGATAAAAAGGAGGTTACTCATTGGAGATCAGACATAAAGCTGAGAAAAAGAATATTTCTATTGCAGTCCTGATGAGCCCTTTCAGGAGCTCAGTGGTGCTGTCCTGGATAGGGGAATTCACAATTTTGGCCCTTTATTCCCAAAGTGAATCTATCTGGAGCAGGAGTGGAGCAGGGTGACCTGATGGCCTGCACTCAGCACAGGGTTCCCCAGAGTTACCCTGGGAAACATTAAAGTAGTTCAAGGAGGCTATATACCTCCTCCAAACCACAGTGCCTCCTGCTCATGATTTAAGATGAGTGCACTTTTAGTCACACTCCATCTGAACAAGAGCTCTTTCATAAATAATTTATATAAAATCATAGTAAGTATATATGTATCCTGCCTAGTCTTTTCAGAAGATATTTGGCTTTTTGTGTCTTTTATCTAACGTACAGCTTTTCAAGAGGATTTGAACATTCAACAGGATTAAATTGTGATATAACGGGATAGGTGACATTATTCGTTCTACTTCTAAAGAAAACTGGTCAGTATACTCAAAAATTGATCCTCAATTTAGTTTTAAATACACATCTTCCATTTGCAACTTTTTTAAAATAACAAGAACCATGTGTCTCAATTCCATGAACTGATTGACCTAAAACACACACTTTCCAGTCTGAAATACAGCAAGTAAATTCCGAATTAACAGCATAACACCAGAAGAGGCAACCTGTAAGGAGAAATGTTCCTCATGCACATGCACAGTATGCAGAGATTGGAGAGCAAACACTTCCTGCAGGAGGATTGCTGTGGTGGAGAGAAAGAACGAAGGCAGAGGAATGAAGGAGTCGTGAACTTGAAAGTGTTGATGCAGACTAGGAGCACCGGAACTTAGCAATGCAGAGGTCACATCTAGTCATACTGCTACATTTAACACATCATGCACAGTAACCTGTTGCACTCACTTCTTATAGTTTACATGTTACGACAGAAAAGGAACCAGATTCTTAAACCTCTTGTACCTGTCTGATACAGTTTAAAAAATATACCTTCTTTTTATTGTTATTATTTTATTGCCTTAAGAGAACTTGTAAATGGATTATGAGGGAAATCTCAAACATTGATTCTGTGCTCCCAGGTAATGTATTACAAGAGTTGCTGTGGGACTGTCCTGTCCCATAGTGCCCACCATGTCTGTTATGAAATCATAGAAAAAAAGGAGCTTTCAACAGGAGCTTTGTAGGTCCTCTGTATGTTCCCTCTGCAGATAAGCAGAAATCATCCCCAACACTAATCTTGAAGTTCCAGCTAGAAGATTTATAGCTCTATCCTGACTGTTGGCATATTTTTCTTACTGTCCAACCTAAACCTTCCTTGCAACATTTTAAGTCTGTTAATTTTTGTACTTCTTCCATGACTGTCATTCTCATTCATGAAGGTGGTTACAATGTACATATATTTTTTGCTTATTTCCCCCCCACTTGAACTAAGCAGTTCTGGCTCTTCCACTCTTTTCCTTACAAATCCTGTATTCCAGAGCTGGGACTGTTCTCCCTGCTGTCCCCTGGGCTCCCTGTGCTTTGTCCACTTCTTTTGTGCGGGAAGAGCAGTCAAGCTGGAATAAGTATCCCAGCCAAGGACATAACCATTGCCACGGAGAGTTGCAGGATTGTTTCAGGATTCTCTCCTAACACTATAGTTACACAGTTTGCCTTGCTTTCTTTTTCTGCAGCAATATAATATGCTCAATAATGATAACCTTCTCACCCCTTAATTTAAAACAACCAGAACTATAAACAACTGCTCTTTTTCAGACTGAGAGGAGCATACTGATCTTTATTTGGAATTTTGAGAAATACTTAAAATATATATTTTTTCTCAGTGATGGTCTGCGTACTCAAACAAAGTGGTGCCCAAATGTAGATCTGGGATTCAACTGGAAGTACCTGCAAAATAATGTGGTGCACAGGAACATCTGGAACATTAATGAAAAAGGGATGTTTTTAAATGAGTCCTTAGAGGTGCCTTAGAAGTAGTACTTTAATTACCACCTCTGCTAAAGAGTGAGAGTTGTCTGAAAAAGCATAACTCCAGCACCACACTTAATCTCAGGTCATCTAGGGACTTAAATTTCTCTAGATAACTGACTAAGGAGCTGATTGCATGCCTCCCTATGGAAGGGGTATCTTATTTGAGGTCTGACTTTCCCACGCTGAGCGTTGCTGACATTGGCTGTGTAGGATTCATGCCTTCATTTTGCCAGGTCCCTCTGAAATGGGTGTTGCATTCCTGGGACAGCGATGGGAAGGTCCCCTGTGCAATCCTGTTGCCGCTGGGTAGCAGACAGAACAGGGTCCTACATGGAGTACAGAGAACATCTTCCCCTTGTTGTCAATTATTGTCTCCATGCAAATAAGTTTAAGGTTACAAATGCTCTTATTCGTAGTCAATAATCAAAAATATATGCATATTTAGCTTCATGAAGACACTTCTGACAGTATTCAAGCATTGGAAATGCCTTCATATCATTAGTGTTTAGGACTGTATCTTTGAAAAAATGGCTTGGATTTTCTTGTGAAGATTGGCAAAGCACGGATGGAGCAGGCTTCAAGAAAGGGGGCAAAAATTGCCCACATTCGCATGGTTGCTTTTATCCCCCCAAAAAGTTATGCTGCTATATTATAAATGCAGAACATTTTGCAATGGAAATGCTGACAGACTTTTAACAAAGGTAGTATTATTGTTAAGAATTTTAATACAGACAAAATAGTTTGTCCTGCTTTTGTTGCTATTTTATTTCAGCTATTTAGTAAGTAAATTAAATGAAAAAAACCCCACAAGATTTAATTTCCGCACCTGTGTCACAACAAGTCTTTTAATTTGTGCCGAGTTTCTGTACTTGATAAAAAAGAACAGCCAGAGCCTTTCTGATAAATTCAGGTGTTCAAACAGAGACAAAACCCCTCCTGCCAGAGCCAATGTTCACTAAACTGGGTTTTCATGGTGTAGCTGTGGTTCAGGTACTACAGAGTTGGTTGATGCAGGGTTTATTTCCTTTGAAAATGCTCTCTTCCTGCTTTTTAGCACACTGGTACCTGAATTGTGCATTTCTAATGAATTTCCATTCAATGAACCTGCTTTTCTTGTGATAGCTATTAGAGGCAAATTTTCTAATGCCAGGACATTGTAATTATTCACATCATATCAGCATTCTCAGTATTACTGTCACTAGTGTAGGGTGCTACTTATAAAGCACAGGCGTACAATTTACATCATGTGTGCAATGACAACTTTTCAAGCCATTTTGATACGAAGAAAAAAAAATCATTTTCCATTGGAAAATATTTTGATTGGAGATTACCAACTAGCTCTAAAAATGCAGTCCTTTTGGCAAAGCCTCAGGACAACACTCACAGGAAATTCAGCATGGGATTTCTTTAGGGGCTGTGAATTGTTATTATTCCACTGAAATCAAAGCTGTCACAAAAACTGCCATAGCCATGCAGTGTTTCTGTCACCTGAAGCTCAAACCAAGATCCCCAAACCCAGCTCCTGAACTTGGCATTTCAGCACATTCTCCTGAGCAGAGTGAAAAAAAAAAAAGAGAGAGAGATTAGTGAATGAAGTAAACAACCACGATAATGGCAAAGCATATCAATTTTGTACATCCACAGGAACATAACAGACTGTAAAACAATTAAACTTTCTGTATAATGCACATTTCTTTTACAATCAGCCCGTTTGTGTCTTCGGAAATTAAGAATGCCTTCTGGAAAGCACAGTGTGCCTCAAAGTTACCCAGAAACACAGCATTCATAGTAGAGCTGCCTTGCTGTCTTTAGCTACTAAGTCTTCCATTTTCTGTTGTTCACTGGCAAAAATAGAAATAACAATATGCAAAATACTGTTGTCTGAAAAAATAACTGTCTTCATATAGCTCGAAGTCTGAAAAACAGGCATGGGGTTTGAATGACTACCCAGGACTGTGTTTCCTTGTAAATATTCTGCTAGGTCGATCATGCTGCGAGTGGCACCATTGGTGGGCAAATCCTTCTTGTTCCGGATTCTTGTTCGATTGTCGCAGCGTTGGCAACATCCTCTCCAAGACGGGGTGAAGACTTTGGTGAGGAGCAGCGGCAAGGTGAGTGCATCTGCAGCACGACTGCCCTCACCATGAGGCATCGCCTCCTCCACCTGGAGGGAGACTCAGTCCCTTGGGTTGCACCTTTCCCTCACCTGGAGCTTCGGGGACTTCTCCAGTTAGGGGATGACTCATGTAGGTAGATACACACCTCCATTTATAATTTATTGATGACCAGTAAACTTTAGGGTTTGATTGTGGCAGTAAAGGAAAAACAAGCCCAGTTGAACGGAGTATTTAAAATTGGCTCCAAATCACTAAGGATGAAATTGGCTTTTAAAGTTTACTGGCTGTACTGCAGACTTTTTACCTAAACACTGGAGAGAGTTGTCTGACACTCATATATGCCAACAGGTATTTGCTGGAAAATTGTAATAGAATTTGAAGATTTATGATAGGATTTACTTTAGCAATTTATGCTGCGGAATATAAAGTCTATCCTGCAGCCTTTCTTTGACAGAGCATGACCAGCAGGATTATGATCTTTATTTGTGATTTTAAAGTTTACATTTAGCTCAAGCATTTTAATTTAGATTTGCTTTTCTCTTTTGCTATTAAATGACAAGATGTGAATTTAATACTATTTTAACTTATTTAAGTACCTTATGCAGCTCTAAGGAGAAAAAATAGTATGAATGGAAACCCAACAAGTAAAGAAGAGGGGAAAGCTTACATCTGTGAAAGAATTCCCATGTTAATTGAATTACAGCTTAAGAGCTAAGTTTCCTATTCCTTCCTTCTTCTCTTATTCACCTGCCATCTATATCACCTGCCATTTTAACAGCTCCCAGTACAGGGCTGCTGTGTAGCAGCTGCCTTCTCCTGTCACTATATTTCCCTGTCTGGGCTGAGGTTGAAGCACCAGATATAAGTGGATGAGCAAGGAAAACAGAGGGGGATCAATAACTTTCCAGCTTTCTTCAAAGGCAAAACTGTGATGCGTACACTGACATTTGAAATATCCCATGCTTGTATGAAACAATGGCAAAGGAGTGGAAGATCTGCAGGAAAAGTTTTTTGGAAAGATGCAGTAAAGAAAGACATATTATTTTAAAGTTTTATGAACAAAACTCTTTAGCAGTCACAGGTATTCAAAACTTCCTTGGCCCTGGCCTTTCTGCTTGTAGATGCTTAATGTTGAGCTTTATATGGGACATTCATCTAGCCCTTTAGAGATCTGTAGAACTTGTGTAGTGACAATACCACAACTTCCAACTGCAAATCAACTGCACAACTGCAAATCAACTCCTCCCTGGCCCTGTTTCTGGCTCAGTAATCATAGAGACAAACGATGCTTCGAATGTGTTACAAAAGGTGCTTATTACTTGCAAAACTATATACTTGACATGTTTACCTGATGACAGACTCACATATGACAGTATTTCCTTCACCTATCAGGCACTCTCAGCAGCACCCAGATGCTAAAAATATATATTTCTTCTGCTGTGACATTAGTTTCTTATTTGTTACCTGGGATTCATTATTGCTATGGCTGTGATTTTATTAGAGGCAAGAACTCATCTAGCATTCATCTCTAAATGACTATTAAATGAAATCATAATTTCCAAACAAATTTCATCATTTATTTGGGGTGAAAGATTTGTGCCTTAATGATGAACTTTCTGGGCAGAGTAATAGATTGACAGTTTCTCTCTTAAGGAACTACCAAATGTTAAATAAAAACTATCTTGAAATGTCTTCTGGAATTTTGTGAAGTGGTTTAAAGAACTGCTATGTTTCTGTAATAATGATTGAGAATTTGTTTTAAGACTAATTTACCTTCAACTGTTCTGTGCATCTGCTAAGGGGATGGTAATATTTTGGGTATCCTTTGGAAATCACCAACATTTGAATACTTTAGAGTGATTCTTTTTGGTCTTACAAGGTACAAAATATTTTAAGATGGCATAAAGCTCCTCAAGAGGGGAAAGGGAAAGGATTCCAAGCCAGTTCTTCTCGTGAAAGTTGATAGTTCAAAATCTTGTGTTGAAGTAACTAAAGCAAAGTGCTAAAAGTTTAGAAACATCATGTACAGTTCTTTCTTTCCTATTTACCATGGGCCATTTGAAACAGTTAGTAATGTTATATCATCACTTCATATGGCTGGTACCAGGAAGCATGGAAATTATGTAGCCTGGTGAGCAGTTCCACGTTGAGTCCCTGCATGTTGAGTAGGATGGACTGCGCTTCCCACCTTTGCATTACACTGTCTCTGTGTGATCCCTGGAAAAGGCTGATGTGGTTTGAATATAATGTGTTTTGTCATCTGGCCATGCCCTCTGACACCATGGCTTCATTTCCACGCTTCCACCCTTCTCCCTAATTTGTTCACAAGCAGAATGTGAAATGATGAGTTTGCAATGGCTGCTGTTGAGCTAGGCAGATGTCTCTCCAGATTTTAATGCAACGAGTTCAGAGTCATCTATGTATCTTCCATTTAGCTGTTCGTTGTTGGAGTCATGATGGTACAAGTAGACGGGGACCTCTGTGATGGACGTTGCCGTGTAGGAGGTAGATCGCGTGGAACAGTGCTCTCGGCGCCTTTGACCCCACTGTGTTTTATACTGTGTCCATTGTCTTTTCAAAGCTCCTTGTACCTGTTAAAGAAATGCATAATTAGAGTGAGGCAAAACTGCGACTCCCAAAGCTGCAGTGAAGGCAGTTCTGCTTGCTGCAGTGATGCCTTGCCTATCCTTTGCTAAGCCATTGGCTGCAAGCACCAGGACCAGTCCCCTCTCTCCTCCCCTTTTCCCTCAGCTCCAGAAGCAAGAACAGTGCAGTTGTTCAGCTCTCTGCTCTAGGTTCTTTCCTGTCTACCCTATGGCAGCAACCAGATTTTCTGCAGTTGTTGATGCATGCAAAGAGAGCATACGGGTTAGCCATTTCTGTAGGAGGTAAATGTGGAATAGACTGATGTACAAGAATGCAGTAGGATGCTGCTTTGGAAATGGGAGAAGGAAGGAGGGTGGGGGGTTAAAACTCAACTCATGCTGCAGTTGGATTCTTTCCCCTGGAACGGCTAATACATCATGAACTTCTGTCTTGAAAAAATTTAACCTTGAGTAAAACTAGCCATGAATGGCAGAATGTAAGTACACTTTATAAGCTTGCCAGGACTACATTTGTACAAATAAAGATTTGGAGGATTTGTACAGATGAACAGAGACTGGGCTCTGCTCATTTATGAGAGTTGGTAGTTCTGTGCTGGCATAAAGTTAGCCTTGGTCACAGCCCTCTGCATAGCAGAGAATTTCAACCTGTGGATATTCATCTTCTGGGAAAGCATCTTTTATTTAGCATGTATATTAAGCATGATGTTTTATATAGAGCAAGGTTATGATTTATGATGAGCTGTGCAGGGAATAAGAGCCCCTTTTCAGGCTGCGCATTCAGGCGTGCTGGAACCTGCTTGCTCTGCCCCAAAGGAAGTGTTGAGATGTGAACAGGGGGTGGGCAAACCCTGGCTTCTCTCCTTCAGTTTAGCTATGTTAGCCCAGAAAATGTAATGTGCTATAAATTGCTTCCACCAGAGGAAGGGAGAAGCAGGTAAGATGCTGGGACTTACGGGAGCATCCTGGAGTTACAATACCCCTGCTGAGACAGATGCTGCATGTCACTTTTTGGTCAGGGAGTTTGCTCAGTAGCAACTCGAAGCTTCATGCAGAAAGGCATCTTTGATTCAGGCAGAAAAATTTGAATGACTTCAGTATTTCTCATGTCTCTACAATTCTAATCACTCTATGAATATGTATATAGTAAAATGTGATCTACTCACCACCCACAGCTGCCTGCAAGAAAGCTGTTTCATGTCATATAAGGAAAAAGCTTCATAAGGAACTACTATAAATCTGAGATGCTTACTGAGTGTGCAGTGGGACCATGCAGCATGCCAAGAACGGCTATTTCATTTGCTCAAGCTTTTTATTTTCATGCCAAGGAACAAGCCAAGGTATGAGGACTGATAGTATAACTCCTTACTCATGCAAGTAGCTGCACTGACTGCAGGACGACTACTTTTTGAGTAAAGAGTTGTTTGCTAGACTGGTCATTTAAAACTCACTGAAAACTATGCCCATATGTCCATGCCCGATTTCCAATACTAGCTGTTTTTCTTTTTGTTATCATTTTCTCAAGACAATATAGTTAGAGTTCTTTTCATCTAGAAAAATGTATTGTTGTTCTCATGGCAGATAAAGAAAAGAAACCAAAAGCTGATGTAGGTTAACTAGATATCAAGAACAGAAAAGGCACGTGGTTACAATGGAACTTTAATTACTGGCGTTATGAAAAAGTTCACTATGCTAATGTTGAGATTCAAAGCTAAAAGACTGCATGTGGGGATGCTTCATGTTACACCATTGCCAAAATGTATTAGTAAGAAAAAATTACTGACACATAAGCTGCATCCTGTTTGGATTTTAGTCACTTAATTTTTTATTTTTTAACATGATAGTGTTCCACATGATACTGTAGCTTTGTCATCCAAAAATGCATAAGAAGAAACTGGAACAAGCAATCTTCACAAGTCAGAGAATTTTCCTGATATCATTCTGGGGCAGCAGTTCCTAATGGACCTAACAAGAATCTGAGGCCTGCACGCTGGCTCTGCCTGCCAGGAGCCAGTGCTCTCGTGCTGCAGCAGTGGTCTAGAGGGGTTTCTAACCAAGAGCACCTTTGGCCACTTCTGCCCCTAAGGCTAATACTGAATGTGTTTGTATTTCACAGAAATTAGTCCTTTCAGATTAATCTTGGGGTCTTTAATAAAGGTGCTAAGAAGATGTTCCTGTAGCCCCTCTGTTCCCTTCCCAAACCCCGCACAGACCCCAAGGTCTCTGTGAAGGCTTTGATTACCCTCACACGGTGAGAGTCTGGGGATAGCACAGCCAGCTGAAGAGAGGGCAATGGGCATCTCATGGAGCCATGTAAAAGCTGCAGGGAGAAGTTCATGGCTCTGTTCTCAGATAGGAGCGATGTTTATATATGGTTTGGAAGAGAACAGGCATATCCCTTCCAGTTCAGCCTATGAGTAGAAATACCAGTTGTTAGATTTAAAAGGCTCCATGGATTGTGACAGCACGAGGTCAAAGCAGCTGTGTTGTTATTCTCCACTGAGCTGCTGGACTTTACGAGAATCTGACCACAAATGGGTAATGGCTAATACAAGCTGCTGAGCAGGAATGAAACAACGTGTTAATCTATATTTCTGTGCTAACTCCAAGGACCTCAGATGATCATAATTCAGTGCCAACTAAAACTAGGTTTTAAATGTGTAAGCAGCATTTATTGAAAATCACATGCACAGTCAGAATGTATTAGCAACCAGGGGCTGGGCAGGCTGCTCTCTGAGATGGCCGAGGAAGGAAAATAAAGCCTACAAAAAAGAAGAGCCTACATTTGTTTACTCTGCTCTTCAAGACCTTAAAGTGTTTTCTGTTCTCTATTACACACTCATGCCTCTTTGGCATACAGGATATACGACTTCTTCTTCTTCTTCTTCTTCTTTTTTTTTTTTTCAGACTTTCCATTTTGTTGGCCAGCCTTTCAGTCTAGAAGAAATCTCAGGACTGGAAATATGGTCTGGCGAGCTGACAATTGCAAAGACCCTATATCATCTGTGCAATGCTATTTTTACTGGAGGGAGAAACTATAGTGCTCCTTGACTCTGAGATTTTATATGAAAACGAATGAGAAATTCATCATTTAAAAAGTACTAAAAAAAGCTATTATTTGTAAGTTTTCCTATATTAATGCAGAGAGCTTCTTACTCAGTATTTTGGCATTTCTTTCTGCAGATGGGTTTGTTGTGGTGCTGAAGTGAGGTAGGTGATGTAGCTGGCTGTGAACACTGATAGAAAACACTGCCAGGTGGTACTGAATTTAGCATTGTTTGTTCTGGATAAACTTCATGGGTTTCAGCCTTGAAGTGAAGTATTCCAGTAGTAAAAAATAAATCACGGAATATGCAGCCTCCTGTGTTACTAAAACTAATCATTTTGCCCCACACTGAATTTTCCCATTCTCTATGACCCTGGCTGTGGACAGACACAGCAGTTGGCACGTTCCATATCATATGACTGAAGAGGAGTCATGGCTTTGGTCTGTATCTGTTCATACCACATTCAGCAAAAGTCCTGGGAAATTAGCTTAATTTTCTTGGGCAACCTAATTCAAATCAGTACATGATGGGAGTGGGGATGAACACAGCCCCTTTCCCTCCCTTCAGAAGTTCCTAATGACATTCTGGTGTCTGGTGCTACTCCCTAATAGCTTTTATGCCCTATATATCTGCCACTTGTGCATATACAAGAAAAAAATGACACTTTGAAGACAGGAGTCATAGTTCTTTTGTTCTCTTTTCTGGTACAGCGCATCACAGCTGGTTCAGTACAGTTATGTTATTATGCTATTTATTGGTCAAATGCTGATGCAAGTACCCACAGTTTGTCTTGAGTCTGTATGATAGAGATGTCATCTTGGGTCTCTGTCCACTGTCGTGGGAAATTCTTAAAAAGCTTCCCCTTTCTGATGATTATAATTTTCAATCAGAAAGTAATGAAAGAGTTTCTAAACACCTCTGTGAGTAGCTGTTGGGCAATCTGCATGTCTGCAGCAGATAGATAGATAAAATTTTGGAAGCTGGAACACCCAAGCACCAACAGAAATCGCACTAGGCATGACTGGGGAATCTGAATCTCAACTGCTGTTTGTTCCTAGTACCTGATGCTGATGAATATTTCTGATCAGTCATGCCATGAAGGATTCATTAATCCTTCAGGCAGTCTGTAACTACCTGGGTGTAGCCAAGGCATCTATGTGATTATCTACAGGAGCAACACAGTAGAGGTCTGTAAGACACACTTCAACATCAGATTTGTCTTTTTATTTCATTTTGTCCTCTGCCCTTTACAGATATGTGCCTGTGATCACCAGGATTATAAACTCAGAGAGCCTTTGAGATGTCCTCTCAGTGGTGCCATGCTGATCACACAAATCAAAGGCAGATGTCTAGGTCATGGACTTTCACAGGGAGGGACTCTTTCTCTCGTCGGCTGCCAGATGTGTTGGAAAGATTTTCCGAAGTGAGTAGGTGTCGATGACTATTGTCATTATTCAGGGTTTGTATTCAGACCATGCAACTTTGGTCTGTATATGAAGCTAGCTGCTGCTATTACAGTTTCCTAACAGCAGCTCAGTTTTATGCAGAAGTCCACAAAGTGAAGAGTGCCTCAGAGACTGGACATTTGAGTATCATATATGATTACGGCATATTTCCTTTTGCATTCCCAAATAAATGCAACCCATACATAATGAGCAAAAGAAAGTTGTGATTATTTTAGACTCAGTTTCATTTCTGAAATGTGGCTTTGTTTTTTTTCTGCCTAGCACACTATAGGATAATTAATCCAATAGATAAATTCATACCTAATCATCTAATTTTCAGTTAACTGATACATTTAGTTATGATATTGGCATCATTATTGGGTACCTTGAAAATTATATTAGTGGAACTGTAAAGCTGGATATTTTTTGACACTTCAGCACTGACAACAGTACTTTAGAATTACAGCTATCTGCTGAACCATATCTAAAAATCAAGCAGTCTTTAAGAAGTTTTATGTTTTCTGTTCATTTTTTGCTGTTTTTTTTTCTTCCCACTTTTAGCATTGCTACAGCCTTTAGTCTAGGCACAGATCCATATATTCTGGAGAATTACAGAAGAACTGATCTTTTACCATGAAGCTGTAAAATACTAAACAAATATGTTCTGCAAAAACTAACCTACAATATTTTTCACGTGATACTGAGGGAATAAAGGTGAAAAAAGTCAATGTTTAGGACCAGGATTTTGGGGCAACACATTATTCTGAGGCAAGCAATGACATGCAGGAAGACTGCCTGTACATAGCTATGCAATTATTTCTACAGGGAGAGAATGTTTCAGAAATTTCCTGGCTGGTTTCCTCTTTCTGCATGCCAATTCTTTCTTACTAGAGAGAATCATAACCCTTTACTCTCCATATTTCAGGAGTATGGAGGATGGACTGTGTCAGTTAGTGATGAGTAAGGCAGAAGAGAAGTATGTTAGGAGCCTGCAGATCCCAGGGGCAGAAATGTGGTGTGAATAAAGAGAGTATATCTTTGGAACCTTGTTTAACTGGACCTCTCTCTGGAATCAGAGAGTGAACTACTGCAATGTGATATTTAAGGCTATCATTTCATTTTAGGTTTGGTGTCATTACCTGCCCATGGTTTGCTATTCTCTTTTATGTCTCCTGAGAAGCCATGCTACAGAACTGCAGTGGGAGGCATCCAATCTTTTGTAGTACTGCATTCCTCTGTATCTTTAATTGGCAAGCCAGCCAAAAGCAAAGGTACAATGATGTGGAAGCAGAATGTAATGCACTGTGTCCTCTTGAAAAATAGCAAACCAGTCAGTAGCACCTTATGAAAAAGGTAGCTCACTTTAAGTCACTACACAAAATCAGTGTGCTCACATAATTACTGGGAACTTGTTATTTGCTAATAATATACAGGGATATATATAAGCATGGATATCTCTTTAGGGTGAAACACTGAATTTTGGCATCACAAATCTTGCTCTAATAAAGGAATATGTGCATCTAATTTATCTGCACTAGACTCAAAATTAACTTTTTAAAGTTAAAAGTTTTTAAAGTGCTTTCTAGATTTTCAAAGTTATGTGGTATTTCATTTTGCTACAGTTAAAAGCTCCTGATGTATTTGAAAACATTTTGCTGCTAACTGTCTTTGGAAAATTACTTTGCTGTAGCAATTTAAGTGGCTCTTGACATGCCTTAACTAGCCATTTTTATTAAAACAAGAAAAATCAGTGAAGTGGACCTAAAACAAGTTGTAAAAGTTAAAACATTGATCCAGCTGTAAGAGAATGGGAGACCTCTTTCACTCAAAGGCTTTTATTTCTCAATTACTACTTGAGAAGCACAGGCCTTAAAAAGGCCAGTGCTAATCCTTGAAGGAGTAAAAGCAATTGCAATCCTTCAGGCTTCTTTGACCTGAGGGCACTGCTGGTGATGGCTTCTCGTTCTGCTCTTTTGGCTTAACCCAGCATGCTGGTTGTCCAGGCCACCCCTCTCAAAGGGCCCTACTGCTTCTCCCAGGATATTGCAATAATTTCATGTCATTCATCTAGCTACTCTGGGGCAAGAGGTAAAGTTAAATAGTAGGAAAGGGAGATGAAGTAGATGATTGCTTTTCTCCTTTACCTTGACCTCTATTTTAGATTAAACTGTGCAGGGTAGGGGTGAGAATCTCTTGATGGTACCTCACTTCATGTGGTCTTCTTTGCAAGGATAACACTCCCCAGTCATCCCCTCAGAGAAACTCAGGTCAGGCTCTGTGCAGAGCTTTGAAAAGTGCACCGTGCAGTGTACTGCTTGCACATATAGACTAAAGTGTGCTGTTTTGAAATTTGCAGCTGGCCAGGCTTCTTTTCTCTATTAATGAACAACCAGGTGACTATTTACCAAGTTTCTGATCACTTACTGTATTGTGCATCCTTACCTCGCCATTGAAGAAGCAGAATATAGTTGCAACGAGCAAGCCCTAAGAGGAAGAAAAATACAAATTTTAGTATACGTCACTGTTACTGCCCTAGCTGGAAGTTTAGAGTCACAGGCTAAAAACATCAGTCCACTTCTTCCCCAACTCAGCTATTTCTTCTAACATCCCCCTATTCACAGTTACTTTATTGTATTGACTTCTGCCTTTTTACTATTTAACATTTTCTTTAGTATTATTAGTATTTCTAGATCACCCATTTTAAAGGTAAAGTTGTTTTTATACAACAGGGAGCTACAGAAGGGAAATTAAGATATTTTGCTGTTAGAGTACCCCCACTGACACTAATTTTTCTGAGAGAGGGAAGAAGAATAGGGGCACAGATGATTCCCCTTATCCATCAGGTTGCAGTTGCTCAGTTGAAGTTAGCCAAGGAAAAGCAAATGCCTCAGAAAGCTTTTAAATTGAAGTGCCTGTTAGGATAAGAGAACCTGCTTGGGGTGCTATGGGATGGATAGTGAACGTAAAAAGAGGTATTAGTAATGGGAAAAGGGAAAAAAAAAAAGAAAACAGCTGAGAAGAGGTGTGGAAGAAAAAAAAAAAAGACCGAAGGTTCAAGTTTACTCCTAAACTGCTCAAAATTAATGCAAATAGTGCAATAGTAGTCCAGATAGCATTTCACTATGTCTACAAGATTAAACATGGCCAAGCCAGGAACATGAGGTGATGGAAATAGGAAGTACAAAATTAATATGACAAAAATTTCTCATACCCAGACCTGCCATTCAGAACATGCAATTAAATTTGCCCATGTTCTAAATAATATTAGCTCTCATTAACACAGCATTACATAACAACACTGAATGCCAAATTCATTCATTTAAAATTGCTTAAAGTATTTATAATAAACTAAAGTGATGCCAGTTTGTGAGGCTGAAAAACTGCCATACAGCAGCTTACATTCCCAAGGGCTGCTCTGAAAAGTGTTACAGCTGTGCCTTTTTTATAAGTCCTCGTTTAACTGATTACAAGTCAACTTGTAACTAACACTTTCTAAAACAGGTCTTGGACTTTCAGGTGTATATTTTGGACCACAGATGTATGTTAAGTGGTAACTCCTTTTTACCAAATGCTTATATATTAGACACATAGAGGCTATTTTGAAGACGTGTTAACCACTTGAATGTGGGCGATTACTCTGCTGCAGTAAATTTGTGTTTATGATTTAAAATATGAACATAGGAAAACACCTCTAAGGAGAAGGAGATAGTATAGATAGGGTGAGAAAAAGAAAGCTTCTCAGATTTTTGGAATAAAATGTGAATATCTCAGAAATCTCGCAAATTTAATTTCACAATATGCAATAATTCATCAATAATTCCAGGTCGGAAAACATCATGAAGTTCTCCAAAACCTTATGCCTCTAAAGCAGGACTTTTGTAGACCACACACACTTAAATTCAAATTTATCCAGGGGAAGCAAACATTGCATCCATAAAAATATGGAATATTCTTTATCACTGTGTGCTGCATTAATTTGCACAGAGCCTTGCAAAACATCTGCTATTGAACTGTATGGTACGCAGGCTCATCGGGGATTTTACCATTTTGCTAAATTATAAGTGTCTACAGTGACAGCAGTCTGCCACGATGGGAAATGAGATGGACCTTCTAATCCTCTGGATTAGAAACTGCCCATGGATGATCCACATGAGGCAAGACAGTCATAAAAGACACTAGATAGAGAGGAAGAAGCAGAGGAACTTTTTTCATAAGTCTATTCTTTAATTGGAGAGTTTAGCCAGAATTTGTGAACTGGAGGTCACATTAAGGCAGAAACTGAATCTGAACAACTGTATGGTATCTGCAGGTCTCTGTTACATCCTACAGTTGCTCTACTTCTTTGCTTTTCTTGCAGTGGATAGTTTCCTTAACAAGTGTTTTTTTTTTTTTTTTCCAGGCATCTTTTGATAACAGTGCTGAAGAAGAAGACATGGTGATGTCTCATTTATCTCTTCTGTTGAGAACAGATCAGGTTCCTCATTATTTTGAGGCTGTGGATAAAGTATGTCTCTGCTGGCTGCAGGAATTATTTTCTCCTTTTTGCCCCACATTCAGTGCTCTGCTCTTCTCCCAAGACCTGTAGCCCCCTGGGATCTGCCAGCTGAAATGATTTGTGTTTGTTCCTGAACCTGTTTTACAGTGTGGGGGACACAGTGACAGATGTCTCTAGCAGACTTCTTGATATACGTGAACTTGAGCATATTATCCTTTTTATTTCTTGCCTGTCAGATTTCCAACATTACAGGCTACTCCGCTATTTTGTCTCTTTTCTCCTTCCTATATGAATACGAAATGTCTCACAATTTTACTCCCAATTTTATCTTGCAGTAAGTCTATTTTTTCAAGAGGATAAAATTCTTTATGTAGATGGTGACCAGGACTCTGTTCATCTACAATTTGGGAACAGTTTTCCTGTTTTAAAGTTATATATTTACTTTAGTACTTCTTATATAACAGCCTTCTATGTAAGATGGACAAGTGGGAAGAAGTAATAGTGAAGAAATTATCTCAAAAACCAAGTGTCCTCTGAAAGGCTAAAAATATAAGAGGGAAAAACAGACAAATGGAAAATCTGTAGTCTGAAGTTATAACACTGAATGAAAGAAGTGTTATAGCATTGAATGTGCCCCCCTTGCAGCCATACAGAGAACAACAGGTCAGGCCCACTGCTCCCTGACAATCACAGGGGCTGGCACTGTGTCCTGGCATCCTTGAGACATCATTGTGGGGATCTCATTTCTGCAGCTCTGTACGGGCAGCTCAATCCCCTAACAGAAGGAACAACTTGGGCAAAAAGTCCTTGTTCTCCCCTTGCCTCCTGGAAAGTCTAGAATAATATGCAAGAAAACCTGATATTTTTATATATAAATATATAACACATATATATATCTAAAATAAATATATAATATATAAATTTATATATTGATGTAAATTGATAAACTGCTTGTTTTTAATTAGAGTAAATATTAAAATGGTTCTGCATGTTGCTCGAATTTTAGCTTATTAAGGCTTCAGGATTGTTATCTTGATTGAGAGTTGCCATCTCACTGCGTTTGGTAAAATATATGTATCACTAAACAAGGTGTATCTGACCCTGCCAGATCCTTCATGCCTATCCATCTCTATGATGCCTTTATCGTAACACACAGAATCACAGAACGGTTGAGGTTGGAAAGGACCTCTACATCCAACATGCTTTCAATCACAGTCCAAAAATGCTGCTACATGCACAATTACTTCTATTTCTATTTCTATTTTTTTCTGCTTTATATGTAAAATTCTTCCCATACCTCAGTCTTGCGTGTACCTTCAGTTGTAAAGCTGTGCAGCTGCAGAAGCAGCTAATATCAGTAGCAGATATTAATTCTGTCTTTTCTTGACTAGAGGACTGGAGAGGCACTGATATTACAAAATATCAAAATATATGACTATGGATGAGTATGCATCAAAGTATATGAATATGGATTAATTTTCTGATGGCAGCCCAAGGGTAGTTCTTATATTTCTTTTATATAAGTCTTTCTTTTTTTTTTTCCCCTTTAGTTGCTGCTGTTTTTTGAGCAGGGTGCAATCCTTGCCAAGGATGGGCTGTCTGGGTCAATTATATCTCTCTGCCACTGTGTGGAGTTGTTAAACTGACCTGTGATATATTGGCTGCTGATAGTAGGATAACAACAGCTGTGGGATTGAAGGCAGATGAGAGGAATACTTTCACTTTGAGACTAAGGCCTTTCAGAATTCTTCATTTTATTTCTGGGACTTTGTGAAGACCAGATGAACATGGCTTTCTACTGAATCATGTCTTAGGGACTGTCCAGAGTCTGCAACTCTGAGAACTTCACGTACCTTTTTGACCAGACAGTGCACTTTTTCCCTGCATTTAAATGCCTGTATAGGTCCAAGGACATTCTTTGTTTGACAGGTATTTGATTTGGTTTTCACTGTCTTACAAGAGGTGTGTCTTGAACGATGGAAATGATGTTCCAATAATTTACTTTTTTTTTTTTAATTTAAAACATATTTAAGAACAATTAAAAAAAAAAAAAAAAAAAAAAAAAGGTTTCCCAATGCAGATACTGAAAATTTAGACAGGTTTCTGATATCTCATTTGGGTTTCTTTCTATCTCATGTTTCCATAAAAGAAACATAGGTGTTATATGTGCTTATGAAGAAGCAGCTATACAGTCTCAGTCTCTGCCCTAGTTATACACTGTGTGTCTTACAGGCTTCAGTGGGATTCATGATTGACAGCAGAGGCTGAAGGCAGAGGTTGTCCCATTCTGGGTGGTATGATACAGTCTCCAAGCCCCAAAGCATCGTGTTGGAGAGTAAAATCAGGGAGAGGGGAGAGCTAATGAAAGGAGCTTGGGAGTGGGAACTCCTTGGAGGGCATCTGGCTGGGGAGGGCTAGATTAGGGCTTAATGTATATATGTAGGGAGTATTGCATTTCCCTTATATTTCTCAGGTGCAGGCAAGCCTGTTGGGAGTGGGAGTGTCGGGCACGAGCAATGCCTGTGCTGTCCTCTTGCATCAAAGAGACCCAGCAGGCTCCTCAGTATTCTTATATTCCCATCCCACACAAGACACAGCTGCTGTTGTTCCATTCCTTCAAGGGAGGCAACCTATTTGTTCCATTTTGGTTTTGTAGGGCAGTACAGTAGGATGTTGCAGGCTTTGAAGATAATCTAATGGATATGTTGTTGTGTGAGAGGTGTGCAAGGAGCCAGTGCATCTCATGCAATATTGTTTTACACCCTGAACAAAAGTGCATCCTTCTATAAGCTTCCAGCATCTATTTCTAATGGGCTTTTGAAAGTCAAGTCCTCTAGAGAAAATCTGCAAATCACTTTCAGTTCTGTAATGCAAAGTTTGTTTACAGTGCCCACTTTAGGCTCACTCTCTGTCTAATTAGCTAGCTGCATGTACATCAATCCACAGAAAGCAACTCACTCTATGCACAAGTTACTCCAAAGTTGAAGTATCTTTCTTTTGCCTCACATAATCTTCATTTCAACAACATCCGAGCCTGAATAACTCATGCCAGGGATGGTGAGGGGAGTTAAAAATCTCTGCTTCTGCAGTTTACGTGAGGGCTGATGGGCAGGTTAGAAAAAGTATACGCACCCATATTGGGAGTCTTTGATTTTTATAACTTATTACAGATCTTATAACTTATTACAGATTATAACTTATAACTTATTATTATATAACTTATTATTATATAACTTATTATATAACTTATTATTATAACTTATAACTTATTACAGATTACAGTGGATTTCTTAAGGCGAATCAGGTCTATGTATAATAAGCAACACAGTCAGACAAAAGTGAGGCCTTTGTGATTGCTCATATAGTCATATTTGAAAAAAACCCTTCTGCCTAAAATGGTGAGCGTTGAGGGTAATATTGCAAAGAGGGGAGAACAATTCAAAGCCAAACCAGCTTCTGCTATGCAAAATTGTCTTTAGCAGAGGAAGTCTAGCAAGTAATGTCTCACTGAATTTATTATTTTTTCAGCTGTGAACACCACTCTCTAAAGAAAATACTGTGCCCAGTTTCATCTGGGAGCACATTCTCTCTCATCCACTCTCTTCAATCATCTGATTATTACAATAGGCCACAGTGCTGGTTTATACCTATGTTGGGTGCATGGCTAATAAATCATTGTGGTCACTTAAAGCAGGGATGTATTGCTGAAAAACTGCCTCTCTCTCTGTTCAAGAAAAGGTATGGAAAAAAACCCATTGTTTAACCACTTAAAAGATGAATGGAGAATGCACTACATTAACCACATGAAGAAATATCATGATTACACACATAATGTCTGTTTGTAAATGACTGACATAGAAGGGCTTAAGAGACTGCTGCTAGTTATGGAGAGGCAGGCTGTACTGCAGTTTATGAGGGATGAAGAGCCAGGGGAGGAATATCGCCATTAGACACACTAATGCAGTATCTGCTAATTACATAATCACTCCTAGAAGAAAATGAGCACTAGAGGAAGGATAACATAGCTGGCTGTTTTAAATATGCATACAAGAAATGCTTGGGAAGGGAATACGATGGTTTAGTTGAGAATACAATTTTAAAAATCTGCTTTAAGAAGAAAGCGGGAGTCACCATTTGTTACAGACAACAAGTGAACAGAATGACTCTCATGAAAGACCAGTTTTTATACGCAGGCAGGTAGCATGCTGAGATAATTTTCCTGAGCTTTCCAGGGCTCTCCTGCAATCTTAGGAGCTTGATCTGCATGATGGTAACACAGCTAGAGCTCTGTGTCACCGCTCTTGCCAGGACAGCGCTGGGTGGCACCTCTGCGTCCACACTGGTGTCCCCAGCGCTGACACCCCTGCCATGATGGTCCACAAGGAGCACTGCTGGGCATGTGAGGATGCTAAGCCTGGGACAGACTACTGTTTCGATGACTGGGACCAGAGCAGGAGTGGCCCAAAGGAGATGAAACTTGTTCTCCTTGGATCCCTCGTTTGCCCAATCCCATCCTTTGTTACTGCTGAGTTTCACGGTACTTTCCTTCCATTGCTGGTTCCCGTTTGGTCCCAGACTGGCTACTTCCTCTTGTATAGTGATCATAACTAGAATAGTTAATTAATACTCTTTTTGCAGTTCTCTGACAACCTTGCGGGAATTGGAATTGTTTTTAGTGTAAAATGACTATTTTAACACTCTAATTTATCCTAAATCACTAAACTGTAAGCACCTTGACACCAGAAAAGCATGTTTGGACACATTCCTTGAGAACAACCTTGAGATCCCTTAAGTGACAACGCAGCAGTACAGGCAGCTGTGTAAGAAACAGACTAACATTACTTTAAGGATTGCAAAATAAAGATGTCGTAAAGTGCAAAAATAAGCATCTTCAATCATTCTATACATGCAGTAGCATATGCATCCACATTTTTGGAGGGGAAAGTTGGATTTTTACTGTAGCAGAAAATGTAGACAGAAAATGTAGCAGAAGATGACAGGATGGATAGATTCTGTTAAGGGAGCTTATCATTTAACTTAAGGAAAGAAGCACCACTGATTTTTTACAGCTGTTCACTTACTGCATTAAAACAAATTTTCAACTTTCTGCATTAAAGAAACCAAGAAGTGCATCACTGTGCCTGTGTATGTTGCACACTGCTCAGAATTGCATTCAAAATCTGTCCTTCCTGCTAAATATTGGCCTGGATATATTGCAGCCAGTAAACCAGATAACCAGATATTTAACATGATTTAGCATTAAAAAAGAAAGAGAAAATAAAACAGTTCTAATTTAAACTGCTTAATGGTAGAATTCTAACTCTTAAAGAAGTTTCACTGTCTTTATTATGCATTCCCTCCACACAACACAACTAATACACAACTAATTTTAATGCTAACTTCATGGCAACAGTTACAGTCAGTATGAATGCTCTGGTAAGAATAACGCTTCGAACATTATTTAAAGCCTCTTCTGATCTCAGGTTTCTCTATTTAATTTAGAAATAGCACTATCTGATGATTTTTGTTGCATTTTTCATTGTTTCCTCTGTCTTATGATTGTGCTTTATTCAACAATACTATATTTGCAGAGGAAGATAATCCAATAATGTAAAAGTGATTGGGAAAGAAACACAAAACCACAATCACACTCATTTTCATGGCAAAACAGTTGGCAACAGCAAGTACTTAGTACTTAACCTGCTATTATGTAACATACCTGGTAATGCATTAATATATGCATGATGTAATCATATATTTCTCCAGCAAGTCGATTTTCAGGTCTCCAGGGGATAATAACAAACTGAATTCCTAGTAAGGGCACCAGGATTAAAGTGGCTCTGACAGCTTTCATGTACATGTTGGACTCAGCACGGTGAGTATCTCTTAGCTTTGTCACCAAAACTCGGACGATGTTAAGCAAAAAGAAAAAATTGACCTGCAAAAGCAAAGAACTTATTGTCAAAGCATTTGAATTAAATAGGCATTCAAAATAAAAACATAGTGCATATAAATTATAGTAAAGTATAACTTTCTAGCTTCATTGAACTCATGAGGAGCAGTTTCTTGAGTGTCTGGCGTTGGAGAGTAATCTTGAATGTCTTAAGACAGTAGGTGTTAAGCAGCTCTACATGTGTCCCCCAGGACCTGCCTGAACGGATGTGTCAGAGAAGCTGGGCACCCTTCTAGAAAGCACTCTTATTTTGACACTGCTGTGGTCAAATGTGAGATTTCCAGGGCACAATTCACCTCATGTCTATCCCAAAATCTCAAACAGTGTAGATGATTTGCCCTCGGAACTGACCCTCTCCTGACTCTGAAGGTGACTCCATTGAGGGCTATATCATGGTGAGACAAATCCCCACTGTGTCTCTGGGCATACGAGATGTATGTGGACATATGTCTTCTCCAAGGCACTTGGGCTGGCATACATAGGACAATATTCAAACTCTTGAGAAAAATCTAGGCTTACCCTTACCACATAAAGCCCATGGTATTTTCTCCACAGGTTAAAGCTAAAATTGCTGGTTCAAGGCAGAAAGGCTGAACTTTTCAGAAAGTTTTGACTCTTTTTGTTAGTTATTCTGACTAATTTATTTCTTGAGTCATTTCTGGAAATTTGAGTTCAGCTGCAGGTGCTCAGTATATGAAAACCTGCTCTTGACCCTGACTTCACGGATAGGTCATTGCAGGGCAGGTTGGGAGTCTGTGGCAGGAACAAGCTGGGTAGATGCATGATGAAGACAATTCCAGAGGGAACTAGGTGGATATAATAGATATCACTTCTGAACTTTAAAGGGCTTTTTTTCATATAATGTTTTAAAATAAGTATTTTCTTGCATAACTAACAGTTATTTTAATAGCCAGTGTTCCATAAATACACGAGAAACTTCATCTGGGCCTTTCAGAACAATAAACCATGAAGCAGTAACCTTTAATAAACCATTTCATAAGTTCTTTGCCATTGAGAAATCTTCCAAATATTCTACTTGGAAAAAGGAATAATAAATGACTTCTGAGGTCCCATTCTGCATTAAATCTTAAACTTATTCTCCATCCTTCTCTAACTTCACTCACACAGCTTAACCTTCACTTTTGAATTTCTTGAGATAATTGTGAAAGTTGGGAAAAGACTTTGCAAAGGTAAAAGTGTCTAGGTCTTCTGAATCAGTCTGTAACTATGAGGTTTTTGTTGCAAATCATTTAGGTTGCTCTTTAAAAATTTCCATTTTCACAAGAAAAATATGACTGCAAATGGCATAAACGCATGCCAGAAATTATAAAACCTTGTTTTAAAAATAAAGATTGTTCTTTTTCCATAAAATATATACTTTTTTTTTGCATTGTGGCTAAGAGGAACAAACTTGGAGCAGGGCAATGACCTGGAACAGGTGGAATGACAATCCCTAGAACCAGTACTGTGATAGCAGAAGCAATCTACAGAGAACCAACACATAATAAATTTAATTCCTAAAGAATGGCAGACTGTGAATATGGGGAGAGGTTTCTGCTTCTAAGTATTGCTGACACGCAAGACTGTTCTCAAGACAGGGCAGATTTTCAGATTTTTCAGATACTCTTACATGGAGGGTTGTTCCTTTATTTAGAGATGTTCCATGTGTTCACCGTCCTGCCATTCATTCATTACTGCACGTATATAACAGAAACGTCTCTGCATGTTTCAAGGTCAGCTCCACTGCACTAAACAAGACATTGCTAGCATATAAAATGCTGTATATGCATATTAGAAAGTTATGCCTTGTCCTATGTTGCTCCTACAGAGACACCCCAGTCCAGACTCTTTCCTGGCCTAGTTCAGCTCACTACCTTTGGAGCATATAGTGTAGAGACCAGTAAAATCAGTGCTGACCAACCAGCTTTCATTCACTCGCAGTCTGTCATTCAGCGTTTGTCACAAATAACTCTCCATGGAGCAGAGTGGCAGCTGTGGTTTTCAAAAGCAGTTGGTGATTCTCTTTGCCTCAATATCTCATTCCTTACTGGGAGATCCCTTTACAGGTCTGATTTTTGAAAAGTATTGGGTGTATGTTCTCTTACAATGTATGTCCTTTGCAACAGAAAAAAATCAACAGCTACTTTCAGTTTCTACCAGAATACTTAAAATACATAAACTTCTATTCTATGCAGGTTACCAGCCTCTCTAACGTAATTATTAAGCTGTTGATAGAAAATAATATTCTTACCAATAAAGCTGCCATTACAGGTCCATGAACAATATAGAGCAAGTAAGTGTCAACGCTCATCCAGCAGCTGCAGAGGAAATGCAACATTAAAAATATACCATTAATTCAAATGAATTGTGCTACACAGTTAAAGCTAAGTTACTTAAATAACTGACATACTACTCACTTGTCATTGAAGTATTTGGCTCTTGCAACAGCATGAATAGATGCTGGCACTAAGGGGAACCCTGAAATGATTAAAAGCATAATTAAGTCTTGGTATTTTTTTGTCTTGAAGTCCATGTGCTGCACGCGCCAATAACCCCTCTTTGCTTTAAAACATATATATGTGTGAAATTACAGTGAAATCACTAAAAAAATGTAATTCCAGAAAATGTGTGGAACCAGGCTGTGAATGGGGAATGGTATTTGGGATGTCTGCTCTCTGTGACTGCCACCGGCCCCCGGCACCCACTCTGCCAGATGGCCCGTCCAGGCGCATTGATCCCTCATCTCCTGCCCTGGCCATGAGTCTCACCCCGGCATTAAGCATGGCAGGCAGCTCCTCTCCTGCCCTGCTTCCTTCTACTTGTTTGCACGTTGCCTCCCTTTGCAATAGGCTAGAAATCTGCCTGTCCTAAAATACACCACTTTGTACAACCTTGTGCATACCAAGAGCTGGGCTTCGCAAAATGCTCCATAGACACATTTGGTGCAACTGCCGTCTGCTCCCATAAACCACGCGTGTTTGATCTGAGCTGTGGATATTTTATAGCTATCAATAGAAAAGAATGTAACTGTCCTGACGATCCTTTAGTAACGAGAGAGGAATGTGGCTCCCTATTTTCTTGGGTGTTGGCAATTTCATAACTACTTTTAGAAGCGGAAGAGAATTCTTAGCCAAATTCTCAGGGATTCTTACCTCTGGGCACAGGCCAGCTAAAACTAGAGTGAGAATAAGGTCAAAAGAAGTATGTAAATAGAGCACTTTGTCTCCAGGTATCCTTACTCAATAGCTTCCTACTCGGCTGCCAAAAGAAGTTCTTACTATAATTTAACTAGGGATGATGGTGAAGCTGTGGAGAGCACACAGATCATCTTCTCCCTTGTGATTCCTTGGCTTCTGTTTGCAGAAGGCCTTTTTAGGGTGGTGGTGCATGGCAGAAAAACAAAAAAATCAGCAGAAGGAAAGAAGCTTCCAATCTTGAGGGAGCTAATGGGACTGACAGCTTGAGAAAATCCTTTGATTTGGAGACACTCTGAGACAATTTTGCTGACAGACAATATAGATGAAAGTGCAATTTTTAAAGGGTCATTCTGTAATAGCAAAATGTTTTCCTCTTAAGAGCCCTGGCCTGTAGTATTGAAGTAGACTATTCCACATGATGAAGGGATTTTTTTTTGTCTTCGGTTAAATGCATTAGCCTAGAATATTTGGCTCAGCAGATTCATATGTGTATCTTAAGAATGCAACAGAAAGTTTTCATTGGTTAGTTACATGCCAAGAAGCTCATGACTGTCCAGAGCTCAGATTTCCAGCTGCAGGCCAGTCTGCAGAGCTGGATGTTAACCTTCCTTGCCAAAGGCCAAAGAGGGTAGCAGTGAGAAGTAGAGCTCCAAGAAGGCCCGTTGGGTCTTGGTTGCCTCATGGAGTAAAACTCTCACAAAATGCTTGTGAAGAAGGGAGATGATGGCTCAGCTCTTCCTTTTCAGAGCAAAGTGGGTTAGAGGCAGACTGCAGGGTCAATCTGTATAATACCCGAAATAATGCAAATGTTGTAACCAATATGCTCACTGAAGAGGCAGTGAACATCTTTAGGCACAACATATATCACACCAGTCATTCCAAATACACATCAGAGTTGTGAACTATGTGAAAAGGGTTTCACCCAGCCACTGCAGGAAGAGGTAAGACATGTCCCTATTAATGATTTCTACCTCAGAAGTTGTTTTATGACCACTTTGTGTGTGTGTGTGTGTGTGGTAGGTACCTGTTAAAAAGGCTGCAGATGTCTTAATGAAAGATTTGTGTCCATATCTATTGACCTTTTCCCTGCTAAGATGTTGATATCCTTTTCTTACAGCCACTACACTGTTTACTTTCAGGGCATTGCTGCAGATCCTGATCAGAATCTTATATCTTCACTGTATCTACCATGAAGCTAGTGATGTTCTAGCAATAATACAGCTTCCTCACAAGCTTTCACTGCAGGCCAGCTGTACCAGTTCCATTAAATTGCACTGCCTAAATTTAATGTCACCCGAAAGATACATGTTTATGACCATTTTTCATGTGATAATTGGCTAGGGAATGCCACAAATTCAGGACTGCTTGCACAGCAAAGCATGAAAATGTCAAAACTTTTACCTCGAGAGAAATATTCTAAATTACCCTTAAGGTATGGCTTCCATTTCAAAAACAGGGCCTGATTCACTCTGTATATGCTGCAATTTCTTGCTCCAGAGAAGGTTCAGCTATTTGGATGGACATTAAGTCAATTTGGAGTTCTTTAGAAAGTTTTTCTTCATTAATGAGTTCATGATATGCTTTCAATTCTAAGAGAATGGCAGGTCCCTCTCTTCTCAAGAAAAATGCCATTCTCATACAAAAAAAAAACTAACTCATATTCTAGTAAAAAAAAGTTTCAGAGGAATGCAAGGGAACTCCGCTTGAATGAGGAAAGAAACACATGTAATGTTACTGGAAAAAAAGCTACTGTTTGTTAGTAATGACTTAATGTCAACATGTTGTGGACTGGATTTCCAATGCTGATTTAAATGTGAAAGGGTCCACAGTAATCAGTAATATACTGATTGTATCTGCTTGGCCTACTGTTAGGTCAGACCATTCAAAGGTTAAATATTTGCTGTGGCTACTACCTAAAAGGCAAGGCCTCCCTTACTGCATATTTGGAAATGATGGACCAGACATAGTGAAGGGCAGTATGCATGGGTGTAACTATAGTTTGTATTCATAGTGTGTGGGTTTTTAACCTATCTCCAAGAAGATCATTGAGATTTGCTTAACTGACACCTGTATGTTTCTCTGAAATGCTTTAGAGACCACTGTTGTGAGACAAGCTCAGCAGAACAGAGCTACTCTTGTACAGGTATGGTATGGTATCTTCTTTAAAATAGTATCTGCCAAAGTATATCTGATAGTTTGATTCAGCCCCAGAAGAGCTCTGGTTCCTCTTTGTATCTGCTGTGTTTTTCCATTCTGGGAGACGTAGATACTGATTTTCCTCCTCTTCATTCCAGAATAAATATACTTTTATAGGTTCTGTGATGGATTAACATTTTTGCAAATAACATGATGAAAATAGAAAGGTTTTGTTGGTGAAAGATATTTTTGGATAGAAATCTATTTCTCTCCCAAAGTTTCGCTTAACAAAACTTAAATATTTCTTGCAGCAAATCCCAAGATATCCAGCAAATAATAGATACTAACTCCTGTGGATTTTTATGTGTCTCTGGTTCTATACAGTTAAATGGAGTTAAATATAGAGCTTAGGAGCTCAACTTTATGCTATGACCTAGTAGTAAAAATACAATATTTAGGAGTGTAAATGCTAGAAGAATTCAGAGATTTGAAAGAAATGACCAAATTGTCTCGAATTATAACATACGTACCCCAGCCCAAGAGGTAATACCAGTGTAAACGCTGCTCTTCAGCAAACACCGCCACCACAATTAAAGTGTGAAGATAAATGCCTTCGCAGAGCATCCAGAAATAGTTGCAGCCCAGCATGTACTGATGAAAGAATTGCAGCACTTTGCAGCTTACCTGTTAGATACATGAGATAATGTTATGTACCTGACCTGATTTTTTCAACTAAGCAGGCAAACAAACACTAATACTACGTTATAAGAAATAAAGTGAAATAAAAATTCCCAATTCTTGCTAAGTTTGTTCAGAACATATCAGTGATGGGGATTTGAAACTTTAATAAATGACTGAAAAAATTACCTCTTTTAAAATAGTAAACATATACATATATATGTTATATACAGATAACAGCACTCCAAAAAGTACTATATATAAAAAAAAGCCATTAATCCATTTCAAAACTTGGCAGTCTAGTAGATTTTAGAACTCAAGCAAGGAACTTGTTCTGCAAGTACAAGAAAGGCTGCAAAAAGGAGACCAAGAATTCCAGCCTGGACGTTTTCATTTACCTTTAATCACAGTTTTCTAAGATGTGCTCAGCTCTCCCATATGAGTCAGAGTCATTCACTCTTTAAACTGCAGCCAGCTCAGAGCTTGCTGCTTAGCAAAGGAGAAGTGCTGTTGGCAATGGAGATTTTTTTGGTTAGGTGTTAGGAATACTGGCTTGGCCTCTTTGCCAAAAGACAGTTTTACTTTATTTTGTCCACATAGAAACAGGACACATGAAGATAAATGGAGTCAGAGAGGTAAAAATAGCCAGGCTGTGCTTTGGTGCCATATTTTGTAAAGGCTCTTCTTGCCTCTGCAGCCACTGTGCAAGACTTGAACCTCATTTAAAACACCTGGGCCGTGATGCCTTTGGGTTACACCCAGGTGAGAGCAGCACTGTCTTCCAGGGACGGTCACATCCTGCTGCTCTACTGAACATACAGCGTGGGGACACAACTGGGAAGCATCATTACTCCATTTGAGCTCGCTCTTGGGCTTCTTTTCCACAGAGACCAGCTGACATGGGATGGAATGCTTGCTCCAACACAAAGTCATGATGAAGTTCACAGGTGACCAAGAGGAATGAGGAGGTGGGAAATGGTTCCTGCCTGCAGTGCAGATGCAGATGAGGTTACAGAGATACACCTTGACAAGAGATTGTGTCTTTGATGTGCTGAGAATATTGCAGGGGTAAACGTCGTGCGTGATACTTGCTTTTTCTCCCAGAGAGCCAGCTGGTGTGGGACAACGTAGCTTCTCCTTCTCCACCTGCTCCTCAGAACAGCAAGGCAAGTCCAGCGGCCCATTGATGGTAGACTCCGCAACGCAGACTACAGACACTGTACATGTGGATCTCCTGTCCCTCAGCACCCCAGGAGCTTGGCATGAGGTATTGCTGGGCCTGCCAAAGCCCTGGTCGTTGCTGGGGGACCCCACGCTCATCGGATACCTGATCACAGCAGTGATGGTGGCGTGACAGCTGTCATTGGTGGGAAGGGGAAAATACTCCTTCCCTTCATTTCCATGTTGACTACTTGGACTGTAAGAGATGATTTTAGGATTTACTTGTCTCTTTAAAGGAACTCCAGCCTCATCTGTTAAGCTAGTAAAGCACTGCCCACATGGTACCTCTGTGGAGGACCCAGGCTGCTACTCTGGACCAGAAAAGCTTGTTCCACAGCCATTCAGTGAACCATCCTTTTTCCTAACAAACGTCAAACCACAATCACCAGTGCATTTATTCCTGTTTTGATATTTAAAGTGCAGATTGCTGCTCACGATAATTTAGGATTGATAAGATTAACATAAAAGACTGTTTTTTTGTTATCTTTTTTTCCCACACACTGTAGAAAGCAGAGTGAATGGTTGCATTTTCTTTTTTTCCATAGTGAGTCTGAAAAGTATGCAGAGAAAGGGTTGTATGTAAGTGGTCTGAAAAGATTTTTTTTAAAAAAGGAAAAATGAATAAATGTGTTCATTAAGGCTTTTAAATCATCCTTGGGCTGTTTTTCACAGGTCTGGGTCAATACGGTTCTTGCCTCATCTACTCGATCCAGGCTCCCAGCTTGTGGGCAGCCTTTCTCCATTCTCCCCTTATTGATCACCCATCCTCTCGAGAGCTGCCTTGACTGTCAGATACACTGTGCTTTACAAAGGCTGAACTTAATCTGCCTGGCACTCTCACATAAGTCAATGAATGCCAGCATGTAAAATGTGCATTAAGTTTCTGTGTGAAAACAGTCATTTACTGGACAGGTTTGATAAAGTCACTCACTTTGGAAACAGTGCCACACTGCAGCCCTGACAATCCGAGGTGGGCAGACCTGCACAGGTGAATTCTGCAATAATATCTATGAACTATTCTGAAATTCTTCATTTTAACTTAATGCCTTCACTGTTTCATATTTCCCAGCTGAAAAGGAGATGAGTATGAAGCATTCTTGCCTTTCTTTGCTAGCTGTTTACGGGTGTTCACCAATGCTCTAAACAGAGTTTTACTGAACATGTAATTTGAACAAAATGATTCTTTGTTGAATTTTTATCTGTAGCTCAAACAAATATACACATCTAAAGGACATTTCCTGAACATGAACAATATTTGTTTCTTGAAGAACTACATATCTAAGACTTCATTTCCTCAATATTTCTTTCTTTCTTTCCTGTGCTGTGCATGTGAACTATCATTTGTGGCTTTTAAAATAAAATTAGAGATCTATCTTTTGAAATAATGGCCATGCAGACAGTTCATGATTGCTTTGGGGAATGCAATCACTTGCCATACAGTAAGTTAAAGAATGCTGGTGGCAAGGCATGAGGGATGGGTGTGATTAGTACTTGGATCCACATCACATTAGTTTGAGAATGAACGTGAAAAAGTTAGCATGAATAGTTTAAGCACGACAAAGCATCAAGATGAACTTTGTTAAATTCATATTAATCATAGTGAAAATCAATCCTTGATCATGATGAGCTAACAAATGCAACATGTTCTCATCTGTGGTTAAGTGGTGCAATGGAAATATGATCCTACAGTCAAAACAGAGAGTTTTCCTTCAGTCAGAGCATGTAAAAGAAATGAATCTGCTTGAAAAGAAATGAACATAAACTTACAGGGTTTCCAACCTGAAGCCATGCATAATACAAGCAAAACATGACAAAGTTACCACATGTAACATTAGTGTTCGTTAGTCTGAGTTGGGAAAACTGCTAAAAAATTAGTAAGTTTTATGAAATTTTACTGAATGTATTTTAATTTAATTTAATTTTAATGAATTTAATGAATTTTATTTTTAATGAAAGAAGTAAAATGAAACTTTTTCATGATGACACAGGAGCAAATCTTCCATTATTCCTGCGCTTGACAACAGACTGATTGTAAACTTTCAGTGAAAATAAGCACGTCTAGGAATTTTGTCTTCTGTTAAAATGGAATATATCTTGCTGCCAGTTGTCTGAGGCAGTCTTTGGCCCTGTTGCATGTTGTAGAATATGCAGCACAGTCAAATCCAGGACTCAAAAGGCTATCACGACACCAATACTTCTAGTACTTTTACTACTGCTGTTACTATAACTCATATCATGAAAGAGAGTAAATTGTCTTTACTTCTTGGTCTGCAGTGTACAAGTAACTTAATCTTTGATTTATAATTCATAAATAGGGAGCTCTGATAGGAAATAACCAGTCCCCTCCACTGCAGTTCAGAGACTACTGCTTGGGCTGGTGCATTTTTCTCTTAAACAGAGGAATCATGAAATGTTCCTCTTTTTGGAGAGTGTGGAGGCTGACAACACTTTGCTGCACTGTTTGGTGGCTGTCTAGGAAAAGAAAATGTGATATAGACAATTATAAGGAAAACAAGCAGAAAAGTCAAGTAAGCACTTGAGAAAGGAGCTGGTGGCTCTAGAATGAACCCTTTCCAAAGCTGTCTGGAAAGAGACTTGGACTATGAGCAAGGAGATTGCTGCTTGCTCTTTGTTCCTACTGCACTGTGCAAATCTTGCTAGAATTTCTGCAATACCTGGGAGCATCTCAGCTGTGATACATAGTGAAAACACTTCAAAAGGATGCTGGAGCTTTTTCACAAAGAAATAAGGTTTATTTTTATGAGAAGGAGCTATAACTTGTGTCTATGATGCACTGCAGAATTTATTTACATATTAGAAATACTATTTAATGTTCCATTCTTATCTAAGGAGTCTCAAAGATTCATCTGCCAGTGCAGATACAATGCAATGTGTATCACAGTGGAGTGTAACACAGTTGGCTAATTGAACAGCCCTTCATCATATATGTTTTCCACTTTTCTGTTAAGACAAGCCTTAGTAACTGGTTAATAGCTTATGGACAGAGAGCAGTGCCATTAATTACCATTACTAGGCATTATAGCAAATCAAATCAAAATACTCAGATGATATAAAAACTACTACCATTGAGGACAGTATTCTAACAAAATGTAGTATTAAATAAATTACAAATCTCAACTGAGCAGCTTTTCTAGTAATTCAGTCATAATAATAGCAATAAAACAAACAATCAAACAAATAAATAAAAACAGCTCAGTTTTGCCATGGAAAAGAAAGATTCCTGTGTACTCTTTTTTCCTTGGTGCTTTCCCTGGTGAAGGGGCTCAGGGTGGCAAATTAGGAGGTTTGGGCTTTACAACAGTTCTTCATAGCTGTCAAAGTCTATGAAAAATGAAAGCAACGTGGTTTGTCAGTGTACATAATAAAACCAATTTTCAAATGTTCTATAGCTTCCGAAATGCCCCAGACTCACTTTGAAAGAAGAAAGCTGGGGAGAATAAGCCAAACAAGGTTATTAATTTTAAACCAAGCCAGCCACATGGACCACTACTCTAGTTGTTCATTTCTTTGTTTAAAGGAAAATAAATTTGTTTGACCTCACTTAGGATTAACTAGTGAGGCTTTTATTCACTTCTCTTAACTTCCCTGGGGCACAGCAGTAAAGGGCTCTCCTTATGGAGAGTTTCATACTGCTGGCCACAGAGGCCAGGCATGATTTATTTGAACTCAATCTGAAGGCAATAAAATATATACTAAGACATTCTTTACATTTAAAGGAGTAACTTGAAGTTTGATTACTGACTTGCCACATGTGTTTTTTTTTTTTTTTCTGATTGTTAGATCCATACGTTATATAAATAAGCAATAATGAACCTTCCAAAGTAAAACTGTGCTAGGTAATGTAGCTGTAAATTACCAACTATCAGAATGTCACAGCATTATACAATACATCTACTATGAGTCATCCATTAAAGTGTGTTCCAGTCAGAAACCTGGCACACAGTGTCTCCAACTAAGATTAATGCTTTAATATACTTTTAAACCATTTACAGAACAAAATGGACACAGGTGCTCAGAGGGACCCCAGGTTTTGTGTTACAAGAAAAGAAAAATATGAAATTAAACAAGCAGGGATATTTTTAACAGCACCTGTGCCCATGTCTATGCTATAGAGAAGTAGTCACTGAGTCATTTCAGAACTAGAAGTTCTGGACAGGATTTACGAGAGCTATATCTATACAGCCTTGAGTCCAGGCTTCCATAGCTATTGGTCTTCATGCTCTTAACCCTGCATAGTGCTGCACTAGGCTGAGCTCCCTTGGAGTTCAGGGGCTTCTGCTGCTTCCCACAGCTAACACATCAGGAAGCACTACCTCCTTGCTAGCAAGGGCCATGCAAGATGCTTCCAAGGCCTGTCACAGTCTTCTCAGATGAAGGGGATTAATCTCCAATGTCGGGGGACAATCATTTCAGCTGCTCACCCCAGGTCCCTCTGTTCTGCTCTGCTGCAGTTACCAGGCTCAAGAGGATGGAGCAAGGCACAGGTTACTCAAATATGCAGTGTCTTGTGCTCATTTTGCAGCCCTGCTTGAGCTCTGCTCTGGACAGGCTGTTATCACTTCCTGAACTACGCTAATTTAAAACTATGGGGAATTAATGTAATACCTGATGATACTTAAGCTTAAGTTTGAGGTATAAGATATAGAACTGCAAAGGCATTTTCTGGGGGTTGGGTACACAGATAATATTGATAACATTGATGTAACGATCAGATAAACACGTCAGTGACTTTTTAATGATAGGAATGCAATTTGTCAGACTAAATATAGACACCTATGTTGTCTCCCCTCTAGTCAAAAGACAGAGTCAATACAGCTGATGGAGAGCATAAATTAGCTCAGCCTAAATAAATCAGATAGACTGTGTTCTAGATGTCTGTCATTAGCTGTAAAAGGAGCATGAGCATAACTCAGCTGTAGTCATTTGTGGCACAGCTCTCTAAGGGTCGGTGAGACAAATCTGACTTTAAATGCCTATGAGAGTTTAAATACCTATAAAACTTACTGGATGTGCTTAGACTTTGCTCTAGTGCCTTTTCTGGGCTGTCAGGTGGAGTCACCTTCCTTCTGAAGGACATAGATGCTTCTGAGTTGTTGGAGAGAGTGTGCTCATAGAAATTCATAGACTAGCTAGTTGAATGTGGGCTACTGTGCGCAATTCAGAGGAGAAATGTTGAGGAAAGCAGCTTAATTCTCCAAAAGCTGATGTATTATTGATTGATAATAACCAAATAATTAACCTGAAGGTCATGCACTTAATAGTCCAAGCCTGTAGCCTTATCCATCTTGCTCAAACTCTTACCTGATCCTATCCTAACCGCCTAGCTATCATCTGGTGCTCATTCATTACTCTTCTGTTTCAGGCTGCTTTGTGTGTGCCCTTAAACACATTTAAGATGAGCTAGGTGGCTGGGTCTTGTCTGAAAATGGGCAGGCAGTAACATAGCTTTGCATAGCAGTCACTGAGGGCAATGAACTAGTGTGTATGGCATTCATATCATCTAACTTAGATGTTTAACTTTGCAATACAGATGCATAGGAC
This sequence comes from Tinamus guttatus, assembly GCF_059628265.1. Taxonomy (NCBI): domain Eukaryota; kingdom Metazoa; phylum Chordata; class Aves; order Tinamiformes; family Tinamidae; genus Tinamus; species Tinamus guttatus. The sequence continues at coordinate 359,287 of NW_028289037.1, forward strand.
AAGCCAATCCCTGGACAGCCTCCTCTTTTAATTAAATCTGACCCATTTTAGCCATTTGCTTTAGAGTGAGGTAAATCATGTCCTAGAGTCAGATAAGCATGCCTACTCTGGGATCATTGCCATTAATCAGACAAATCCCTGTGAGGAAAACCATTGTGGCAGCTATTCTCTTTCCTATATGGGGGTTTGTATCAGGCAGGATATCTTGTTTTGGAATGAATCATGCATGCACAGTCTTTCTTGGAGGAATCCCTCTTGGAAATGTCCATCTCCTGAGGAATTTTGAAAAAGAAAATAGCTTTCTACTTAATTCAGGTTCAAATTTCTTATGTTTTAGTTTTTTACTTCGGTAAAGTTTCTAGACATAATTGCTTTATACTCCCAGAATAACAGCAAAACCTAAGGTGCTTAGGAGCTCCGTTCATGTAGAAAGCCTGTGTGGACAGCACAAGGAGCAGAAGCAGGAGTTTGTATTAGATGTTAAGTCCACACACCAGCACCAAGTTCACCAACAAGGCAGGTGTTTGAACTTCTTGCTCTAACTTAAGAATGAGAAGTTGATAAATGACACTTTCATGCCTGAGTGTTCAGGAGTTAACGACCTACCACCTATTTACCTGTCTTCCAGATGCACAGACAGTACAATCAGTAGAAATCTGTGGTCACCTAGCTCACATTCTACATTTTCATCCAGCTTCAATGCTTGTCTTGGTACACCAGCCCATGGAAATGAAAACTAATGGGATTGGGGTATTTATTTTTAGATGTCAAAAATGATTATTCTGGGGCATCTACAAAGTCTGAAGCACAGCCTTAGTGCTTTGCTTGATGGATTAAAGTGCATGGTTCACTAATCCACAACAAATACTTGAGGTCATCTGAGTTGCTGAGTCATCTATAAGGAGCTGACAACTGTGTCAGAGTATCTGTAGAAGAACTTTGCCCCTCTGGAGAAGAAACTGGAGACCAATATCTCAAAAGGCATTATATGACTCTATGACAGCACTTTTAAGCTCTGCTAGAATGGGACAAAACTGGAATTGTGAAAGTAATGCTTTCATACTCAGTCATTCAGAGTATACAATGAAAACACGTCCAGTCAAATACAGGACTAATAGTTATTCTGCAATAAGTCTTCCCTCTATTAAGAAGAGGAATGATAACTGATTGGCTCCAAGGGCGGTCACGCTTTTCTATCCTATTCTTTTAGTTGGGAGTGCCACTGAAACTGTGGGAATCAGAGAGGCAAAGAGCATCTCTGTAAAGTGAAGAATCAAAGACAGCAGTGAGTAGTATAACTATGGCAGTGCCATGCTTCACATGAACGTGAGACATTCACCTGTAAGCTCCTCAGCCCAGACACAAATTCTCTGCTTGACCATTTGTAGCTCCCTGCATCTGGGGAGAAGCCATGGGAATTCTTGGAAGCAGCAGGGAACTAGCAAAGTGATGACCACTGTCTGACACTCTTGTGCAAATGCCTTCACTGAGAAGTAACGCAGAGGTAGACAAACATCCAGGTCTGGTAATTCCTTCCTCTCCTGCACAGAATGGAATAGAAGTGGGAAGGTTCATCTTAAATTCAGGGAGCAGATCTGAGAGGATAGTTCCTAGTATGTATGTTTCTGTCTTTGAGGCTCAGTTTCCTGTCTGTTCCTATCTGTTTTTGAAGCACATTCTGAGCTCCTTTCTATGTTTAGGTTCATATGTTGTTAGAAGATGCTCATTTGGTTTAGGATAGAAGCATGTAGTTGTTGATTTAAAAAAAAAAAAAAAACTATTCATATGCACTTTTGCTCTTAGTTTAACCTTTGAGCTGAGCAAAAGCTGCTAGCTTTATCATAGAATGTAGAGGTTAGAAACACACACCTGCACACCTGCTGGAAATCCTTTGACTTCAGTAATGTTTGAAATGGATGTTAACGGAGAATAATTTTGGCCCTCTTGACTTATGCAAAAGCAACTAACACATACAGTTTTCACTGGGTGAAGTAGTCAGCCTTGTTAAGCCAGCTAGATAGGGCCCAGTTCCACCAAGTGCTTTCATTCCTGTGCAGGTAGCAGGAGAACAGTGGTTTAATCAGCCATTTGGAGCCTTCATTAGATTAATGGCTCCCTAATAGGCAAGATAACACAGCTTCACAAGACCATGTACTCTTTCCTAGTGTAGTAGATATGCCAGAAGACTTATGAGATATGACCACTAGGTACTGGTTCTCTGCCAGCAGTTTTGTCTCTGAGTACTTTTGGATCTGGAGTGTATTCCAGGATAGCTTTTAGTCATCTCTGGGTCTAAACTGGCTGCAGAGATCCCTGCAAGTAAGCTACCTGGGAGGAGCATAGAGGAACAAATGTACTAAGATGAAAGGATTTGAAAAGCTCTGGAAATAGATACTCAAATAAAGAATTGTTTTAATTTAACAAGAATGGGGCCTCCTGAAATTTTCCCCCAAACACAATACAGGAAACAACTCCTAGGATCAAAGTGCCCTTCTTTGTGGAGCTCCCTCTTCAATGGATTCGGTGGAGGTTGCACCATTAGAAAGGCTGAGCCTACTGAAGCAACACAAGTCACAGGTGACAGCATTTATCTTCAGTGGTACCAGTCATGGGTCCTTTTAAGAAAAAATATATTTAAAAAAATCCCCAGGCTCTGACAGGCTACATCAGAAGGAACTAAAAATAACAAGCACAAAAATCTATTGCAAGGAAATTCACATTTATATGGTTAAAGACCTAAAATGAAAATGGCTTCCAAAATGCCATGAATCCTCCTGATTTTCTTGAATTTGGTTCCCAATGTATTCTTCTGAGAATAGAGAAGTCAACAGTACTGCAACCCCAAACTCATCTTTTATTTCCATTATTTTACTGTGATAGGGAGGAAAACCTAATATTCTTATGAAACTCACAGATTTAACTTGAATTAATCAATTGTGAAGTTATTCATAATGCTCTAATGTGCAGGAGCATGTTCCACCATGACTTTGCTCTTACAGATTGCAGTTTCAAGGGACATCTTTTTTTGTGCTTTCCTTTTCACCTTCTATTGGTGTTCACTTTCTATTGGTGTGATCAAACTTAGTCCTGTCTACAAACATACTTATACTGGTGCTCTGGGCTACCTAATCAATTATTCAGCTTCTCATTAGCAGAGGAATCCCTCCAATCATTATCTGTATCTTCCTTTACTTCCATCAGTATTCAGTATTAAAATTACTAGGTTTGTGGAAAAAGAAAAGGAAAAATACAAATCCAATGTGATGTGCAAGACTATATTAAAAGATTAGGCAGCAAGAATTTTATTTATATTTCCAGGCTTTTTAACTGAAAATATAATTGTTGTTCACAGATCATCCTTCTTCTGAGAGTCAGTCTCACTTAAGAATGCAATAGAAAATACACTTTCCTGTAATTTCAGTGTCAGTAATAGTATATTTAATGCAGTTATTAGTTTGGATACAACATGTGAAAAATTAACTTACTTAACATTTTCAATATACATATATATATGTACATTCATATGCTCCTGCTTCTTTTTGCTAAGTGACTCTGGCTGTTTTGTTTAGGTTCTTTGCTTTCTTTGATTCCTATACAGACACCTGGACTTGCAGCTTCTTCCTCTTTCATCATTTCAGGTCCACATAAATCCAACAGAGAGGGAGAGAGAGAGAAGAATTATAACCAGAAAGCAGGAACAAACAAGAAAAAAAAACAAAGTATATGGAAAAGGTGGTCTAACTTACCATTCCACGAGTAGAATGATCACGACAGCAAAATATACGTGAGTGAGGATAGGATTGCTCTCTTCATGTAACACACTTTGGATCATCTCACCTTCTTGTATCTTGATACGGAGAGAATCTGGGTTCTTGGTCTTAAAGATTTCCTCTCTTCTTCCTTTCTTTCCTCGAGTGTTCATTATATAACAGAAATTTCTTTCTTCTTTCCAAATAATACAGACTTGATTGATATCCTCGTAAGTATGCTTACATGGCAAGCATTTTTCCCCCTAGTATTGCATATTTAAATTGTGTTCTGAAACTTTAGGCAGGGTAAAAGGAGGAGCTATTGGAGTGTTTATTATTGTGCAGAATAAATACTACCAATTTCATGTCTTTATGTCAACATTAAATAAAGGGTATCTGTGACTGTTTAAAATACCTTCTACCCACTTCTGTATTTCTGTGTATTTCTGAGTTAGAAGACCTTCATTCATGAACCTGCCAAGTTCTGAAGACACACAGGAGGAAAGTGGATAAATGCAGCAAGCTACAAAAACTCAGAAGTAGTCATTTTCAAATAGACTTAACAGAATGAAAGTTATAACAGGGTTAGACAAAAGCAAACTGTAAAGCCTTCTTTTGTTCTGTTAAGTGGCATTAATATGAAAATACTAAGGGAATCTGTCTGGTAGAATAAATAACATTTAAACATAAACCCTTTAATTCTTCCTATAATCATATGTAGATTATCACAATGTGTTAAGGACTTGCCCCTAGCAATTCATTTCCTTTTCCCAACCTTTTTCTTTCCAAACTATTTGCAAATTTATTACATTACTAAAAGAGCAAAGTATTCAATCTAGTAATATTTAGAGACCTTGCACATATTGGCATATCATCTGTTCTTTCCTCTGAGGATCTAGCTCAAAGACACTACAACATAGCTTTTTTTTAATGAAGCCTTGGAGTACAAGAGTCCTGGCTGTAACCTGAACATTTACGTTAAACCATTTCAGTTCAGACAATTTACTTCTGCTATCAGGAAGTACCATTCTTAGCCTTGAGGCAAGATCTTATTTGAATTCATGTGCCAGCCTTTTATCTTCAAATATCAAGTGTATTTATTTTCATCACACCTTTTGCATGAGATAGGTATATAGGGTGGTATGCAGTAAGGAGGAAAAAATGTGTGATTTTTAAGAATTATTCTTTTCTATTTTTAATCTCTATCTGGTGATGTTTTCTATATACATTAAGCTGTATATATAAGCTTTAATTAGCTTACTTACCTGGTAGTGTATGTTTGAGAAACATGCATGTGACCTGATAATATCAGGTGCTAATGCTTAATTGTTATCTGCTTGTTAGAAGCAGATAAATGATTAAAGCACAGGCAAATTATCCCACTAGAAGACAAGCTGATCAAGGCTGTGATATAACTGCAGAGGTTTCTAAACTTACATTAATTTCATATCAGCCTGAGATGCTGTAACAATGTCAAAACACAGCATGATGCTTCATTAGTGAGCCAGGTCACATTTGGGTTACTGACATCTGGAGATACAGTACATATTTATCAGTTAATGGGTTGGCACAATTTGCATCACAGGCTAGTAGGAATGAACCAAGACACTGGTTGATTTTTGGGAGAAAAAATGCAGTGAATAGATTTTTTTTGTAGGAATTTGGGAATGAGAAGTCAGAATGCTCTCCATCCCCACCTCTGCAGGAAGTGCTTGCTTGGGAAAAGGACAGTGGACCAGTGAGAGGATCTCTTCCTATAAGGACTTTTTTGGAAAATGTCTGGTAGCTACTGAGGAGGTCAATGGGAACCTGACAAAAGTCCTTATGGACTGGCAGGCTTCAGCAGGTATGAGGCTTTTTCCTCCCGTGCTATAGTCAAAGATTTTTTTTTATTGCTTAGTGAGCAGGGTTGAGTGAAGTTCTCATAACCTGCAGCCTCGCTGGAGGGTTCACCAGATGGCTAGCATTTACTTATGAATAGGGATAGCTGTTTCTGGAGCGGCAGCAGTAATGCCAGTTGTGTGGAACAGACAGAGAGGAGTCAAGTCGTACTTACGGGATCCCTTTTTACAAGGCCTGGATTAGGAACCACAGCAATGAGGTGGGCAATGGTAAACATGGAGTTCAGCACATAAGAAAAAAACAAATTCTTGTGCAGCGTTATCCTTTGACAGCTCAGGCTCCTGAAAAATATTAGCACACGTTGTAAATCGGTATTTTCATCCTGATGTCACTTTAACAAGCACATTCTGGCAGAAGTCTCTCAAGAATGCCTTTGGCAAGGCATGGTCGGAAAACACATGCTTTGCATTGCAGCCATAACTCCTGACAATTCCTTTGTTTTTGTTTTTACACCTGTTCAGTGCCGCATGCTTTTCAGACCATGCTGTAAAGAGTCATCCGGTCACATTCTCAGCCCCTTGATGCCTTTCTTTATTTCCTGGTAATCGAGATATTAAGCGGTGAAGCAAAACCCTGAGAATTTTTACAGATGTGTATGATGCAAGTAATGAACCTCAGGAATACTGCTTCATAAATAACTGGGCCCTGGAGACTTGATATCTCAAATATTCAGATGAAAATTATTTGCTACTTGAGGAATTAGTGGTGATACAGGATGGAAAATTTTGGATGGAATCCCCTTAAATTTCAGGGAGATTTGCATTGGTATCTTGCATGTTTTTGAGTCCAGCTGACATCCCAAAACAGAAGAGGTTGTTTTCCTCCACAACCTTTTCTAAATGGCTGTTTTCTTTCTTTCTTTTTTTTTTTTCATTATTCTGCTATTGTGGGCAGCAGATTTTCCTAAGACAAGTTCAAAGAATTCCTGTCCAGTTAAATCAAGGCTGCAATTTCAAATCTGAACTGTTTCCCTTTCTAATTCACACTGGGACCCTAATGCCACTGGCTCAGCTACCTCTGCAGCCCTCCGTGCCAGGAGCTTGGCCCGGCACTGCCAGGAGGTGCCTGCAGAAAAGCAGTCCTGGAGCTGTGAGATAGTGCTGGGCTGTCTGCATTCAGCGCTTTCAGTGATCACGGGGAGCAAGCAGGCAAATAAAGGGAAAAGAGCAGCTGAGAAGGGCAGATATCTCTGCCTCCATGACAAAAGCATCACTCTACACACTAGGAGTCTTTTACAGACTGGTATTGACTGCTGCTGTGACTTTCTGCTTTGTGTGTGTGCAGGTCAATGCAGAATGCACCCTCTGTGAAGAAGAGGAAGCTAATCCAACCAGCTACACTATTCTATGTTTGTTTCTCTTTTATTTATTTATTTTCCTGTGTGTTTCCATATGGTATATCCATATATGGTATTCCATATATGGAATAGACTACATGCTATATGCCATGTCTATACTTCTCATTTACATCAGTGAGCAGAACTCATCCTATCCCCTCCAATGCCTCAGTCTACTCTTTAACAACTATCTCTCTTCTCAAGATTTCCGTTTATAATGGAAACTTACTTTATCTTTTTGAATTTTACATCTTCATCTATGGCTTAGTTTATCTCTAGCTTCTCTCCCTCCTTTCATGCTCTTTCTCCTATTCATCTCTTAGCTCATTCAACAAATTGCCTGAAATTGTTGTCCAGTAACCTTCTTCCCCAGTTCTAGTCTTTCTCATCTCCCTTCTTGTTCTTGCCCTCCACATGAAACTGCTCTCAGGAGTCTCTTTCTGGCAAAACCCAACCCGTTACTCTATTCAGTCCCTCTGCTTTTGACAATGAGCTGTGATTTTCTTGTCTAAGGTTTTTTGGCTCTCTTCTTGCCTCTTCTGGCCTCCCTAATCACTCCTGCATTCTTGAAGGATCCTCCTCATCCCATGCCCTGCCTTCTGTACGCTCCCTTCTGTGCTTTATAAATCAGTATGCAAAGAGACATCATCAAGCCAGTAACCCAGATCTTAAGCCTAGATTGCCCTTGTGGCTTTTTCTCTGTCACTATGACACTGTGTACTACGTCTCAGACTTTCAATATCTCCTATGTTTCATCTGGAAGACACAACTGTCCTGTATATTTCCAAGATTCACCCTACCTTTTGAGTTTCTAATTTAATTTCTCTATTTCATCTATGACATATTCAATTCCAGGGCACTTTTGGTATTATTTTCTTCATATATCTGTTTTGTGAATCTGTCATCACTTCTTATTCATGAATGCCCAGAATACTGTTTTCTATTCCCAGTCATTTTTCATCTTCTTGTCTTTCAAGCTTTTTAGTTTTCAAGCAATTATTTTCATGCTTTCTACCATGCTTCTCCTCTTTATCCCTAGGAAAAACTTTCCCAAAATGTCCATGAAACTATCTTCATTATCCTTCTTCAAACCCTTTAAAAACTTTGGTAACAATTGGGCAGGAGGTGTGTTGACAACACCATCTATCATCCTGGCAAATCCAATCATATTTTAGTGTACCCAAATGTCTTTGTTTTAATAATTCAGTTATAAATGATTTGGTTCAGGAGTCTCTTTTTCCTTTTGTGTTTTATCATATAAGATAATAGGGTCTCAGACTGTAATTATAAAGATATTGCAATGATAATGTGATATATGTAACTGCTAGAGACTCCACTTTATGAATATTCAGCTATGAGTAAGTATTGTTTGATACAATCACTACTGATTCAGTATTCACTTTTGAAAGTACTGCAACATCTGTAATACCAGATCATTACAAATCTTGATATCCAAAACCCAAAATAAAATAAATTTCTGCCAGGAAAGCCTTGTTGTATGTGGAAAGAGTCTTCTCTCACACTGTGAAACAGCAGCCTCTGTAAGCTGCTGCCTTTACAGTCAAAAGTTATGTTTTACAGCTCTGAAACCTGAAGTTGCTATCTGATTGACCATCTGATTGACAGCCTTCTAATGAAGGTCAAATAATCAGCCATGGTCATATGCAGATGATAGAAAACATCTGAATGTATCATCAAGCCTGCTCCCATACAGCTTGATTCTCATTTTCTTACAATCTTAGTTTGGTTTCCACTTTAATCTCCCATTTTGCTTTATTGTAATTCCTTCTCTAGTTCTTCCTGTAATCTTTGTGTCAGGGATTAGTCATGGAAGGAAGAGGAGAAATGAGGTGGGAGGAAGAAGAGGAGGTGTGTGTGCCTGTCAAGAAGCCCGTTGCACAGATGAGTCTTTTGGCACTGCCTGGGTATGGCCACGGTTGTGAATTGCCCATGACTCAGGCGGACAAGTGAGTCAGACAGCCTGGTCCCCATCTGCCTATCTACAAGGTCTCATTAGGACACCGTCACCTGCAGGGATCATTCTGGATAGCCACTTTACCAGATCCTGTCTCGCCTGTCCCATGCAGCTCTGAATCCTGGGTATAGGATTTCAAATCAGATTAAATTTTACTCTTCCCAGATTTCTTGAAACACTTCTCTGCCTGTGCTTTCAGGCTTTTTTACCTTCTACGTAGATGGGAATGCAATTCAGCAGTTCACTGCCCTTGTGTATGAGGTCCTTGTTCGTCAAAGCTTGATCCTTCAGCTGCTTAGTACTGCTGCAGTATCTGACTGCAATAACCTGGCCTGCATTAGAGGTAGTGACGGGGAATAACACACAGCACCTTCTTACAGGATCAGGCTGTGTCTGAAAATTAAGGTCTGCTAGGGTTTTCCTAGAAAACAAAAATAATAAAACCACTCCCTCTGGTTTCTGCACAGTTTACTTGCTCCATATTGGGAAGAAATTCTGCCCTGTAATAAGGTTTCTTCAAAAGTCTGTCACCCCTGAAGTATCATTTGCAGTATGCATTTTTCTGTCCTCAGAGAACTTTATTTTCAACCTTCTCAGCTTTCTTTATATCTGCTTTTTAATTTTAATTACTTTTTTAAAAAATTACTCCACACTAATTAATTGAATCCATCCAGTGCTTTGGATTATTTGGTTTTGTATCCTGAACAAATTTAGTCATGTTACAGTTGAATAAGAATGTGCAAATTCAGATCTAATTTTGTTCATGTATCTGTGTAATTCTATTAATTTGTCCATTAAAGAGACAAAGCCAAAATCTTAACTAGTGTAAATTAGCTTAGCACCAAAGAAGTTAAACAAAATGCTGATTTGCCTGGAGTATCTTTCTAAAAACGTGAATTGTTAGCTCTCTTAAGCTATTAGTCCTCTAAGCAAAAGTTTCAAATAACTTCAACCGCAAGTGAGCTGGTCTCTGTTTAACTGACCCTTTCCTCCCTTGCTTGAAATTGCTTTTGTTTTTACCCTCTAAAATCACCTATTGCCCATTTTTTTCCCCTGAATAACCACTTTCTCTTCCTCCGCTCACTGATTTTTTGTTGTAAGATTCACATCATCTTTTTGAACAAGTCTTTCTAAACAAATTCCATGACGGCTTTAAAATCGTTTTCCAAACACTACACATGACTAGGTGTATTAAAAATGACATGATAGTTTGCCATCTGCAGGCAGGCATATCCGTGTTCTGGCATAATCACCAACCTTAGCTTGAAATAACTTCTTACAGGCAGGCTAGGTTACAGTCTCCATACCTCTCTCTGCTCATGAAGTATCTGGCCCTCTGCAGACAACTGATGTATTTTTGCTGAATTCAGCAATACCTCCCCACCTGAGTCATTTTACCAAATTAAAAAAAATCCTACCTTTGTTATTGCGTTGCATCAGAATATCTGTAAATGGGCATTACAACAACAATTTCTGAAGTGTGTTATCAGTCCTGGAAGTTTACAGTTTATAGAAGTGTAATGGAAGTGTAACACTACAAAAACGACTACCTAAGAGCTATAATAAATATATACTTTATCCAAGTCTTCAGAGCTCTCTGTGTACAATGACTCTGGGCTTTGCCAAGTGGTTATTCTTGAATATTTTCCCCATAGAAATCTCCCACTGTCATTTAACATATAGACATGTTTACTGTGACTACTATTGAGAAATCCTCTGTGGCTAGTGTGATTTAGATATATTAACTTTTCACATACTGAAAAAAAAAATCTCAATTTGTTAGAAATGTGGTGTTCTGTTGCAACTGCTAAAGCGGGAGGTTTTTTGAATCGCCAGTCCCATAGTTTCTCACTTTTATGCTAATCTGGACAAGTTTAACAGCTTGCCCTTTGCTACACACCACTGAGAGCTGTCCCTTTGGTGAGGTGACTCTGATTATGCTATTTTTGCCAGGATTATGTAACAATGTTCTGAGAAGAGCTGCTTTTCACTGCCACATCCTCTTCCAAGTTTTTCTTTGGTTAACACTTAAGATCCCTCAGAGAATAAAAAGTATTTGTGAAAACCACTTACTTGAAATAGAAGAAAATTGCCAACGAAATCAACAGGGATGTTATAGACAAAGCATGGCCAACAATTGCCATATAATAAAGTATGAACGCCATCTGCAAAGTAACAACAGCAACAACAAAAAAAGCAAATGAACAACTTGCAGGCACTCATTTATTTCTCAATGAGAAAGAACCTACACAATCAACTTCTTATTTTATATTTCTTTACTTTCAAAGGTTCTTTTGCAATATATATTAAATGCCAGTAATACTTTAAATAGCCAAGGTCCACAGATGAGATGTTTCTTACATAAGTTGATCTGCTTCTGCTCTTTGCACTGAAGCCACTGGAAAGATTCCCATTAACTCTGTGCCTCATTAACTTTCTAGAGCTCTAAGACAGCACAGTGGACATAACTTATGTGGATTTTCAAAACAGCCCTTGATAAGATTCCACTCCAAAAATATTAAAGAAAACAGGTTGTCAGGTCATTTTATGGTCTGAAATCTGCTTAAACAAAGAGGAAGAAAAATCTTAACGGCTACTTTGGGGATGGAGATGAGTCAGCAGTGAGGTGCCTCTTGGACTGTTATTGAAGCTTTTTTTTTTAACATCTTCATCTTCCTTACTTAACATCTTCATCTTGATCTTCCTCAATGACTTGTGACAGCAAGATGCAGAGAAATCTTTAAGTTTCCACGTGTTGCTTAGTTTTATGGATAATAGGGAATTCAGAAGCCTCAAAAGCCTCAAAAAACTAAGTGAGCTCAGAATACCATATGGATTTCAAAACAGATGAATGTGGGCATCTAGGGTCAAATAATTTAAACCTAAACCTACACATGATGAACTCAGAACTGACAACTAAAACCAGGCAGGAGATTTTGTTGTGATCCTGATCAGTTCTGAATCATTGGTCAATGCATGGTGAGAGCCAAAATGTCAACAAAATGTAAGACATAATCAAGAAAGTACTGAGAACAGAACATTTTGCCGCTGTTTAAAATCTGGATATTCCCATATTGCAAATGGTTTTGTATTTCTCATCTTCACACCTTAAGAAGGACACAGTGGAACTGGACAAGGTGCAAAGGAGGCAACTAAAATACTTAAGGGGACAGAGCAGCTGCATTGGGTGGCTAAAATAGTGACTTGGAAAGAAGAAATCAGGGGGGTCTTATGGCTGTGGGCCGCAAAGTCACGACAGCAATGAATGGTGAAGACTATTATGCAACTTCTACCATACTAGAACAACAGACTCTGCGACAAATCATGGTTTTGACACAAATACAGATCTAGCTAGAGGACAAGAAGTTTACATTGCTGTAAAACTTTTGTGCATAAACAGAGAATCAGCCTTTTGCTTTATCACTGAAATGTAAGATGGGCCTACCCATATTTTGCATGCCAATAGTGAAATAAAATCGCAGAACAGCACTTTGGCTGCAGAACACTGTGGTATTTAAATGCTGTATTTTGGTCTCAGCCAAGCCCTTAACCATCATCCAGCTGTCAGGCTGCAGGAGGCTAATGGCCTGCCAGGCTTTGCCATTCTCTTCTGAGAGTGCTAATATATTATCAGCTTGTACTGAAGAGACTACTAGATAGCAGGTCTTAGCTCCTCTGCTGGGTTGATTTTGTTAGCTCCATTTCATTCATTTTTCTTGTGTTATGCATGGGTTATTTTTCTTTTCAATGATTTCATAAATCCTTTTAGGATAACATTCCTCCCTGAAAAGCTTGCAAGTACTATTGCAGCAATTTAAACACTGTTTTTATATTCCTCCTCCTCTGATTCTTTCTCGTGAGAAGAATGAAGGGAGAAGGCATGTTTTAATGCAGTTGTTTCAGTGCAGATATCTTCAGTTAATACCTGGCTAGCTTCTAGTTGGTTTTTGCAGTCCTGAGCTTTACCAATCTTTTTTTTTTTCTTTTTTTTTTTTCCAGTTTCCAACTCATTTTAAATTTTCAGTTGGAAAAAAGGATGAATAAAATTCAGAAAAAAAACTCCTATTCTTCGTAGCACAGGTGTAAAGCTTCTTACCTAATTTATTCTTTCACTATTTTATAACTTTAGAATTGGCTCCTGCTCTCGTTAATGTAGATGATGTGGTAGCCTGATTTGTATTTCCACCAAAGTCACATTTACACCATTCTTGCCTATAGAGTGGTCATATAAATACCATTTAAGAGGTTATGGAAATCCATGAATATTACCTGGAAAAACTTAAGTCTACAAGTTTTCATCTTCATTGACTAACCACAATACCAGTAACAAGCATGACCGCTTGGCAAGCTGTTTTAGGAACACCACCTACTACAGGGAGGGTCAACCAGACTGCAGGGAAGACAAGACAACTTTCCAAACATGCAGAATCAAGAGGAACTTAAACATGTGTGGATATGACATTTCTTTCACTGCATACTAAATAGTTGCTATAGTTTTTCACTGTATTAAATTGAATACAATTTCCAAGCCTGAATTTTATGTACACACCAATTAATTATAATCTTTGTGTTGTCTGAAACAGCTATAAAGGCTCCTGGATAATTACATGTGTGCCTATATGTGTGTGCATTGCAGAAGACTGTAGTTATTCAAACTATCCATCTTCCGTTACAACTACTAAATCATTTTAACTCAATACCTGGCACTCGGCAATAGCATTTTTGATTACTCCATGTAAACATTCAAGCTGCAAAAAATATTTCCAGAAATAATAATGAAGGCAGATCAGAATGGACTGAATTGTGGGATAATAAAGGATATGATATATTACTGCACTTTTAAAAGCGGTGATATGTTCTTTAAATAATCTGTCTCACACAGATATAGCATATTGATATTTGTCATGTATTTGTCAGACAAATAAGAAACCGTTACGTCAACCTCTCACTCCTTAAAACATCAGTCATTCATATCCCTTCTGCCATATAGGATTTAAAGCATGCTGTTTTGCCCTTTTTTATAGCATATGCAGCTTTTTTTAACATCTTGGACTTGAAAAACTTCTAAAAAAAACACTAGAATGTTGCTTTTTCCTTCAAAGTCTTCACTTGAGAAAAGAGTATTCTCAAAAATAAATGCCTCCTACTCAGTTAATTAAACTATCTACAGGTACATGAAAACAACCTAGAACTCAAACATACTCCTAGGTTTTGAAGGTTTGGATTAAAGGTCAGAATCCAACTTGGCATTACTGTGAAGTCAGATTCTTACTGCTTTTTCCATTATTTTTTGTTTCACAAAAATCTCAAAGTACGTCTAATTTTCCTTTGTGTTCTATCTCCACTTTGCTTGAAAAATGTTCAAAATTCTTCTTCTGGAAGGCATGGATAATAGGTAACAGAACTACATTTTTTGCATCCCTACATGGGCCAACATCTGGAAAAAATATATTTTTATGATGTTTCCACTTAATGCCTCTGTGATCTCAGATTGTTATGATTATTCTCTCCTTGTTACACAGGTGAACCCCATTTTACCACAAAGGTTCCTCATACCTCAAAAACTTTTGGAATTTACCTCCCATCTAGTCCAGCATCCTTTTCCAAGGCACTTTTAGCTGGATCATTACTAAATATAACCACAGACTGTTTTTTAGCTGGGTGAATAAAGATCCGCCAACACAAACACAAACCTCCAATCAAGTCACTTTCTGACTCTTTTCCTCACACAATTCCAGAGTCACAAATTATTTTCTCATGAATTTGTAATCAGATTTTCCTGGAGCTCCATTCATATTTGAGAAATACATTTATTTTCATGAGCTTCCCTAACTTAATTTTTAAAAGCTTTTCTCAGATTTCTCTGTCCTTGTTTCTTTTGGTGCTTTTATACTCAGTTCTCCTCTTTCAGCTGAGCAATTTGATTTTGGAACTATTGATGCAAATGCTTAATTTAGTACTGTAAGTAATCTCATTGACTTCAATCAAACCGTGAAAGTTAAATGTGTTCAGGCTTGTAGGAATTTTACCATAACAGTATCTTCACAAATATTTCTTTTCAAAGGGAGTAAATATAGTGTTTTACTCTTTGTTTATAAAAATAATTTCAAATTATGTTAAAATTGGTAATGGTGCAGAAAAGGCATCAACAGTTTGGGAGATGAATGTTGCAGAAAGCAAAAATGAAATTTTAAAGGATCATTTCCTAACTGTTGGACAATGACAAGTAATTAAAAATGCATTTGAAAAATACTGCAAAACTGGTCAGATTGGTTATATGAATTACTACTAAAGTATCCATCTTGTCAGATAATTCATCAAATAATTTTAATAAGTTGGTATGTCAAGGACAATGATATTAAATTCTTGTGCAATAAATAAAGCTGATGATGAGGCTTATTCTGACCTGTCTCATATGTATTTTGCTGCTAGCCCAGCCCCAAACCATTCTCAGATAATTATTGTCTTTTTAACTTGTGGCATACCTTCAGTTTTTCAGAGGTGAAAGAGTTGCAGAGAGTATAGTTGGACCATGTTCGGTTGCTCTCAGGATGTCGGAACCAGTTTCCAGTTTCATCACAATACTTTGAAGCCCTTTCTGAAGATAAATTGTAATAATAGTTATTTTAGCATATGCATATTATGCATTTAAGCATTCATTAAAAAGAAGTGAATATGTTCAGAAATAAAAGCCCATGTAACAAAATTTTAAGCTTGCCCAATTAACATATATTTTTCTGTTTGCAAAGATTTATCTGTTAATGTTATTGTATTTTATCTATTTCCTTTTGTCTTGAATGAATGCAGAAGAGCATAGTTCCAAGTCTTCATTCAGAAGCAATCATTTCTGTGATAATAATTAATTTAAAGAGGGTGTTATAATTCTTTATGGAAGAAAAAAAATAATGTTAAGCTCAGATACAGAGCATGTACTAGGTGTACACATAAAACACAGAGGTGTCAGCATATCTTCAGCTTTCACGCCTTCCAACACTATGAACATTGCAAAATGGATGCATCCACTTCCCAGAAGATAAAACATTTTTTTTGGCTTCTTTTTATGTATGTATGTATGTATTTATTTATTTATTTATTTATTTTAGCTCACAAGAAGACACTGCTATTACTTGACAGACACAAATGGTCTGAATCTTGTATCAGGGGTTTGTGTGTTACAGGGAACATTCCACCTACAGAGGAGCTGTAAGGGAACTGAGCCCTGACACAGGGCTCTGCTGCTCTTTGCACAGAGCTGCCCAGTGAGACGGCTGGCACAAACACTACATATTGCTACAAAGAGCTGTAGTGGTTTGAAACAGTCTTTTGAATCAATAGTGAAAAATATTGTGTAGGGGAAGCGTACCAAGCAGTGGTGTAAAGCGGAGCCCAGGAAATAGAGCAATGGATAGAGTTCCCTGTTTGAGTAAAATGATGTGTTTTTGGCCTCTCCACATGTGCAGCAGGGCTGACTTCTGCACCACAGGCCGCTCTGACATCTTTTCTCAGAGCCGTGCAGTACAGATAAATCATCAGGGTCATGTTACTTTGCACATGTCTTTTTATTGTGGTAGAGGGACTCCAAGATCTCAGAAATATATCACTCCGACTGGACTCAGGGATGTCTGGAAGTGCAGATGTGGGCTGTACATGTGTCCTCTCGACCAGGCACAGATTTCTGTCTGGGAAACCCTGGAAGCTGAAGCACAGGCAGTCACTTCTAATCACCTGTCAAAATTTGGACTCAATCCTTTGGCCTTTACTCCAACCTTAGCCACATGGGAGTCTGTGAAAAGTTTGCCTGAGTCATGAAGTCAGGAAGTGCATAAGATCAGAAACATTAATTAGTTGATATTTTCGTAGATAGTGGTTCAGACTATTTTATGAAAATCAAAGCACTTCAAGTTTGATTTTTATATAAAAGTACTAAAAAGACTCCTCCTTGGCTTCCCTCCACCTATTTCAACTTTATAACCGTATTAGTTCTATACATATCATAATATTTCCAGTCTCAATATTTCTACAGAGCCAATTGCTTTTTTTTTTTTCAGGATGTGCATTTATTTTTCTTAAACAGGTCAGATGATTTATGATACTATTAATTTGGAAGATTCCCATTTCCTCTTTACACTCTAATTAGGAAAAATATCGATCACATTGCAGTTGGTGTAAGATGTGCTAACTTCCTCTGACTAGAAACAAAAGGCATACAGGACCAATATATATATATATAAAAAGACCATTTAGTCATCCAGAAAATAGCATGCTGTTGAAATTAGTGTGAGTTTAAAATTCATTTTTTTGGGGAAAAAAAGATGTTGAAAATCAGTACGTGCATGAATGATGAGAGGAACAGTACATGTTATCTCAGGCTACCATCTCTTCAGCTTGAAGATTATCTTTGCCTGCCTGTGCAGCAATGTTCCCCTTGTATTCTTTGCCAGATATTATCTAAAGCTGGAAAAAGTTTTCAGTTACAGACAAAGATTAATGGTTATGCTACCATGGAACACAGTGTGCAAACACTCACCTACCATCCTATGTACTGTGCAATGCACATGCCTTTTGGTAATATGCTATAGAGCATAATGCTAGTATCATCTATCATCTCTGTACTTTAATGTCTAGGTAGGCTTTCTGCCTTAGCTTAACATGACCTCAGTAAATTAGAGGTAAATCTGTTGCTTCATACTTTCCTGTGAATCCAGACACATTGTTGTGCCTAGTTTGGAAGCTGCTTGTATTGCCACAGCTCACTGATTTCTCTTTGAGATGTCATCACAACATGGGGCTGTGACAGACTTGCTGAGCACAATATATAACCTTTTAAAATTTTCTTCCTAAAATGCTAGTTAATTTGATAAATGGAGGTAGCTAAACTTTATCTGATGAAAAACAACTTTTCATGTTACTCTTATAAACATAGTCAGTCTTGGGTGCCTGGGTCTCCTGTAACCCTGAGATCTGATGGGTTTAGTCAGTAAGACTGACTTTTGAAATAGTTTACAGATGAAGCTGTAACGTGTTCTGAAGAAATACACAAATGTGTAAGGACAAGACAATATAATCAAGGCAAAATGTAAGTATGCACTCTATGATTCTTAAAATATTACATGAACACTATTCTTCTAGGTGTCTATGTCCCATCAGCTTGAATCACTTGGGTATCATATTCAGAGTGCAGGAATTGTGATGCTGGGTGAGATTCATCTCGTGACTTAAGCACCTTAAGTTATACATTTACTCAAAGGTATTTAGGAAAGCTAAGGCACAATTGGAATTAAATCTGGCAAGGCATGCTAAAAATAACAAAAAGAGCTTTTTCAAATATATCAATGGTAAAAGGAAGATTAGGCAAAACATGGGTCCGCTGGTGAATGGCTTGGGTGCCCTGGTTACGAAAGACACAGAAAAAGCAGAGCTATTGAATGCCTTCTTTGCTTCAGTGGGTTTTGTTGTTGTTGTTGTTGTTGTTGTTTTTTGCTTCAGGCTATCAAGGGCAGCCCTTTGGAATCCCAGACCCTAGAAACTAGAGAAGGTGCCTGCAGAGAGGAAGACTTGCCCTGAGTAGAGGAAGATTGGGTCAGAGAGCACCTAAGGAAACCTGATACCCACAAATCCATGGGCCCTGATGGGATGCACCCCAGAGTGCTGCATGAGCTGGTGGGTGTTATTGCTCAGCCGCTCTCCATCATCTTTGAAAGGTCGTGGAGAATGGGGGAGGTGCCAGAGGACTGGAAGAAGGCCAATGTCACGCCAGTCTTCAAAAATGGCAAGAAGGAGGAGCCAGGCAACTACTGGCCGGTCTCACTTCCATCCCTGGAAAAGTCATGGAGCAGCTCATCCTGGCTGTTGTCTCCAACCATGTGGAGGATAAGAAGGTGCTCAGGAGTAGTCAGCATGGATTCACCAAGGGGAAATCATGCTGCTTCCTAAAGAGCACATAGATCTGAATAGTACTTACTTTTGCAAATGAGGAGTAGGAATTGTTGATACTTCTGCAGTCCATCTGATTTACTCATATCCTCAGTAAAATATTCTAGAAGAAATTATTTCAAAAACAACAACAACAACAAAATAGATATAACACAATGGAGTCTCTAGAAAACTTCAGCTCCAGGGTCCTATAACTGAAGAGTGATATTATCAAAATGCTTCAGTCAGCAGAACTGTAATCTGCATAATAGAGTCATGTTGTGCACTGTGAAGAAAACATAGCTAACAAGTTTGCTAAGAAGCAGGATAGAAATGCACAGAAGGTGATGTGGAGAAAGAAGCAGCTGGGCAGAGAATCCAGCTGAAGAAACAGATTTGTTTTATTTATCACTGTCCAAATGACATACTCCAAGACAGCAAAACGGGACCTGCAGAAATTCAGAGGTCTTTAGCAGAGCAGATTCTGTGGCAGGAAGGAAAGGGCTCTCCATGGCAAAGTCACTCCAGCAGGTCCCTGTGGCTGCAGTGCACCTGAGGTGCTTCCTCCTCCCTCCCGCGCAGCTGCAAGCAGAGACCTGTTGCCAAGGCATGCTACTGGGAAGGAGAGTGGGATGGACTGGCCACACAGGAGCGGGTTTGCAAGCTGGGGGACTGCGGTCAGGATGCTGCCTGCAGTGAGAGATGCCTGAGGCTTGCGGGATGGAGCTGGCACCCAGAAGGTCTCATGATTTCTCATCTTCAGTGACTGGGCCTGTCATTTTGTGTCTTACTCAGCTTTACGCAATTTGCCAGCTGAAGAAAGGACTTTTCTGTGACCACCAGTCCCTTGTAGCCACAAGCCACGGGTGTCATTGCTGCTATACCCAGAACTATCCAACAGAACCACTCAGTGTGTTCTCCAGCTCTTGCATGGAACATTTATCCTTCTCTGAAGAATTTTTTTACAGAACACAATAAATTTCAGAGACTGCAAAATGGCACAAGAAGAGGGTGGCAGTGAAGAAAAATGCTGCCTATGCCTTTGTCATCTCTGCTGCCAGGGTGCTCTTCAGATCCAGTCAAAGTACAGAGTGCACCATGATCCATGCTGCAGATTGAAGGGACCTCTCCCTCCAGCCACTGTTAGAGTAATCCAATTAAGCTCCTATGATTTTCAGTCATGAGCAATAGCAAGATATTAATTCTCCTCTGATGTAATTGTTTATGGATAAATATATAGACCTGTTTTTGAATCATCACCATCAAAACTTCTTTCTTGGAGCCATAAGGAGAGTTACAAGCAATTAGTTTGCAATGTGAAATCAAAGACATAAATAAACCCAACTACGTAGGGAATCGAATGGTGTTTTGGTAAAAGTGTTCGGATCATTAGATCAGGCAGGCTGCAAGCCAGGGAGGCCAGCTCTGTTGCTGGCTCCCTTCACCATGTGCTTTGCCAAGGGAGGAAAGGGACTGAAAATGAAGTGAAAAGGTGTGACTATCATAATTAACTTTGTGTTACTATGTGTGATTGAGTCAAATTCATTCTGACCATGAGTGGAAAGCTCTGATAGTGGGGTGGGTAATACAACATTGCCCACCCAGAAAGCAAAGGGCTTGGGTACCTCATAATACCCCCAGTAAATCCATCTTGGTGGAAGGCCATCATATCCATGATATATTTTAATTTTATTACCAGAATGAAAAATATTACCAGAATGAATTATGCACTACATTCCTATCAAATGCAATTCCTATCAATTTCAGCATGACTGAGAATTATTTGAGGAATTACAACAAAGATTAACCTGGGAGTATAAAACCCAGCTATGCTCAGAGATTCACAGACAGGGATGGATGGAATGATGGAGTTCCTGCTGTTACTGGAGTTAACCCAGTAGGTCTCACTATGTTCTCCTAAAACATTGATTTGTTTTTATGCATTATCGCATTGCACATAATGGTCACTGTGAGAAACAGATCACTACTAAAGGCAACAGTTGTCCCAGCTTGTACAGGGGGATTTCTGTAAATGTTTGCTTTAAGATACTAACCTTATTTCACAGAATAGATCTGCATCATTTGGGAAAAGAAGTGCAGGAAGCTCTTAGCTCATTAAACAGACCAGATTATTACAGTGATCCTTTGCTATTCCAGAATTTAGATTAGATTACTTAGAAACTAACGTAAATTTGGTGAAATAAGCAGGATTATGCCAGCTTTAGTTGGTTGTGAAGCTGTCAGGCAGAAAATGGACTGAAGACTCAGCACATTGGAGTGTGCTCTCATTTTGCTCCGGGGCCATTTTTCTCAAAATATGATTTCACTGTAACAATTTCCTCTTGGCATCAATAGAATATGCTATCGAGGGTTAGGATATGGAGGTCTGTTAAGTGACTTTCACAGGGGCAGATGGCTTGGAGGATGAGATTTGGTCCACTTTCCCAGTTAAGAAGTAAGTATCAAAGTGCAAAAATAAATCTTGGCAGTGAATTTCTTTTCTAAGACGTAAAGTTATACACGGCCACAGGCAAAAGCAGCTGAGATGTCAGTGTTCTGATAAATCCTGGTTTTGCAGATAGTGCAGCCCAAAGCAGCATAGTGTGCAATACTTGTATTTGAAGTCAGTGGAGTTATTTGCATGTCTAAAATATACACTGAAGTGGTTTGATACCACGGAGCCCTAGTGAGAAGAAAATCTGACAGGCACTGCACTTTACATCTTGTAAAACTGCTGCTATTTAGGATTAAATTTCTGTTTGTCCTAGCTGAGTTTTACCTAACGAGCCTAAGTTACCAAAGAAAATAACGACTTGTGATACAAAATCTGACAGACTTTTTGCAGGATGGTTGAACTTGCGCTTTTGGTCACCTCTAAGTGGCAGCCACTTCCATTAGCAGTTGAAAGATTTCTAGTCACCACACGATTTTGTCTCCCTCCTACTTTATTAAGTCCCTGTGTGACAAGCAGGCACCTGTAAAGCAAGGGCTGACAACCTGCTGCTTTTACACAGCAGCTCTACTACGTGCTGGGGTACTTAATAGATGCTCTAGGAAAGTGACTGTGGCTGAAGCAGGAGATGCTGTTGCGCCACGGAAACAGCGTCTACTGACCAGGATGCAGGCAAAGAGGCAGTGCTGACAAAGGAGCAGAGAGATGTGTCAGCAAAAAATGCAGATACTACGGTGCTTGTCAGTATGTCTATATGACAAATGCAGATGTTGTTCCTAAATAGGACAGCAGCAAAAATAGCAGGAATTACCAGAGGCTTTGTTTTCCCCTTGTGGCTGTCATAACAGGAATTAAATATTCATATATAAAATATGTAAGCTTTAAAAAATGACAGAAAAAATAACAATAGGACCTACATAGTGAGGGACAGATTCTGCAGCACTTACAGAGCCATTTGCAATCAGCTGGATGAGTCACAGACCTCAACATTAATAAACAGTAACAGGAGGACTAAGGTGCTTCTCTATGGATGGTTTAAAGTTTTACTTTGCAGCATGTTGTGGTAATGGAGAGACTGGCTCAGAACAAAGCTTTGGAGACAAGAATAGTAATAACTGTCCTGAGCTGCTCTATAATCATTCTCATTCATCATGTGATGATGATCTACAAGCTGCGAAAGACTTCTGGGGCTTCAGAGCTGTCCTGTACCTGCTTGTGCTGTGAGGTTAAACGGCTATACCTAAAGCAGGACTCTTAGCACCACTTCCTTTTTTTTTTTTTTTTTTTTTTAAATGATAGATGTGGAGGCAAGGAAGGTGGATGATTCTAGAAAATTGCCCTACTCATCAAAGGGTTGCTGGGTTGCTGCCACCTAAAATTGCCTGTTTTGAGAAAACATGGAGATGACATCATGAGTGAAATGGGGGAAGTGAGCTGAAATGGAAGATGTGGACTCTATCCAAGAGGCATCTCTGCTGGGAAAGTAGGAAAAGACCTTTATAGCTTCATGGTTTGGAGACTTGAACTCTCTCCTGAATGTAGACACTTTGGTTAGAGAACTGAAACTGAATTAAGTTTGTGCAGTTCTTTTAAAATTCTGTTTACTAGCATCTTGTGTACAAATAGCCTAATGGGTAAAGCATTTGTTTGCAGAGATGGAGACAAGACTGAAAAGCTCCTCTTAGCTGGAGGGGTCGCAGCTCCCATCAGGGTGCACCGGGGATTAACATGTGAGGTTGAGCCCATGGCAAGACTCTCCAATCTCCCTTTAGAAACTATGTGCAGAAAAGAGTTTGACACGGAGTATGTCAGAAATTAAAGAAGGGCGCAAAAGACAAGAATGTGTGATTCAATGCTCATGAAGTATGTTATTTAGCATGTTAGTTACTGTATGGATCCTGCTATAGGTTTCAGGATATTCCTATTCAGGACATTCAGGATATGAGCATATTCCCACACAGCTTTGCTCTCTCGCTTTCCAGGATGGTGGATCCTTTCCAGTGCGGTGTCTGTTTTCAATGGAAAAGGAGAGGTTCCTTCAGCCAAGTGAAGATTTGAATTCCTGCAAACTGGGACTGATACTGAAGTATCTCACCTGCTGGGTGGATTCTCCAACCATGGCTAGCTTGATTTTTTTATAGATCAGAACAACTGACAAATCTGTCTGCTACTAAAAATGGGATTCAACTAACTACATGCTGGATCTATCCAACATTGAAACTTTGATTCTAAACAGACAAAAAGCTCCCTAGAACCAGTACTTTAATTATTGGATTGGATAACTAATACATTAATTTACAGCTAAGCAGCAGTCTATTTACTTTCCAATTTGGCACATAACTTTTTTTTTTAGCCTTATTGAAAACATTTAAGATTTATATGTCTTCCACAATATTTTTATTGCAACTGGCACATTGTGCCTGTGTTTGTTCTAGTACAGTGTAGCATGAAACATTGCCCATAACCAATAATATGGTTTGTGATGTTTTAACTGTATCTAATATTTCCTCATAGCTACTTATGAGCATTTCTGTCCTTGATTATTCCTTTCATTTGCCCTTTTAAATGTTTTGATTTACTTCTCTTACTCTAAAAGGCTGCAAGTATCTGCATTAAGAATTGAATGAACAATAGAAACTCTGTGGCTGAAAGAATATTAATTCTGTTTGCTTTCTTCCATAAAACTGTATTGAAAAAAGAGAGAAATAAACTATGCAAGCCAGTGACTGCATATGTTTCCATTTCAGACAAACTTTCTGATATTCCACAATGTCACAAAAATGCCTTTAGAAACATGTTTTCATTTAGCGGCATGAATATTTTGAAGGTTTCCTCTGAAGGATAATATGATGAAAAACAATACTGTACCAGTTGGATCAAAGTCTGGAAAATAATCTGGACAATTCTGAGCAGTGACTCTTCCAGCAGGTGTGTCATCCCAGCACAACCATCCGTCCCATGTTCGGTTACAGAACGGACCTAAACGTGCAAGAGGAATTCAGAAGTTAACGTAAAAAACAGTCACTTTGAACACATCCTGCTCTACTCTCCCAAAGAATAGTGGCATCTGCAGATGCAATAAAAAAAAACTTATTATTACTACACTTTGAGGGATCTTCAAATGCTACGAGATACTTGTGACTGCTGACCTGTCATCAGTGGTGTTAATTTTACTGTAAAGTAAATTTTAAAAGACAATGGAATTGAACTTTGAGTGTAGGTTTGACCATACTGATTCCTGTCCTTGATTCCCATACCTTTTTAGCCATAAGCGCATGCATTACTGGTAAAGAGGGCCTCTGTTGTCCATATCCTTACAGATATTCACATTTCAGTTCATCTTTTGCTGTTCAGCAGGTCTAAAGACCTAATCTTTGAAGTGCCAAGGCAGGAAGAGCTTGCAGGGCTATTCCAGGTAAAGGCAACATTTGCAGACTGGTCTCTAAGTTTATTGCATTGCCCAACACTAAGGATTAGAATATGGCTTCAAAGCGGTGGCTTATGACACCAGGCTGGCAGGTGGGCTGGGACCACCTGTGGATCCAGTAGAATGAGGCATAAAATCAAAGGATGCTTCCATCTCTCTGTAACAAGCTCACTGTGCCCTCTACGGCTGCCTGTAGAAGGATGTAAATCCTGTCCTCATCATGCCCCTTTGGGGAAGGTAGCACTGCCCAGGCTATGCCCTTCAAGCAATGGTCCCATCCCCTGAAAAGGTGAAAAAGAGGAGAGGAAAAAGTCCTTGATTTTGTTTTTCCCTGCAGTGCTAGAAATGCATTATACAGTACACTCCTGATTCCCATTACAGAGAGGTTACATGCTGCTTAACTGAAACTGCATGATAAGACTGGTCACTGTAACACAATTTCCTCACTCATTGCAGATTAAGTCAAGTAACATTAAAAATATGCACTTCTTCATTATTTCTCATTTAAAATCAGTTTATGCTAGAGAAAAAGATATTTATCAGGTTAAAGGGAGGAAACATGTCTTGCATTTTATGCTCTGGTCCCAAGGGAGTTTTAGAATTGCTGTTATGACCATGTAAGTCTTTTCAGAAATACTCATAAGGAAGTTGGGCTCTGTATAGACATTGAAAGTTAATAAAACATAGGCAGTGAATTGCTTCTGGTGCCTTTAAAATTATTATCAGATAAGCATCCTTATTTAAACATTCTTTAAGAAACAATATTCACAACAGATTTAGAAAGGTGTAAAAAGGTGCCTGTTATTTTAAAACAGAAGAGTTTTGGATTGAAAATTGAAAGCATAAAATTTTCTAAATTAATGTTTTCCTGGTTACTTTATAGCAGAAAGCATATTTTTATGAGGACTTTTTCCTCATTAGTTAAGATTTTATGCACATATCCTTTCCCATTGTCAAGTTAAATTTGCTAATGTTACTTGCTCAGTTCATTAACAATCCATGATATCAGCAGTTAGTTATTTTTATTTTAGGCACACTCATGTTCTGCTCTGGCTTTGAGAGATAGTTGAAAGACTTGATATTTTGTAATATCAAAGACAAGTGAAAAATGGATGCAACTTGAGCATTGTATCTGAGAGAGACTGCAGAATGAGCTTGTTATGAATTTTTGGCTTTTGTTTTAAATCCTTTGCTTTGCCTTACAAGGAAAAAAATCATTGGTCTTGACCTATACATTGTAGAATGTGTCTCTCAAAGTAGATAAATAGATTCAGATATGTATTTTTAGAACTGGTGCAGGAAATAAGCTAGTATAAAGAACAAAACAGAAAAGAAAGAGCAGCAGAATATTGGTGTGCAACTGGTTTGCAATATTGGATGATTACAATTTTGTATGGATGAGGAAGGAAGGAACACACTGTTCCCTGGGAAGGGACACATCCCAGGGGGATGGTCATGTGTCAGTCAATTCTACCTTGAAATGGGCAAGGCAAATGTTTACACACGGTCTGTTATTTCAACCCTGCAAACACATGACCACTTGTTACTCTGCTGCAATCCACGTTAAAGCAGCTCTGCCACTTCTGGTGTGAGATTGTACAGCTCTCTGCGGGTCATACTCACCAAGATTGAGCTCCATCATTATGATGGATGTAAAATGCCTCTGTGTGAGTATAGAAATTGGCTACTTTAGGAGCTGCAGAGGTCCCAGAAAAAATTGGACACTTCAGGGCAAGGTCTTTCAAAGCAGTATCAGGCTCCCAGAATTTTCCCAAAAGACTCAGTTAGACAGAAACTCGACAGGTGTTTGTGCTGGAAGCTCGTAACTGGTATAATATATCAGTTACTAATACTAATATGTATACTAATACTAATATGTATACTAATATGCCAAGCTCTTCTCAGGAGCTGTTGCACAGTTGCCCTTTGCATCAGGAGAATCCACCTCTCTTTTCAAATTTGCAGGCAAGACATTTAGATCCTTGTTCAGTTCCAGTATTTTAGGATGTATAAATGTTGGGGGGCAGGTAAGGATTTAGCTATGACTTATAGAAACTACAGGGAAAAAAGGACTTCAGTAGTCTTGGCATCATTCCCTAGTCATCCATTATATTCATTTTGAGATATAAATTAAATGCATATTGTCTCCAGTAACATTTTTTAAATCTAGCTGCTAACCAAAGGAGCTCAAGAACTGCTGTGCCGTGTCAGGTTGCTGCTGGTCTACAACAGCTGCTCTCCTTAACTTGAAAAAAACTACCAGGAATTCATACTTCATTCATTCAAGGCAAATGTTTCAGCAACTAATTGCATGATCAAGGGGTAAAAGAAAGGGGAATACAGTGGAACTCTTCATGGATGCAAAGATTACATACTTAGCTGGAGACTGAAAGGATAATCTGAGAAGATAGCAACATTGCCCTTATCAAGCCCAGCAGCTAAAGGTATGTTTATGTCTGAATCATGAAGGTTTCTATCCCATAACACTATTTAAATAACCGTGCTTGTTTTTTTTTTCCAATTATTGGGCTGAATGTAAAACCATTAAAGCAATGGGAATATATTTATTCCAAAACATCAAACCCTACGCATCTTAATATAGAATCATAGAATCATAGAATCCTTGAGGTTGGAAGAGACCTTAGGAGATCATCTAGTCCAACCCCCTGCTCCAGCAGGGACACCTAGAGCACGGGGCACAGGGCTGTGACCAGGCGGGTTCTGAAGATCTCCAGAGCGGAGACTCCACAACCTCTCTGGGCAGCCTGTTCCAGTGCTCTGTCACCCTCATTGCCAAGAAATTGTTCCTTAAGTTCCTGTGGAACTTTTGGTGTCTAATCATTCTTCCAGTCTTATAGAAATGGGCAAAATCTTTCAGGAAAAGAATTATAGAAAAGCCTTTCTCTTGCATCATGAAAAAACATACATTTTCTCCACCCCCTTCACTATGTCAAGTACTTTTATCATGGGTCCTTAATATATATTCTCTTTAAACTGTTGCCTCAGTTCTTCTGTTCCTTGCTCGCATAAATTCCCACAATGCCTGCAATATTTTTTCTCTAGTTACTCATAACTGTTTCCATATTTTCTGTGAGAAAAAGTGACCAGGACAGAACACTCAGTCCCAGCTAGGAATGTTTCTTGATTTATATCATGCCATTGTAACCTCACTGTTATTTGCCATTTCCCTCCTTATTACTCTTAATATGTGCCTCATATTCAGTGAAAATCCGTCCTCCGTGGTTTATAGACTTTTTTTTACTACTGTTACTATAGACTGTGTAATACATAGACCACCTGTGATAGTACAGAGCATGGACAGGAATCAGTCAATACACAAATGACAGAATGAAACAGTGAGAGTAGCAAATAAAATGACACTTATGTTCAAGAGACCATTCACCGCAATTAGGTCTTTGTGTGAGCTTAGCAAAAGGTACCAAACCAACAGTTCTGGAGTATCATATTCCCTAAGCAAGACCAAAGGATATTCAAGTTACAAAACACTGAGCCAGAAATGTATTTCATCTGTGAGATGGGGGTTGTATCTACATGGGGAGGAAGGAAAAGCTGTTCATTCTCTCTGCTCACTCTAGCCTCTTTCTGTTGTCAACAGGGGGATGCTTAGTGTGAATTTGACTAGTTTGTTGGAAGGAAGTGTCATATCTAGCAAGACCATATATTAATACGTGGAAGAAAGTGTTTACTTATAGTAATAAATATAAGAAAACACAGCAATATACAAACAGAGGTGTTTTTTCTTTTTTGCTTTTTACCTTTTTTCCTATATGGAGGAGCTCTGTTCATCCTCTCATAGCATTTGAACTGCGAATCTATTATCTTCTGTCGTATGACTGAATTTTCAGTCACTACAGGCTCTAATGTAGGATCAGTGTAATTTACAGTAGAAGTAAGACTTGGAACCATTCTCTGTACAGAAAGGAAAAACTGTTAGTACAAGTGAACAAACCAGCAGGATAAACAAAGGATCAGAAATCTCTATGATGCATTATCAGGCACATCTGTTTATTGTTATGATTGACCTTTTACTGTTTGCAATGGAAATGCTGAATTTTCACTAGTTTACCTCACTATAAGCTAGAGGTTTTAGCAAGCCTTTTTAAAATCTTTAAAATCTTCTCATCTGGCAGAGTAGTCTGCAAAAATATTGTATATAACTCACTAAAGTTAAACCCATCTATTTCCTCTTACTGATACTGATTTTTCTCTAGACTACTCAGACATATATCTTTATTAACATACATATTTTATGTGATGTGCTTTGAGCTCCTTCAACTGATAAGGTAATAGAAACACAAGGCAAAGAGTTTTAACCTCATGTCTGGCCTTAGCTCTTAGGTAATTTAGCGAAGTGTTCCTAAATTTGAGGGTTCAAATGAAAAAGTCCCCTTCAATCAACAGGAATCTTCTGACCTTTTCCATTCAGAGTTCCCTGCAGGGCATACAGAAGGATGATTGCCTCTATTAGGCAAAATCTCAGGTAGATAGGTCACTTAGAGGAGAGTTGACCCATCTCCATCCCTAGATGCTTCTCTCTGCTGCACAACCCAGGTCTGTGAGCCAGGGAAACTTTAGCTCAGTTCTGTTCTGCCTTAATCTTGTCTCAGGGCACTTTTCCACATGAAGGTGATAGGAAAGGATTAATCCCCCTGCTTTCACAACGAAAAGCAGAGCTGCTGTGGCACTTTTCCTGTTTAATCTACTTTTTTTGCCATGCAAAGCTGTATTGAAACCGTCACAAACACTTATGGAGTCATGTGTGGGCTGCTTCAAAACATGAGACCAACATAAGCAGACAGGTTTGATGTTCTTGGGAATCTCTCTTACACAAGGCCTAGATTTCCCCAGACAACAGTCATGTAAATGGACTTATTAAAGGTATTTTTGCAATATTTTCCTGACGTGAAAGGGCAATCTAAGGTTTCTAGAAGTATGCTTCAGATTATATTGATCATCTTCACAGCACATTCAAAACTGAGATTTGTATTGGCGCAAATATGAGTACACAGTTTTTCAAACAGAAAACATGACAGGTTTCAAAGCACAAGCATCATCTTATTTCTCAGCTTGGTGTTTTCCTTTTCTTTATCCAATCCCCAAAGCACTTCCATTAATACATTGCTTTCTTTTCTATTAGTTTAACTAATACATCTTGATAAAATGCATAACAAAGACCATATATTTGAATTAGTTAGACAAAATAATGTAATTACTTTACCATTTTACTTCTGTGCCAAATCATCACCATCTAATCTTTTTATACTTTTAAATTTAACTGATGTGTTCTGGAATTTAATATAATCTAATCTCTTCTGATACTGATATTTTCATTTTCACCTGTATGCTATTTTAAGACTGTGGAGAATAATGAAGAATTTTTTATCATTGCACTGAAATACTCACTTGATATGAAATGTGAGGAATAGGATGGAAAATACTTTCTAGTAGATACAGTTTTATTTATGTATAACTATATATTACTGTATATATATATACATAACTATATGTAACCATATATAACTATATATGTGTATATATGTTACTGTATCTACAGCTCATAAATAGTGTTGCAGTTTCATTTGCTTTGTCTGTACAGAAGAAAGCACAACACATATACGAAATAACTGACAAATTATAGATATACAGACAGAAAGTGTAAGTACTTGTCAAGTGCTTCAGAACATCCTTCCCTTTTTCTGATTGTGGCATCCCCTCTATAAGGCCTTTTTTTTGGTTTTAATGACAATGCATTCCCACATGATCGCGCACTATAGAAACATATCACAATCTGACATCAAAAGCCAGCAGAAAATAAATGATCTAATTTTATGTTGTAATTGGTGAGGATGTAACAGTTTGTTACTGGGGATATTTTTTTAGAGTGTAATACAATTCACCCTAAATTGAGGTGAAAACACCTTACTCTTAAAAGTCAGTTCCATTACTTACTCTAAGTAAGAGGCTAATCCAATTCCTGAGGAAGTCATCTCTCACTGGGTATAGATCGAGAAGAATATTTTAATATTTGGTAGCAGCTTTTTTATCCAGTGGTAGATGGGATAAGTATTTTGTATTTTGTACAGAATTATTTAAACTACTCAACCATGTAATGAAAATGATTCTATGGTCTCTGAGGAAGGTAATGCTGGCCTCATTGAACCTGCTAGCAAAATTTCTTTTGCTCACATTTTGGTCAGTAATTCAGTCAGAGAGATTAAAAAGACAGAGGAGACTGTGTCACCAAAGCTCTGTGGAAACTACTTTTGGAAAAAGCACAACAAATTGGATTTTTAGTTAGTCACACAAATATTTCCATGCACTTTTGATATAATCAAACATCTTGTGTGCAAAGGCAAATTAAGAGCTATACATAGGTATCTTACTAGTATTGTTCATATAGGTGTGCTCTAGAATGTATTCCTCAATTTGGTATCTATTACTCCTTTCTATTTGCCTATATTTGAAAAGCTGGCCCGTGGAAGTCTGAGCAATATTTTCTCTGTCTTAAAATCTGATGAGCATTTTAACTGATTGAAGTAAGAGTGGTGCTTGCTGGAGTGTGAAGTGGTCATATCGCCATTTGCAATGTCAATAGTTTCTAAAGTTCAGAGGAGAATAATGTCCACGACCACTTTAACATACAGAGCCTAAAACCTGATCTCCTTAGGGCTAATGCCAGCCTTCCCACTCATTTCAGTGAGCTTAAGATCCAACCCTGTATATCTGTGACTTAATCTGCCAAAAATCTTACTACTGTTTGTGATGTTCGATATTATTAATTTTATTTTTCTTCAGGTCTTTACTGGGAAAATAGGGCAGAAAGAAATATCTGGGTCATTTTCTTATCAGAACTAGAAGAGCCCTGGACATGAATGCATAGGGAGGAAAGATTAATGCATAGCATGTTCATGTGCAACACTGGGAATGTCCCTGTGCCACACACACACACAGTTGGAAAAAAATGAATAGGAATCACTTCTTTATTACATTTTGAAGATCACACCTAGATATCTGGGGAATAAAGTTTTAAAACATATATTTTTATGATAAAAAAGCCAAGACCATTTTCAGCTGGTTAGTACTTGAATATTGAACAAATTCTAAATTCTCATAGTCAGTCAGTGCAAGATAAAAACCCTTTCCATTCTTCCATCTGCTATTTCAGATAGAAGTATAAGCACTGTTGATTGATTGATAAAATAAAGTAGAATGCGTCATTCATGTAAAATATTCTTTATTAAAGAGAAACAAATAAATTACATCTTAATAGTCAGGATGTATTGCATAGCCTAAAAATGATTAGTATGATTTCTTCTGAAGA
Source organism: Tinamus guttatus (assembly GCF_059628265.1). NCBI lineage: Eukaryota > Metazoa > Chordata > Aves > Tinamiformes > Tinamidae > Tinamus > Tinamus guttatus. The sequence continues at coordinate 391,382 of NW_028289037.1, forward strand.
AAACTGTTTAAGTGATGTCCCATGCAGCAGTTTAGCAGCCGTACATATGATGTCACTCCTAAAAGTTCAAGTAAATGACGTCATACATACGACCACCAAGCCACCACGTGACAAATGACTGCTATAAGATGAATTATCATTACAAAGAGAAATAAATGCTTGGAATGCTGAAGATCACTTTATACCTAGAACTGATGAAGCAATCAAAAGAAAAGAATTTGGATTTGTTATTAATCTATATTAGAAATCATCAATTAGTGCAACAATTTCTGTAAGACAGGTAGCTCTTTTTAACCCATGGAAGATTTTCCCCATTTCTGAAAGATATAATCCAGATAATGAGCACATAAAATTTGGTTGTTTCATAAAATACAGACATGACAAACAAATATCCCCAAATACTTTTCTTTTATCATGAAGAATTTTAAATTGTACAGACTGTTACTGATATGTGACATTTAGGACATAAAGTATTTATCTGTAGCTTTCTTCCTATTTTTTCCCCCTGCTTCCATATTTTGCAACACTTATTGTTGAGCTCAGTCAAACTATATTTCAAATTTGGATGCTGCAACTATTTGTTATTGGCTTTGAGAGCTCAAAAATACATTTTGACCATTTGCTTTAAAACTGCTGTAGTCACCACATTGTGGGTCACTATCTCCTTGAGTGCGATCTCAGCATGACTCAGCCCAACTGCAGAGCCCTCGTATCTTAGTTATGTTTGCACTGCTTTTCACTGCATTAAGACAGTGGAAAAGGAAAAAAAAAAGCAAACTGTGATGCTTTCAGAAGGTCATTAGTGCATGGTAATCAGTAAACATAATAATTTTTTATCTATCACAAACGTGCTTGATAAGATCAGATGATTTCTCTGGGGAAATACCTCAACTCAGCACGTTTTGTTTAACCACTGAATATAAAAATCTTTAATTGCTGTTGAAGCAGGATAGAAAGTTATGTCTTACTGAGATTCCACCCAACTTAAATTTCAGATTCTGGCAGCTGTTTAAACAAGCAAGACCTCATCATGAGCAGATGCAGACAAGGGATATTTAATTAAAAACAACTCATGAAATTCTTATAGTTCATTTCCAGTGCTGCAGTATTTTTGCACACAAGCCAAGCTTTACTCCCAGGGTAATCTGATAGAAAATATGGGCTTAAAGGAAGACTGTAAAAGGCTTCATACCTTTTGACTGCAGCTCTAATTATAATCTTCTTTTAAGAGTCCTTTTTTAGGGTAATCAGCTGCACAGCAATAATTTTTTTTTAAACAAAGATGGAGATAAAAATTCTGATCACCCCTGAATCTTATGTGCTAACTTTTAAAAGTTGCTATTCCTCTCCCTGATGGAAAGCCATGACCAGCTTAGTTCTGAAAGTAAGTCTCACAAACTCAAATACATCAGTAACATATTTGTTTTCACAAATTTTCTTTGTATGAGAAGAGCTCTTGAACTTGCAAGTCCACTTTCATACAGCAGGCAGCAATCCCATTTACGAAGGGAAATATGCACTTAGGATACCCGTCTCAAAGACAGTACCACAGATAATGAGGATCTCTCCTTGCAGATATGAGGTGAGAGGACAATGAGGTAGTGGTTAAAGTGTTCCTGCACAGCACAAAAAGTCAATGATCTGATGATGCTGGCAGATTGACATGTGCCAGCAGGAGCTTCAGCGCAGCTAACCAAGGAGGTCTCAGCTGGGTATGTCCTGAGGGGCTGGAGGAGCCTCTGAGCTCTAGGCAAAGTAAGAAGGGGAGGAAGGAAGGTGTTTCATGAAGCCGAGGGAGATGATTGACAAATCTGTGATGTTCCTTCTGACCCAATGACAGGTAAGAGCTGCTCTGGACTAGTTGCTGGACGAGCTGCTTTCTAGGCAGGAAAAAGCTTATGGCTTTACTAATAGTTATCCACTGCGTGCCTCACATCATCTGTGCAGATGTGGCTTTTGGAGACTCATGGTAAAGCTTTTGATCTGGGACGGAGGCAGGAGCCTGCTGGAGCGCACAGGAGGGCTGCCATCCCCCGGGCCTCTATCCTGCTCACCGCTGTGAGCAGCAGCGATCAGGTGGACACACCATAAGCACTGCCCTCATTCAATGGCAAATGCTTTACTAATTGGCTTCTGGAGATTCAAACCTTTGTAACTGTGTAAATACGCCAGTTTGTGTAGTTGCATAAAATTACAAGCTGCTTTTTAGGTTTTCATTGTACAATTTCCCTTGTTTTGTGAATGGAAACTATTCCAAGAGTTCATGAGCCTTTCAGCTAATCAGACACAATATGAAAGAGTATATAGTAGCTTAGTGGTTTAGGCTTGGTAATGATTACAGAGATTGGAACTTAATGAACACATATATTTGGTTTCTTTCTAAGAATGAATCTATTGTAAAATACAATCTTGGTCTAATGGATCTAATTGAATAAATATGACCTTCATCTGGAGCATTCATTTTATCTTTACTAGGCACTTTGTGGTTAGCACAGGATGACAAAATGGGACCATACTTTAAATCTGCCTTTTTTTTACAGAGTAAAAGATCACATCCTGAGTTAGATTCTAATGCTAAACTCTAAATGCTTACTGAGAAATTGAAAATGTCAGGAATAAAGTGAAATAAGAAATATTATTTGAGAAGAATTTTTACAATTTCTAAGGGAATTCACTTTAACTGAAAAGCAAGGGAATACCTGATCATGGTGGCATATCAGCAAGACAAGGTATCCTAAAGAAGGGAAGTCATCAAAGAGGTAGGCAGCAAGAAATTAGCTTTATATCTAATAAATGAGTTCTGGTGCAACTGGTGCTCCAGAACTAATGGCTTCTGCTAATAGCTTTTAAATAGCTTTTGCTTGACAAAGCAGAATTATTATGGCCTTCTAGCGCAGAAAAGTGCTATCTATTCCAGGCAAAAATGAAACATGTAAGAAAAAGGGCTTCTATCAGAAGGGACAAAAGAGACTTGGTGATGAGTCTAAGGCTAGAGAGTGTGGAGAGGGGAGTTAAGGACACTCTATAACTGGGATATAGGGTAAAACATTCAATGAGAGACATGGGAGAGAGTCTTCTGCAAAGCATTGAGGCTGTGCACAGGGCTAAGTGCTCCAGCACCGAGGGTGTACTAGTAAGTTCCAGCTACCGGGGCACAAGGAACTAATGGACACAGCGCAATCAAGAGCAGCTATTCAGAGCTTCCTTCAGGAACACGAGGGTGGATGGGGAATTAGGTGGCACCAGGCATTCAAGTAAGTCAGACAACACTGAGGCAGAGAGGTGCTTAGCCCCAGCAGCAGTACTGAGATACACATTTACTGCTCTGTAACTGAGGCTGATGATTACAAATTGCTTGAAGCAGAGAATGGGGAAAGCGTTCCACTTACTTACAGGAAAGAGATTCAGTCAGAAACTAATTTGCTACATTTTAGAACAGTAGATATTGAGTCATGTTGTACATACTGGAATAACAGAAATATTGAGATCAAACAGTTGAAATACAGTTTGAAGTGAATAACTAATCTTTATACTGCTATTTTCCCTTTTGGTTGCATTTCTAAGAGCAGAATAACTATAAACAGGGAAACCCACAATTAATTAGGTCAGTCCATCTCACACAATAATATTACGTAAGTTTTCAGAAGTATTAGTTTCCATATCACTGGTACTTTGCGGTCTGTAAAACATGGAAATCAAAAAGCACATGCATTACCCTGTTGGGCTTCCAATGTCTCATCAAGAAACACTGATTACAAGTTATAGCTTTTATGAAATATCTAATTTTGGAACTTTACTAACTTTGTCCCAATATTTATCAACAATAGAATTCATTCCATGACTTGTGATGTACAGGAAATAAAACTCAGTACTTATTTTTCTGAACGTCAGGTTTAAATTTGGCAGGGGTCATGAGCAGTTCATTTTTCTCATACTTACAATTAGAAGGATAATCACTAAGAAGCAACTGTAGGTTGTTTTTTTCATTGTGGATTCTTTCTGGAGAGACATACTGTAGCTGACACTTCTGAAAATGAAACAATATTAAAAAAGCAGTTTTAGACTTTATTTGTTTTGATAATCTCATTTTCTTTATGTGTGGGCATCTTTTTAAACTTTAAGTGCACTGTAAGCGCATGTGTGTGTGTGTGAATGTATATTTGTGTGTGTAGCTCCACTCGAGTGTGCTTTTGTTGGGCAGGAAATGAAAGAGAAATAAGGACAAAGGAACGCTGCGTTGGGACCTCACCAGCAACCTTTTTCTTGGGATTCTTTTTTTCATTTTTTCTTACTCTTTTTTTCTTTAACTAAAACCCCTCTGACTTTTATGGGAACAATATCCATGGGTTACCTTATACCACCATATTTTTTGGCAGCTGTGAGAGCTTAGCAAGTCAACCTGTTTGTATTAGCACGTCCTTCCTAGTTTCATAAAAAATGACCTTCCATTATTAGAGTCAGAAACACTGCTTTTATGAAGGCAATTTTTGATATCTTACAAACCACCAATGTTCACAGCCAATGTTCACAACATGACTATAGAGCATCTTCTACCATAAAGAAGTAAGAAAGTGAACAGCCTGTTGCACCTTAGCTATTCTGTCAACTTAGAAAACAAGAGTGAGGTGTTTTATACCTGGACAAATAATCCAGTGAGCACTCAAAGTATCTGAAACCGCAAATTTAATTAAAAAAAAAAGAAAGGCACACAGACTTGGATGTTCAGTCTGGTTTACATGTACTGAGGAATACAATCACTCAGACAACATTTGTCTCAACAACAGCATTGGCACAGCATTTCTTATGTTGAAATGGTCTGGAAAGTCATCCATTTACAGAGGGGAACTTAAATATGTATCAGTTGTAGTCTTTCTCATGCAAAGAAGAAATATCTCAAGATGTAATGATAGTAAGGCATTTCTACTGAAATAACTTGAGTGGATGTAATATCCTACCAGATCAGAACGGAAATGTTGCAGTCATATGTCACTGAGATTACATGAAAACCAAACGGATGAAAAAGAGGGTCCAAAGGATTTGCCTCTGATAATAAGTAGCCTTATCACACTGTCTGAGCCTTGCCAAAACCATTCTGGTGTGACAGAGGTAATGGGGCAGGCTTATGACACAAAAATTATATGCAGTTACACTGTCAGCTACATATTTGTACCTGATCAACAATGACAGGCAACTGGAAGCAAAAATTGGACAGCTGGATCAGAGGAAAATGCTTGTAATTGTGTGCGCCTTCTTCAGAATAATAAATAAAATCAGTAGCAGTTCAAAATTGTAAAAAGGATTCATGAGCAGATAAAATGTGGGCCCTGATCAGCTGCCCAGTCAGCAGGTATACGTGTGTCTTCACATGGTTTTGCAGTGTAATGTAGAGTTTCTGCAGTGTAAAGATGCCAGTCTTGCAGGTGACTATATTCTTCTTACTTGTCTCGTACTTCTGCTGCATCTATGGGGAGATGAGAAATTGTGGGCAAAGGATTTTTCCTTGCTAATGGCTGATTCATAAATAGTTTTAAAATACGCATCATTTGCTGCAAATAGCACAACGGCACTACCGATTGACTACTAGAGATGAACACTACACGTGCAAAATCAACAGCAGATGAAGTTATCAGTAATATATCTACTTTTTCTTTTGGAAGCACTCACAACATTATTTGGGGCTATAGGTGTAGCTGCGGGTGAGATATTGAGATACTGATCCTAGTGAACATTTGTTATTATATGCAAAAAGCACTATTTAAAATGTTTCTTGTTCCCAGCTCTCCTCCCAATTAAGAAAAAGCCATCTGTAAAGTATTTCACACATTATTTTTCCCCTCTGTTAACCACAGAGACTGTGCCATATGCTACTACATTTGAGTAAATGAGTAAGAATCATTTCCCACACTGAATCTTATATAGTCTTGATATTTCTTGTCTTTCTTGTTCTAGCCAACTTCAACCACAGGAATGGCTGACATGCTACATAAAATCCAGTGCCTCTTTTTATTTTATCTTCCATAGGAGTCTTTTCCAGTGACAACAATTTAAATAGGATAGACTCTAACAACACAAGTAAAATCATTTCTGGCTGCTAAATGACTTTTCATTATTTTATGACCCATGAGAATGGCCCTAGCACCGCAACACACACAGGTTAACACCAGTGTCGGATCAAGAATCATCATCATATTGAAATGAAAAGGTAGGTGCAGGTAAAAAGCATTGATCAAAGGACAGGGCAGAAGTGATGGGCAGGCAGAAAAGTTCACAGAAAGTGGAGTCCTGGAGACAGCCCCTGTTGACCTCTAGATGAAGCATCAGAAGTTCAGCATCATCATAGCTCTGCCTCCACCTCCTACCACCCCTGTGGCCACCCCTGAGTCTGACAGGACACACTTGGATGTGTATCACACTTAGGTAGTGGGGTGTCTGACTCTTGTGTTACACATACCATGTATTTTATGGCAACTCACATTACTGCCTATAGACAGTCTAATGAAAATCTGATAGAGACTGGGTATCCTAGAGGAGTCTCAGGCAGCGCATAGCTGCTCTGGGGCTGTGTTACTCCAAATACAGAAGGATAAATCAGAAATGAATCTGGTCCCTTGGCCACATTCATACCATGATTAGCCATATACTGCCTTTGGTGGTAGCAACCTCAAAAGGAATGAGAGCCCACCTCCTCTGCTTATCGACCCCTCTGCAGCAGCATCTTCTGATGTGCAGCAGGCCGACTTCTGGCCACAGCTGTTTAGGGCTATGTTGTAAAGCAGAATGTTTGTTACCAGTGCAGAAAATGGAGCAATAAATTCTAATCTTTCAAGCTGATTTATGCTTTGGTATTTTAGAGGGCTCCACATTGCAGATGTGGGGTGGATGAGGTTTTCCACAGCTTATGTTTATTGGAAGAAAACAACAGGAATTACAACTACCAAACTGAAAGTTCTTGTGGTCAATGGTAATGGAGATAATTATTATCTTTAATATGGTTCACAGTGACACAATAATTTTCATTTGCTGAAGCTCACAAGCAGATTTTATATATTGTTCTGATTTCTGTTTCTATACTATTTATCCTCTTTTCCATAAGCCTAGCAATATCCTTGCTTGATACTTCACATATTTAACTTTTATAACATTGATATTTAGTGATTAATCATAAGTACATTTTCAAAGCCCAGTACTCTTCCATGATCATATTAATTTCATCTTCTGTTGGTTGTACTAGTATGTATGAAATCCCAATCTGTTTTTTAAACTAGAATACTGTACTTTATTTCTTTGTTAATGTAATATGGCTAATTATGTTAGCTATATTCCTTCTGCTTCAGTTATTAAAATAATCATTGACTCCTTTGGATTGGTCACCTGAGGACCAGCATAACATCCTATTTAATAGCGGCATCTCTTTTGGCCCTGCCCTGATTTCTAGAGCTGTGACAGTGAATTGATCAGGGTTTTAATTACAGTTATTATAGGACTGCCCAAAAGGTGACACAATCCTCCCTCCTTAGCCATTTGTGCAAGTGGCTTCAGCTGGGCAATAAGGACGATCAACGAGTGAGAACACAAGGCAGAGCACCTGGGCAAGACACAGGGAAACCCACAAACCACACTGTTAACTGTCTGTGAAACCTAGGTCAAAGGAAGGGGTTGCAGGTCTGTTGGCCTCCATTTTGCCAATGCAAAAGCAGCTTGGGGAAAAGGATTAAAAGCATCCCGCATTCCCAGCTGTGCATCTTACTACCAGGTTCCTTCTGGAACTGGTAGTCTGGTCTCCAGACTTCTGCTTAATCACCTGGAAGACTGGACTTCTGCTTAATCACCTTCTGGGCCAGGAATCAGCTGTACAATCATGCTCTTAGAAAACTAAGAGAAGGAAATAGCACTAGCCCCTGCCATTTCCTAAGCATGACCTCTAGTCAACAGCCCGCAATGGTCTGCAAAACTGTTTATTGGCACCGTGGTATTCTGACAGCCACATTTCCAATGGTAATGGTGAGCTCTTTTCAGTTCATTCAGATATATGGGAAGGCTGGTTACTGTCAATCTCAAGAGATATCCCAAAAAATACAGGCTCTGGATTCTCAATTTCAGGTGTCAGGCCCCGAATGTGTAATTCGTAGACATCTAGGTCACTTGCAAGATCTTATCATATTCCTGCTGGCAGTCTTGGAGATTATTTCACTGTCAGGGAGATAAATGTGCAGTTTCTTGATGATTAACTAGTTGTTACTGAAGCAGATTACCATTAACTTCAATTACCTTGTTTGGCTTAGATGGTGAAATGCATCGGCAGTAATGAATGGGTGCAAATGGAAACTATTAGCTATGGCAAACAGGCAATCCCAGAGCTACACAAGATCAAGTGACCAAATAAAACTACTTTATCAATTCACTTGGGTTATATAGAAACTTCAACGTTTGATGTTTTGTTTTCCAGATGAAAACCATTTAACAAGAAGGGGCTATATTACTTCAGACTTTTTTTTTTTTCAAATCCTTGTCAATAAATCAGGTGAAGATCAAACGAAACAGAAAACAAGCTACAAACCTGGCTCTGTTTACATCTATGGTAATCAAACAGTTTTGAAAAGCTCCTGCACTACACATCTGAGCAGCCAATGCAGTCAGAAATACTCAGGGTTGCATGACAGAGGTGATTATACTTTGAAAGAGCAAAAAGTGCAGATGCCACATTACAAGAATGTTCTTTGAATGAGAATTATTTACCTGAAACTAATAATATGAGAGGCAAATTACCCAGAAGGTTTTCAGAAAAGATTCAACCTTTTTATTAGGCAAAAGCACTAAAGCATTAAATTAAGCTGATTCTACTGTCTACCTGTCACAGGCAGCTGCCAAAAGCTTGGGTGAGGAGCCCATGGGAGGTTTCCATTAACTAAGAGGGGAGGTGATGTAATTAATGAGCACGTGGTTTTTAGGTCCTGGAAATTAGATGAATTCCATTTGTGTTATATGTTGATCTGGGTACAGCACTTTTCTCTCCTCTAATAAGTAAGGGATGTGATTCCTACCATATCAGTAGCCAGAAAATTACTACTTTTTCAATACTTAGGGAGGCATCTCTAATCCCCCTTCTGGCTGTTGGCCAAGAGGTTTTAGGTGTCCTAAAGGAAAGTGAAAGGAAAGAAAATAGCAGGAGGGGACTGAGAGTATTTTAATGGATTTGTAGTATTTATAAAGAGCAGATTGTGCGGTTTCCTACAAAAGGATTTATCTTTTAACTTTTGCAAATGCACTCTGGGAAGGTATAAAGCATAAAATGTGTTAGCCCAGGTGTTTTAGATGTTAACAGGAGCATCTTAAGATAGGAGGTTCAGCATTTCTGGATTTTAGGTTTTTCAAGTCTCCCTGAACCCTGTTTCACCACCAGTTCTCTGAAGCTGGTAAAAGCATACTTTTTTACCCAGGAATAAGCCTCTGAACAATGCTTAAGACTCTATTTTATAGTAATACTTATGGGTCTTCATATTAAACTGGACAGCAATTTATCCCAAGCAAGAAACGCTTTTATTTAGAAGAAAAGAGTATTGCAGAATTGATCTTTATATTTAAGAGACAGGCATTTGGTGCTGCTATAAATTGGACATATTGTGCTTTTGGAGTACTCTGGCCTTGGCCACATGTTTCCAGCCCCTCCTTGTGCTGGTGTCATGAAAATCTGGCCCAAGCAGCTATCCCAGCAGAAAGCGAACACTGCCATATGCAAGCTCATATACTTAGGTGGGAGGAGAGGTAGAATACCAGGAACATAACAGTCCTGGTATAGATCAGTTTAGGCTGTCATGGAACTTGAACTAATAAATAAATAAATAAATATGACTTCTGTGCTTTCACAGTGAAATAAGGAACCGTGTTTGCAGGATGTGATTGAATAACGTGCTATTACACTTTGTACTTAAGCCTCAGGGAGGTAGAAACTGTGGATCACACTGTTTCTCTTAAAATGAGTTCAGTCTCCTCGGGCAATATTTGAGGATATGCTCTTAATACAATCTCATTGTAACAAAACAGCAATAGTTCATATGAGAATTAAGTCAGACTCTCAGCAACCTCATTCCTTTCAGATACAGAGGGCTTTCTTTTTCTTACATTCAGATTTGCATTGCTTATGTTAAATTAGAAGTTGTAAATTTCTGAAGTATCACTTCAAATTTCAGTGACTCTGTTTTCGGCAATGGATAATTAGATTAAAACATCAATGTTTTTTTAAAAAACAACTATTAAATGTCATCAAACGTTATCATGTTAAAGTCAAATATTGCTAGACTATAGAGCAAAGAAGCAGAAAGCAAGGGATAGGACTAAATTCTGCAGCAGAGCGTTTCTGCTACTCTAAGAGTGCTTGAATAAATGAAGACCTTTCAGCTAGTGGTTGATCACATGTTAGATGAAAGCAACCACCCTGCATGATTGCCAAGTTCATCTCTAAGCATTCCTCAAAGCAGAACATTTCCAAGCCATTTAGTCACACTGTGAAGCTCGTGTTTAGGATCTCACATAGTAAGGGAGTAACATTTTAGTCTTTTAGGCATAGTGGTGAATGGTGTTTTGGAAATCGCTTACAATTTTTTTGAGGTCTCTGCAGCAGTGCTTGTAAAACAAGCAGGTATACAAGTACCTAAGTGTGGTGACCCTTCAGCTAGCACACATCCAGAAGCTTGGCATGAGTATCAGTCTGCTATAGAGCAGTGACTTCAGAAGTCATGCACATTTATGGCAGATCATAACCTTTTGCATAACCTGCAAAATTAGAGCAGATCTTTGGAATGTATCATCCATATCTACAATTCTCTCAGAGATTTCAGAGTATTTATCACCTGCAAAATAATCTTTGTTGCTAATATTAATCATGCTAGTAAAATTTGCAGCAAGAATTGTAAGCTAAATACATTGAAAGTGATTACAAGAGGTTAGCTCAAAACTGATTAAGTCAGTTAAGGAAAAAGTCACTTCACTGATTTATGATTTTAGTCTGACTTGCATCATGACTGTACTGTACATGAGACTTCAGTTATATGTACTGTACAGTCCATGCCAGCAAATTAACTTGGAAATATTTTAACACATAACTGAGTTCAGTGAAACAAGAATAAAATGACAGCTCCACTGTAGACACTTTGGAAGCACAGGTGAAGAGTCTAAAGAAAGTAAGAAATACTGCAGGGTGAGGGTTGAACTTAAGGGCACTCCTTTTCCCAGCTGCCACATTCTCTCTGCAACGTATTAGAAAAATCTTCATTTTACTTGGGATGAACTCGGGATGAACCTCCCATGTGACAGTCTCTCCTCTTGGGTCTGTACTTTTTTGATTCTACATAATAACAGGATTCTTGTTAAAAAATTCTTTCAGCTGCAACCTATATGTACAAGATCAAATGTTGGAAAGAAAAATAGTTATTTAATATTCACTTTTGGCCAATTCCTTCTCAGCTTTCCATTTTATGGTCTTTCAGGCAAACTCCCATTGATCTATTTTTGTAACCATACATTCCTGTAGATTATTTAAGCAAGTGAATATTTTATGGAGTGGGCAGAAGAACAAGAAAAATATTACACTTACTTATTATGTCACTGTTTTTATATAAATCATATAAAGTGTAAAAAGTCACGTGAGTGTATCATTATAAATCAAATACACCTGACACAATTTTAAAATATTTTGTTTCCATTTGGCAGCAGAATAACCTATGCTATAGCTGAATGCATGTTTTATTTTTAACCTGACAAAAATGATATTTTTTGTTTTTCTTGAGTCTAGTTCTAATTTTATAGGTCTGCTAAAAAGGAATAGAAATCCTGATTATGGTGGAAGTCTGGGTTGGGATGGCTTACTACTGATCTGGAAAGGCTGCTTCTAATATATTAAATGGCCCAGTAGACACAGACAAGCTTTTGAGCATGCAAGACATTTTGGGACAGTCTGAAGATGTCCTTTTGTGTCTGAGAGCTTGGAAAGTGCAGAAACACCTCTTGGCTTACTGCAATAGATATTATTTCTGCTGGCAAAACTTGCCTTGCCTATATTCTTAAACTAATACTGCTACTGCAACCTTGATATTTCTATAACCATACCTACACTAAAAAGTAAAATAAAATGCAAGTCATCCAAAGATGCCTTTGCATTTTATATACGTTTCTGCAACTCATCTAATAATGTCCCTAAAGAACACAGAAATAACGAACCACAGGTAAGCCAATAACAATAAGATTATCTCCATGAGTCATAGATTAATTAAATATCACATCTCTAGTGCTTGTTTACTGTGTTGTTCCTGTCAGGAATTACAGCACTGTCAATTAAGTGCAACACTCTAAATTCCCAGTTTCAATTAGGGCAAAATCAGCACAATACTCACTATGGTATTGCACATTCGTCACAAAAATTTAAATGGGTGGTTTACGTATGATAAATTACTACAAACTGATATTTTAATTCTGCAAGCATGAATAGGTAGCTATTAACCACTTAATATTCTATGGAAGTCTTACATTAGAGAATTTCTATTATTGGAAACTTACACTGAAAGATTTACTCTCACTGATAACTAGGCAGGCAATGTTTGTAACGAACACACATGAGTTCAGATTAGAGTAAATGAGGGGAAATGGGCCTTTTGAAGAAGCCCCAAATGGGGCTTCTGAAGAAAAAAGTAGTATTTTCTCTAAGGTACCTCTTTTTTCTGCAAATTAGAGAAATTAGATTAGCAAGGAATACAGCTGAGGGAGTGGGAATCACTGGAGCAGCCAGACAAGTCATTCTTTGTGTAACTCATACATTCCTAAAAAAAACTTATAGAAAAAAACCATGGTTCTCATCCCAAACATCCTTCCAGGCCTGCAGTCTGGAGTCCAGAGTTTCATGCGGGTGTCCCAGTGGAATGACTGGGTTCAGGTGAGACAAAAAGTATTCACAAGTAAACAAGGCCAAGAGATGGCTGAAACAGATGCTGCCCATGTGCATTGGCCATGTGGCCTTGTGAATTGAAGGGATCGTGAACTTTGACCTTGCAGGGAAACAACAGATCTCTCACTCATGTATTAATAAACAGAGGAATTGGTCTATGCAGTTTTGCAGTCAGAGTCTCTTCAAAAAGCTTTTGCAGGTCCTGAATACACTTGAATATCAATGGTCAGGCACCTCTCATGGAAGTTGTAGTGGCAAACGAGTATTCAGGTCCATTGCAAAAGGCCTGATAGTGTAGTGGGCCAGAGATGGATGTAGTGCTTCCACCAAAAATCACAAAGTAGGAATGAGGAACATGAGATACAACAAGGAAACAAGCCTTTGCACCAGAATCATGTTGGATGGGGAAGATGCTGGGTCCTGCAATTGGCGGAGTACTTGTTTTGGACTTGTGGGTCTTTGCAGCTTTCTACTAGTGCACATAATTCAAGCAGAGTATTTCCCAGGATAAGTTACTGTGGATAAATTACTATGGAGCTGGTGAAACTTTGCTTGTATTAAGACATAGTTAATTAAGATTTCTTCCTATCCTGCATTCTAAGGACAACAGGAACTCAGGTTTACTATGGCAATTTGAGCAATCTCAGATTGCAGACTGACACTTCACTCCTACTCTCCACTATGCTGGGGCTCACTATCTCACTTGCAGGATAGATCCCCCAAAGAGCTAAGGTTTTCACTGCCTTCAACAGGGTGTCTGAAACACAAACAAAAAACAACATGATGTTTTTATGTGCACCCTGGCTTTTCTTTCCTCCTTTATATATGTTATGTAGAGCTGAGAGACAGCACTGGGAAAATAATCTACCTCAAATACGAAGCTGGCACAGTGTGGGAATATTTACTGTCACCGATATTGGCAAAAGTGGCTCCTCAGAACCTGTCAATTTTCTCTCAGAAAAGTTTTTAGCCTCTTGGCTTTATCACTGTGTTATTTGTTACTTCTGTTTTTATTTCAATTCATTCTCTGATCATCCTCCTTTCATTCATTAGTTTCCTGCATGAGATTCTAGGGAGACAGTTAAACACAGAGCCTAATTTTTACCCCAGTCTGGGCACCAGAGGGGAGCACAGAACTGGCCTGAGGCATCTTATTAGCTTGAGATGATGCCTGAAGTATCTTATTAGCCAGGGATGGTGAGAGCAATATCTGCTCTAGATAGTACCTGCTAGTACCTGTTCAGTTTTCAAGTCTCTGAAAGCCTCTCAGACCACTGCAATTCTCAAGCAATTCAGTCAGCCAGAGCTCATTTATGATCACTTCCAACATAATGTTTTTCTTACAGCTGCCAACACTAACTCTGAATGCTTCCTAATGCAAAGGTTTACTTTTGGTAAAATCTTGATATATACTGGCTAAAGTCTGTCCTTAGTGGAGATTTATTTTGCTGTGGACGTGAAACTGAATTTCTGGCTCCATTACACAAGGAATTCAGAACCAACCCCAAAATGTCTGCTGAAATCTCTAATGAGGACTAACTTCCAAGTTTTGAGTCAGCTGAAAATACTCAATCAATTTGGCTTTTCTGACCACAGCCCAGACTTGCGCAGGTGCCGTGGTGCTGATCTTCAGTCTAGCATGTAGCACTCAGATAATTTTTGCAACAGCTATGTTTAAGGCTGCCTGGTTTCTTCTTCCCAAATCCAGCTGCAGAAGCAAAGAATAATCTGGAGCACAAATGATGCAGTTAAATAGGAAAATAAATCCCTCCAGTATAGCAGCCTGTTTGTAAAGCCTTTTAAAATAAAAACCTGGAAGTAGTCTGTAATTCTTCACAATATCTTTCCTGTTTTATCATTGGTTGCCAACGTTAGTATTTATTTCACTGGCAATGAGTAAAAAGACTGAAACTTTAGCCTCTTGCTCCTGTTAATAACTTCAAATATCCATCCATGATCAAAAGCTTCATGTGGAAAAATAATAGATGGTCTTTTCCCTAAAATGTTTTGCCAGATAAAGTATCTTCATATGGAAAGTACTTTATATAGCACACAGAGGTCAAAAGGAAAGCCCATTCAGATGAGCACTGAGATGCGTAAAAGTCTTCCAAGGGCTTTGGAGGGAAGTCAGAATAGTCTATTCAATATCAGCTGGGGCTGACCTTATTTGACATCTAGACAGTTTTACTGAATCCAACTGTCGGTGTGTGTGTGTCCAAGCTTCTGCAGCACCATGCAAAATTGTTATGTGTAGGGAATTTAATACAACCTAGTTCATTTGCCTGTGTGGAGAGTGTCTGGGGGCTTTTTGCTCTTCCTCTGGGGCTGATTTGGCCTTTTGGTGATCCAGGAAGTTCAGATTTTTATTTGCTTACAAGTAATTTTTTAGTTTTTGCCTAAAGCATACTGTGTACTTGACCTTTCTATGCAGAATGTTTTTTCAGACACAACCTGTTTAAAAATCCACCTAAAGAATATTTTTCTCAAATAATCTAAACATTTCTAATTCTGGAAGTTGGGTGTCTTCTGCACCACACTCACAGGGCCAGCTTCATCAAGATATTGAAAGGCCTAACTCTCACTGGTTTCTTGGAATAAGATCTAGCTTTGCATACTATATAGCTTTGAATGTCTCTCCTTGCACATATTCGGCCCACCTTGTGATCCCAAAGTGCCTCATTAGAAAATGAGTAGACAGAAAGATGTCAGAGGACACTGAGGGTCTGACAATTTCCCAACACAATAAAGAGAACCAATGCCAGTAACACAATATAGATATACTGAAGGTTTCATTTGACTATATCAGAAGTATAGAAGCACAGAAACGCTGAGGTTGGAAGGTGTCCCTGGAGACGTTGTGCGTTCAGGCCAGCAACTGCAAAAATCAATGCCGATCTTCATGCTAAAATGAGAATCCTTGGCAGGAGCTGCTTTAGCATCATCAAAAAAGATTGAGTTGAAACTAATAACAATTGGCCATTTACAGGAAAATTCAGGTGTGTTAGTCGTGGAAGAAGAAGACAGGAAAACAGATTGTTGGAGATCTTGTCAGTAGAGTGACTGGGACCCCCCAGCTACTGCCAAAGCTCCTGGTAATGGATAGTGAATTAATTTTTTAAGGTGATGCCTCAGCTAATCAGATGCAACACAGGCTGGTAACCTGCTATTTATATTCCTTTGGAAGGAATATGAAAGCTTAACTTCGCATATGATGGTTTTAGGGATGTACATTGTACATATGGCTGTTGTATCCTATCTTAGCTTCAGGTGAACCCTAGTCCACCCAGCTTGGCATTATGAGCACTATCTCTTTCTTTTACGCAACTGTTGACATTCCATGGGGCAGTGGCAGCAACAGCAGGATGGCAGCTGAATGCTACAGTACTGAACAATGAGGTAGACCCCATCACATGCAAGTGCTGTTGTTTTTGAAGGCATCTGGTATCACTTGCATGAGGTCAGAGGATATTGCCTGGCTGTGGGTACATGTGTGTTCACTGCTGTTACTGGATGGAAAACTTCCCTGCTTAAATTTTTTGTCCATTAAATTCTTTGTCCACTATCCCTTTAGAAACACAGTAATGATACTATTTTTTTTCTTTTCCATTAAACAAAGAGCAAGCTAAATATACTCAACTTAGTTCAGTTGAGATTATTGCACTCTGAACTTCTAGATGTTGGAACACAATTTGGCTGTGGGATATGATAACAAATGGTTGGAGAAAAACTTTTAGCCCTATGCCCATCTTGAATATGTCCAATTTTCACCAATTAAATAAATGCAAATCCCAAATCAGTGAAGCAAAGCTTAGAGAGAATGACAATTTGTTTTGATCCTATACTGTAACTTGAGAAACATTCATTACTTTTAAAATAACACAACACTGAATATATTTCTTTTCAGATAGAAGTAGATGAGTTTAATTCATCTGAAATTGGAGGAGTAAACTTCCCTTGGATTTGAGTAAAAAAGGTGTGAGACTTTTTGGAATACTATTCCTCTATGACTAAGACTTATTTTTAACTCAGCTAGGTATGACTGATAGTATTTATCCAAATGTGACCAAACAATCCTGCATTATGCCCTCAAGCAGGGACACCGTGAGCAAGAAATTTCATAAATAGACGGGTTTAAATGTTTGTGCTGATAATCTCCAACCAAAGCACTTACTGAGTGCTTCAATTAAATGTTAACTGGTGTGATTTGGTATATTTGGTATTGATTTCAATGGAAAGAAGTTTGGATCAGACAGAGAAAAAGAGGAATGTTGCAAAAAGGTGGTTAGTCTCCAGCAGTGAGCAAAGGTGACAAAAAGACAAACACTTTGACTCATGGATTTCTTGCTAAACTGTTCTCCCCGGTAATTGCAGCTCAGAGCTGGGGCACACAGCACTCTCTGCATAAATGGCCATGCCTTTGCCTTGGTTCAATCACATTTAATAATGAGGGCCTGGGGAAGAGCTAGCTATCCTGCTTAATTAGTCTTGTAAACTTCAACAAAACTGCCATACAGGTTCTCTACCACTCCACACAGCAACAGATTTGCTCTCAGTTCCTTATGCCTGTTGTGGAAACTGCTGCTCCGGGAGAGCCACACAGAGGCTCCAGGGTCACAGCAGATTTTAGTCCTGCAGAGTGGGTGAGAAACATGGGACAAGCTATCAGTGGAGATGAAGTTTCTCATTTAGAGACAGACAGGTCTATGCAAATCCTTGTCTTGGCCTTTTTTTCTTGAAATTTGTTTCACAAGGCATACTCTTTGGCTGGCAGCCATCCAGAAGTTGGTGTAAGACATGCAAAGTCTTTTTTTTTATTATTCTGAGAAGATAGGATATAAAGAGCCATCAGATTGCAACAGTATATGATTCCTAACACCAGCCCGCAACATGAGATAAGCCATTCCTTTTTGCTTTCTTGACTTCTATTTAAGGATTTTTTTTCAGTTTGCTCTCTTGGACTTGAGCAGAGTTTTGCCCCTTACTTCAAGATATATCTGTAAAAAAAATACTGGAAAAACTTCTCAACCAACCTTGATATTGAAAAAAAAATTCAAAGTGGGAATGAAGCAGTACCACAAAAACTAATGCAATTCTGCACTGATATAATATCATCAGGTAATAACATTAAGCTTATTTTATCAGTTCAAAAAGTAAAACTAAATTCATCTGAGGTTATATAACTGCTTTCTAAATTCATATGAACAGACCACGATTTCTGCCTTGATGCTTGTTTTCTATCAAAGTTTTGTAAAATTCTTGCTTTCCTTTGCAAATAAAACCAAGTGGTCATTTTTGCATTTGAAATATTCCGAATAACAACTCCACCTTCAAAAATGACCTGGTAAAGGCAGATATGCAGAGATATATCTTGTTTATATGCAACAGTCAACACAGACATTCCAATCACCAAAATCATTTAAAGATTCCCGTAATGGAATTCAAATCATTTTAATGCTATTTAAGGGTTTCCAGAGATAAAGGTTTGCTTTGAGATGCATGTAATTATGTCAGACACCTTGTAGAATTACCAAGGCATATTATATGTTTTTTGAAGGTATGAATGCCTTCATACCTTTAAGGTATGAACTATGAGAGAACTTTTCCATCCAGCATGACATAGTTGTTCACTCTATACAAGGAAAGTGATAAGATGCTTCAGGATAGGCATAACAGCGAGGCAGGGGAAGGGGTAGAGGTCTTCACTGAATAGGGAATGATGCTGGAAAAGGTGTTATTTTTCTGATCTATTTTCTGTACATTACAGACACCCCTTTTAGAATGGGGAATATACAGGACAGGATACAATGAGCTGTGATTGTAATTTTCAGTTTCCTGAAAACTAGGGCCAAAATAAGTTGAAATTATCAGTAAATTTTCTTTTATTTAACTAAAAGCTGTAACATATAGCATTGCTATGCAATATAAGAAATTCTTGTCAAATTTGCTTTCTATCTATTTCTTGAAATGAAAATCTAGCATACTCCTTAGAAATCATGTTTTTTCTCTAACAAATACATCAGGAAGACAACTGAAAGGAAAAAGTTAATTTTTTAAATAAACATAAGCCAAATGAGAGACACAGAAGGCTCGTTTTGCTTTTTTAGAACAGAATAAATATTAATTTTTAATAGTGAAATTTAATGATATTTCAATGCAATTGAGATGCAAATTCTTATTTAACTAAATTAACCGAATCATTTTTAAATTAATAAAAAAAGTCATTTCTTGAATGTACACCTAAACTGAGGAGAGTAAATCACGAACAAAACATTCTTGAAGTGCCATAATTAATGAAGTCTTGTTCCTTAAGGATTCCGTACTCTATGATTAATCACAAGTTCTGAGCATTTTTTTTTGTGATGAAGAGACATTTACTATGTTGTATGTGGATACTGTACTTTCTTACAAGAACATCCACTGCAGTGTTTTCCTGAGTCAAGACACTTACTGGATGCCTGTACTGGGATTTCTCTTAACCTCTCATCTACCTACTTTAATGAAACTTGGAGAGAAATATATTTACCCCTGGGAAGTGTCGAGTTTGGGAAAAATTGACAAACAAACGAGTTTGGGAAAAATTGACAAACAAATTTAAAAGTTATCAATAGAGGACAGATGGGTCCACACATGTACAAACTAGAAGTATCATCATTCATTTCTTATTAGATTCTTAAACAAATTTATCTCTTTCTCTCTAACATTTCTTTGTAATTCATCAGTCAGAGCCTTCAACATCAGTTTGTTCCCAGCTATAGTCAATCCTCAAATTACAGAAAAATCAAATCAAGGGAGCTCTATTTTCTTTTTCTGTAAACTTAGGGTAAAGTGAATCATCAGCACAGAAAGCTTGCTTCAGTGGGTTTGTGATGTATCCTGACATGCTGTATTCAATTTCCTGCCAGTATAGCCACCCAACCGAACTGTACTGCTCAAATATTAGCACAGTTCAATGCCAAGATCTTTTTTTAAAAAGATCAGTGCAACAACCTTTCAAAAAGCACCAGTCCTGCAGTGCCATAAAGAAGCCTTGCCTTTGAAACAAAAAGTATGAACAATTTGAAATAAAACAAGAAAGATACTCATCCTTTATCTTAGGTAAGGTGGGAAATAATTCCACCATACAAGGTATTATTCCCACTGTGTGTAAAATTCCATTTTTTCAGCTAGGCTAAAGGACACAATCTAGAGTGCCTGATCCCTTAATTATACTCCAGCTATATCTAAGAATATGTGTGTTCCGATTAATGAAGGTATGAGAAGTAGTTCTCAGAAATTTTCCTTGGGGTTTAATTACAGTCTCTGATAGGAATCTCTAAATAGAAATTTCTTTAAACTGTTTCACAGTTTAATTTCTTTCTTTCCCCCAGAAATGTAAAGCATGTTGTAATCCGTTCACTATACACTGGAGAATTTTCCAAGCCAAAAAAAAAAGAAAAAAAGAAAAAAAGACATGGCTTAAATAAGTCTTTGATTTTTTTTTTTCAGAATAGAGGCATAACCTGTGCTGGTTCATAATCTTGGTTACTATATCATAGCTATGTTACATATTTAACCCTAAATACTGTTTATGACAAATCTCTGACAGTTCACCTGCTCATACTTGTAAAATAAGGGAAAATTTATGATAACTATTATTGATTATAATTTTGCATAGGAGGCAGAGATTTAAGTAACTGGGATAGGAAGTCAGTGCATCATTTTCATAGCAAACAAATCGTGGCAAATGGTATATCCTATAAATGTATAATAGCAACGAAATTCAAATTAATGCCAAAAGTTGACTACCACAGCAGGCAATGGGAAAAGCTCTCTGACAGCAATTGATTCTGACAGAAATGTGAGGACCTAATGCTATTTATATTTTATGTCCCTAACCTTTTAAATTTATTTTCATTTACCTTTAACTTTTAATGTTTTTGAAATCCCAGGCCTCTATCTTGCAATGTGATTAAAGCTGACACATCCTGGCATGGACACAAACGGATGGCACAGCCCAAAACCTTTTTCTTTAACGAACTGAATTTGGGAAGTTGGAGTCTTGGCTTCAGCATTTCAGTGGACCAGCACCAACGCTCCCACCAACATGGAGTAAAAATAAAAACAGTTAGATGCAACAGACTCCTGTGGGAAATTTGCTCAAGAAAAGGGAAATTAGAGAAAAACTAGGGCCTAACAGAAGTTAAGGCATTGCAGAGGCTTGCTTGAGGTGAGGGACAGTTACCACTTCCAGGACGGTCGGTATGTACAGAATCTACTTCTCCACAATTCCTTTGGCAACACAGTCTGCCCTTCTACTCTTACTTAATAAGAGTAAACAAAGAGTGGAGCAGAATGGAGCCACCATGGCCAAACTGTGGTAACTGCGGAGGTGGTAACGTGATGGTGCTGTGCAGCTGATGAGTGAATGGAGGGTGGAGAGGAGTGAAGACACTGCGGCCAAACTCTGTTGTATTCCCTGCAGAGGTGGCAACCTGGTTGTATCACATAGTACAATAAGATGTCTGGTGCTGGACCAACAATGGTGGCAGGTCAGTCCCTTCTGATGGACTTTGCTCAAGCTTTTCCTCATTCTAATCCCATTATAACACCAATACACTAAATACTAAATGAAGTTGATCAATCAGGTTGAATTCAGACACTGTGACTCATGCTGAAGAGTCTACCTCCCAGGCAGATGGGCTGATTTCAGTGTCACAATTCAAGGGATAAAGGTGAACTTGGCAAGATAGTCATATCTGGCCATTTATTTTTTTCCTGCTATTTTGGATCTATCCAGAGTATTCAGACATTAGAACACAATTGCTTTCAGCAATACATCCATAGTGGGCCTGATATGACTGGTAATGCAAATGACAGTAGTTAATAAAGAAAGCTGCATTGTGTTGTTTTATATTTCAACAAAAGTGGGGGGGGAGAAAGTCCATTTCTCTCTGAGGAAAAGTGCAATGTTATATGAAGAACAATGCTTCTCCCAGCAGTCATTTTCTAGTAAGTAACACTTCTGAGCAATTTAGAATATAGAGAACAAACTGTACATGTTGTAATAACTATGCTAATAAATCTGGACCTGATCTTTCTGATCTTGTGAACTGATCTTTTATGTTTATAAGCATAATGCCCTTATCTGCATCTTCTCTTCTCCTTCCACAAAGACACTCTTGAAGGTATGGATCCAGAAGTATTAAACGCCCTCTTCTGAATGAGGCTTGCACAATGAGGCTATATTCTTGCTGTAGTTCTTTTATAAAAGGGAATATTATAAACACTACAAATTCCAGGTGAGATCCAGATCTTGCAGAGTTGGCTATCTGAGCTCTGCATCCAAATCTCCTGGCATACTCAGTCAAGGGAAAGGGGGCATGACTCATTCACACACACATTTTAAATGTTTGCTTTAGGATGATTTAAATTAGTCCCTTTGAGTGCCTACATCAGCACAATGGTCAGAGAAACACCATTCCCTAGATTTGAGGAAATTTCAAGCGTTTACACAGGTGCCTCTGTGCAAGCATTGCCATTGCGTAATACTATAGGGTGCTTTAATACATTCCAAACCAATATTTGCAATCAACATTTTGAATAGTGTAATAGAGTAGAAGAAATCACACTCGAGTTTACCCAAATGAGAGACCTTTTTTATGGACTGTGATACCATCAGTTGAATGAGAGTTTGGGACAGTTGAATGTCCCAAAGTTAGACAACCAGACAAGGCAAGGCATCTGACCACTGAACTTTTATTTCTCTTAACAGGGACACCTATTTAAATCATTTATCATTCTTGTTAACTTAATTGCCACAGCTAAAGGCTAAGCCTGTTAGGAGCTCCAGATTGAGCAGCTCACTACAGCCCTTTGTCCTTCACAGCAGTGAAACCCAAGCACCTTTCAAGCTAGTTAGACCAAGGACCCAAACATGCAGAAGACTGTTACAGAAATGGTAAGGTTGGTTGAATGGAGAATGACTGGGGATATCTGAGTTTGGAAGCACCAGAAGGAACAAGGAACAGGAGAAAGGCTATGGGAATGGCATGGGTGATGGCTTAGTTAGCAAGTGAGCAAGATGATAGCAACAAAGAACAGACTGAAAGCAGGGACATCATAAAAGAAAGGCAGCCTGCACACAGACTAAAGCAAAGAATCGATGTGTTTAGAGATGATGGTGGGAAGAGAGTGCGCAGAAGGAGGCAAAGACATTGAAAGAATGAGACAAAAACAGTGAGTAAATCCGGATGAATCACAGAGATTAAAAAGACTGAATAGAGACAAAAAATCAGTCAGCTCCTAAAGAATACAAATGCATGGACCCAATAGGCCAGGAGACATGAGAAGGACTTGACAGCTGCCATCCCTTGTCCTCCACGTAATTGCAAGAAATCCTGGACAGGGCACCCAGGTGCGATGTGGTGTCTGCATATTGAACAGACTTCTTGGGCACACACATTGTGAGGCTTAAGTGGTATGAGTGTACAACTAAGTGAAATCAGTTTTGTTTTGGAAAAATTAAGTCCTCCTACTCTCCCATAAGGTCTCACAGTGGGCTTTGCTATGCTGTTTACAAGGCTGAAATATTGCTTTCTAAAGCCGTGAGAATCTACCTCTCAACTGGTCCAGTTAATATTTCACCACTTAACACAGATGGTAAGTTTTTCAGCAAGGAGCACTAAGATTAGCTGAGAATGAAGTGGTTGGTTAGCACATACACCTAGGTGCCTTACTTCCAGTTTCCCAACCTGTCTGACTCAAACTAGACCCTTAATAATCTGCCACATACCAGTGTCATAGCAAAGACAGGTAGTTTTCCTAACCCTCTTCTGCTTGTGAATAGATCATCTGTCCTGAAACTGAGGAACTCTTTTGTATAAGAAAATGCTGGAAACTTGCATGTTGCTGAAGTTTATTTTATTTCAACAAATTGACACTGTCCAGCAACATAATGATACAGAAATGTTTTGTCAAAACATTTGGATAAAAATACCCCAAAACTTTTTGATAGCAGGAAGTCCCATTATTCTACAATGCCTGAATCAGACTAGAAGTATATTCATATTCACATGCATACAGGGTTCCTTAGGGGACAGCAAATTATAACAATTTACTATAATGCAGTTTTATGAGATTAAAACCTCAAATGAGCTATTTATAGACCACTCATGAAGGTATTGGTTGCACTGCAACATCACACTCCACTGTCAAGGGGTCCAGCAATAATTTGTTTGTTGGTTCAAGTGAAAATATCCATTTCTTTTTTTAAAAGGACTGTACAGCATAGAAGCTAGATTTCTATCAAAGATTTCCAATACTCTCTAGAAGTGTTTTGAACAGAGCTTTCGTTCATTCATTTCACCTAGCCATTTTGTTCCAATTTCCATTAAAATTACACATTTATGAGTGTAAAATTACACTTTTATGAGCTACAGGAAGGAAGCTCTAATAAAAAGAAGTCCAGATTTCTCAGTGTTAATTCGAAAGGTCTATTATTTCAAGATTCTGCAGATAATTTCAATTAAATACCAAGAAACGGATGACTTGGCAACCTTCTTATTTATTCTGTCATCTAACAGCGAAAAAATCATTGCACTGCAATTATGCATTATACATTGTATGACATTGTTTACCCTTCTGTCTCATGGATATACCTATTTTCAGTTGCAATGAGTTAGTGGACACAACAGGATACGCAACACTGAAAACTAGGTCACAGTGCCAATAATTATAGTATGTTTTATTGAGAAGGCAAAATATGCAGGATCACCTGCATGACAGGATCAAAGTTAGCTTTAAAGGCATCCTGGCATTCCTCCAGGATAAATGATGCTGGATATTGTGCTGCTTTAAGCAGACCCCTGCTTAAAAGAATCTTCTGGGGCCATCCGGCAGGATTTGGGGTTTCCCCACCCATCTCTGTGCTTGTATTTGCAATTGAAGGAGCTCCAAGAGAGCTCTATGCCACTAGAAATTTCCCAGAGCAGGTAGGAGAGGCTACGCAGTCATGAGTCTGACCAGAAACAGCTAAAATTCAGTGAGAAAGGCTAGTCTTCCCTACCGAGGCACATTTTATAATTTAGCTCATTAGCTCATTAGCTCTCCTTGAGCATTGGAGAAAACATAGCAAAACTAATTTTGCTGATAGCAAAACTTTTTTGCACTAATTTTTGAGTGTGGAAGCATGTGTGTCTAAGAAAAATGCAACACTATGTGCTACCTGGTTCTGACTCTGGGATTGGTGCTTTGTTCCCATAAACTTCAGTTCTTCTTATGACACTGTTTGGTCAGGCAACTACAGCTTGTAAACTTTTGCTGGCAATTTTTGAGGGCAGTTTATGGGGAACTTCACTTAGAAACACGGGCTTTGGATGTGATTTGATTTCTGGAATGTGGCATTTATTCTAAAATTAGAAATATACTGACGTCTGGATTTTCAAGGACTGAAAAGCAGAGTTTTACAGGCAGGGTTCTCTGTCAAAAGTATTAGTTTTTCTTTTTTTTTTTTTTTTTTTTTTTTTGTTCCTTTCTTGAAGCAGTAGCCACTTGTCAAAATAGATCATTTGAAAAGTGTAACAATAAGTGTAACAATAATGCTTAACTTAAATAGACTGAAAACACTTGAACAAACAAATTGGCACCGTCTCCAATTGATTTCCAACCCCACTTCAAGCAGTCAAAGGAGATTTCACTTGCTGAAACATAAAGATAAGCAAGTTGTTTCTCTCTATTTATATTTCGGTTCATGAAATTTCAAACATCAAATAAAAATTTATAAGAAATAATTTTTTTTAATACTCCTTTTTTTTTTTTTGAAATTCAGATGCTCCCTCACTGTGGTCTAAAATAAGCTATTGACAAGAAACTCATGCTCCAGCAGACCTGCATGAGTAGACAGCCTTTTTTTTCTGGATGCTCTGTTTTTATGGAAATAATGGTTTCAGGCTCTATTTGCTGCAGATGAAGAAGATAAAGGAAAAAGCAGAACACCATGTCACAGTGGCTGGAAAAGCAGCTGTACATAAAGATATTGGCAGCTTTCAGGTTCGCTTTCATCAATGGTTGATGGGTGCATAGTGTAGAGCATAGCACGTTCTTCCAAGCACACTTGTGAGACATATCTGTGAATATCTGCACGGTTTGTGAACAACTCTTTTCACTCTGTCAGATCAGATCAAGAGCAGAAGTAAAGACTGTCCTGATAATTTGTAGTAAAATAAAACTGAATAAAACTGCAGTATCTATGTGCTAAGTTTCCATGTGTTTGTGTTAGTTTGTGGCATACTGTTTATATTTACATACCTATAAAATCTGCTTCATAGACTGGACTCTATGGATATGTAAATACACAGATAACAGAGTGCTGCAAACTACTACAGATACATGCAAAACTGTTTTTGGGGGGCATATATATTTGTAAGTAAGTGATGCATATCTGCAAGGGCCAAAAAACATGAACACCTGTAGAAGTTGGGATTCCTCTAAATAAGCAGTACTGTGAGGATGCCATCTTTTGCCAGGTATCACTTGTTACTCCAGTGGAGGGGCTGCCTGTTGCCCAAAGGCATCAGTAGCCTTTGGTGAACGCCGTGCAAGGCTTGGATAGGCCAAACTTCGTGAGGAAGAGTTGGCACGAGGTCCTGCTTGCAGGGGGTTGTCCAAGCCTTGACTCCTGATCAGTGAACAGTGTTAGCTCCCATCTTACACAGAGCTAGGCTCTAACATCTGGCATTTCCCACCAAGAAAGGTAACTCCTCTCAGTACTTTTCAGTGACACTTGGTTCTGAGTCCCAGTTCTCCCCTCAGGCGCATGGGAGCTACACAAGAGACACTTATGTGCTTCAGGGGATTTCACAGTAATCTCTCAAGAAATGTCTCAAGTATGGCTTCCACTTCATGCCTTACTTGCTAACCTGGATTTGTGTGATCTGGAGAATATTTTGGTTATTGATTTAATTTCCAGTCATTATGTAATTCCTTCAATCTGCCTTTCTACTTCACTGAGAGTTGGACCAGGACTCACTCACTCTGGCTGTAACAAAGACTGTGGTGAGATTTATAACATGAATGATAATTGCTTGATCATAGATATAGGAAAGGGCTTTTTTGAATAGTCAGACTGCTTTATCAGAACTCTGTTGCAATTACTTCAAGCTGTGTCTTGAAGTCAGTGGTGCATATTATACATGAATATTAGAAATATTTACCAACTCCTCTCTAGGGAACAATGCTCTTCTTTTATCTTGCTAGAATTTAATTAGGTGAAGCATTACATTAGAATGCTATAGCATTCTAACTTAGCAATACAATCTGTAATTGGCTCCATCTCAAGAGATTTAAGGAAGACCAATGAGATAAAGTAATTCATTTCTTTCTTGTTAATAGCTGTGCATCAAGCTGAACCATCAGACCAAGAACTGGTAAGTCATTTCTAATCTTCTTTCACCTTTTTAGTCTTTATTTTTCTCTCCAAGTCCAACCCCTGCCTATCAGAAATTTTATTTATGTCAAGGAGTTGCAAAGAGTGAAAGGCAAACACTGCCAAGTGACAGCTGTACTCCAGAGAAAAGCAGCGTTCGTTCTGGAGTCAGCCATTGCACTCCATGAATCAGTCAAGTGTTCTCCTAAGAGCCACTGGTTTGGTCAAGCTTTGGGTATATTTATTTTGAAGTAAACAAGAGAACATATGTTGTGACATTAAATAGCAGTGCTTGATAGTTGAACAGACTGTAGTACACAGCTCTTGTAGTTTGGGTACACTTCCATATGGGTAGAATTGCAGTGTAAGACCTGAAGTTTCTGTTAGGGATATGGTAAAACAAGACTGCCTTGACCTTAGGACCAAGAATAACTGGCATCAGGTCTTGGCTCTATTAACAGGAAAAATGAAAAGTTAGAAATGAAAGTGAGTTTATCTTAGTTATGGTTTGTCTGAAAAACAGGAAGTTCCAAGAAACAAATTTATAAAAATATTGTATGATGAATTTCTTCTTGATAATGTCAGCATAAGTTCCATTCATCAACACTATCCCTGCAGTGAGCCCATGAAATTATATGTTTAACCTATGCCTGAACCTGGAAGGTATAATGCAAGTCATATCATTTCCATCAGAATATGCTCAGCTCCTCCTGTTAAGAGAACAAAATGCTATAATGAAGTCCTGTTCTAGCTTTCACACTCTGTCCTAATGTCTTTACTCAGTTCTAAAGCAACTCTCAGCAAGAATTTAGTAAAATCTGTAATGCCTGAATAGAATTTAGGCAGGAGCATTTTTAGTCCTCAAATCTGCAAGCACTTCTGCATCTGTTTTGGTATTTGGACATGAATTGTTGTGGAGTTTGCAACAGCTAGTCTGGAGATTTTTTGGCTGAGGATATTTTTTTCTCCTTCTTATAAATTTTACCTGCCTATTTTAACTGGAGAAGCCTTGAGCTGCAAAAAAAAAGAGAAAAACAGAATGTTGCTAAATTACGACTATGAGAATTCAGAACAAGACAGCAGCAAGCACATAGGGCTTTTTTTTGATGATGATGATTTTTCTAACGTAATATAAAGATTATGTTCTCTCTTACGGAAAGTATTCAGAAAGGAGACTTCTTGCTTATGGTAATAGCAAAATGTTTTCATTAGATTAATCTTTTGAAAAGTAGAAGAAAATATTCTGCATATTATTCCTAAAGCACAGCTCAGATCCAACACTTATCTAAATAAGTCCATCAGAGTAGTTAAACATTTTATATTTAGAAATTAATTTTATTCTTACTAGAGTTATTTATTTGAACTATGTTTTCTGACCCATTAAACAATTCCACATGTAGTTTCCAGACAAAAATCCATCTATCAAAATCAATTTATATTTCTCTGAAAGACACAATCCTTATGATTGCAAGAGTAATAAAATAAAACATGCAAGAGTTTTTATTTATTATAACTTGGATTTTCTTTTTCTTTTTTTTTTTTTCTATCTGAAAGACCTGTTTGGCTCTAATTTGCCAAAGGACGTGGATTTTTTTAGAACGAATGAACTTTCTAATACAAATATCAACTACTTCTGAAATGTGATTCATGGTTGTTTAGTTTAAATACCTCTCACTATCGATTTGTCATTTTTAATTACTACTGGTGAACTACTATTTTAAATAAAGCATGTTTTCATTTGTCTTTTTGGAATATTTTCAGTACAAGATTATCTGCATTCTCTACATGTCATCAGCAAGATTTTCTGTTAGCGCAAACTTCTGCAGTTTCTTACTAGTTTGTACAAGCTGAGAACTTGAAACCATAAATTAATTGGAATAGATACACAAAAGAGAGTGCTACACCATAATATTGGTTACTGATTTCTTCATTTTTTCTAAGTATATGCAGTGTAAGTTTATACCTTTAATTAAGTATTTTAACAGCTTACCCAACAGTAATACTAATGCTACTTTGCTGATTAGGTATCGCATTTGTACAATAATTCTCTGAATAAGTCATTAGTGATGAGCAATTGTTTCTAACAGGCTGGAAGCTCTATCGAAAATCAATTCAAACATTAGTAAATGAAATTTCATTGAAGAAAGACATTCAAATATGCAGCTAATCGTATCACTATGGTGAGGCTGCACCTGGAGTACTGGGTGCAGTTTTGGGCTCCCCAGGATAGGAGGGATGTGGAGCTTCTAGAGAGGGTCCAGTGTAGGGGGACCGAGATGATTAAGGGCCTGGAGCATCTGTCTTATGAGGAAAGATTAAGCGAGCTGGGCCTGTTTAGCCTGCAGAAGAGAAGATTGAGAGGGGATCTGGTCAACATGTACAAATACCTGAGGGCAGAATGCAGGGAGGATGGAGTCAAACTCTTCTCAGTGGTGGCCAGTGACAGGACAAGGGGTAGTGTGTGGAAGCTGAAACACAGGTAGTTCCATCTCTGTGTGAGGAAGAACTTCTTCACCGTGAGGGTGACAGAGCCCTGGAACAGGCTGCCCAGAGAAGCTGTGTAGTCTCCTTCTCTGAAGATCTTCAAAACCCGCCTGGATTCTACTGGGTGCCCCATGCTCTGGGTGTCCCTGTTGGAGCAGGGGGGTTGGACTAGATGATCTCTAGAGGTCCCTTCCGACCTCAACCATACAGGATTCTGGGGTTCTGTGGCCAGTGACAGGACGAGGGGTAACGAATGTAAGTTGACACACAGGAAGTTCCACCTCCATATGAGGAAGAACTTCTTTCCTGTGAGGAGGATAGAGCCCTGGAACAGGCTGCCCAGAGAGGCTGTGGAGTCTCCTTCTCTGGAGATCTTCCAAACCCACCTGGATGCCACCCTGTGCCACATGCTCTAGGTGTCCCTGCTGGAGCAGGGGGGTTGGACTAGATGATCTCTATAGGCCCCTTCCAACCCTAAGAATTCTGTGATTCTTTGATTTTGCACATTCCTGTCTGGACTACCTCCACTACAGCATTTTTTGTGTTCTTGTAATCTGCTTTTAGGCTAATCATGTGAGCCTGATAAATATTAGCAATCCCATGAAATGCAGACAAGAAAGAAAAGGCCTAACTATTTCCAAAGAAAGTGTTACTATATTTCTGTTCATAAAAGACATATCTCACATGATAGGGTGTTTCATACCCTGTTGGCTACTAATAACATAATTAGTAAAATTCTAGACTCATGCATAAAATTAAGTCCATGTGTATACCCTTTCTTGAAAAAAAAAAAGTTTAATTCCTAGAGATACAGCCCTGAATGATAAAACCAGTCAGTGAAGTAACTGTATCCCACCTGGAGGAAGATCATTTTTTATAAACTTTCCTGCAGCCAGAGAGCTCTTCACCTCAGCCTTTCTCTCCCAGCCCTGTCATGGTGAACCATCCGCTCTGCTCATCCTCTTCCCATGGGCTTTCCCATGGGCTGTTAAACACAGCTGCTCCCTGGAAAAGAGCTGTGTAATGGGACTTGTCTATCAGGATAAGGTAGATCAGTGAAGAGAGGAGAAGTTCAAATATTTAGCTGTCTCTAAGGCTTACTTTGTATCATCAAAGTTCTTATTTTACACTCAGAGGGAAACAAAATAAGTGTGAACTATTAATCCTCAGAGAACCTCTAAATATTTGAAAATAAAGCAAAGCAAAACAAAACATTGTCTTATCCCCAAAGACAGACTCCAGCATCGTAGACCTGAAAAACAGCGATAGTAAATAGATTAAATTAGTTGTTTTATTTCTAGAAAAGTCTTTTCATTCTATTAGTTTGCCAATTTTCTATCATTCCAAACAGTGGAGACATTTATCTCATGACTGGTTCTGCTCCAGGATGGGAAACAACGTGAGCAGGATGAAGGCAGGAGTACTACTGAGTTACACATTTTTCATTACAATAATGACACAGGCCTCAATATTAGGACCACAGTCCCATCATAATAATTATGATACAAAGCACTGCGTAACCCTGTCTTAGAGAGTGCCAAATAACTAACAGGACACAGATTACATAAGATTAAAGTGGAGAATATAAAGGAAGGAAAGAGATCACAACCCACCAGATCATTACAACTCAATTCTGGTTGTTTACGTCTGTCCAGACACAGCCTTCTCATGTTCTTGAATTGAGATTACTTCCTCCAGAAATTCAAATTCATGTTTTGCCCCAGAACTACAGTCAACACAACCTACAACCCTTTTCTTGGAGGTTGGTTTCCAAAGAAGTTCAGTATACTCCCTAGAAGAGCTTTGAAGCAGATAGGGAAAGGAGGTGAAATACCTAAAGATAGATTTTTTTTTGTATATCTGCTTTCAACACTTTTGTGAACTTTGTGAGAACATGTGGAGTATTAGCAAAATATCATAGCATGCTGAGTTTCCACAGCTATTGATCCAACACTCAGGTTTTTATTTTGAAAATACCCTGCATCTTAAGGCCTTTTACCAAGAACCTAAACACCACTGCAAAAAAGAGGAGAAGCTGTCTCAGAAACAGGTTAGACAAGACCTCAAGGGAGGAACTTGTCCTTAAAACTTATCTCAAGGATGGCAATGGCATTTTAAAATGAGTTGTCTCAGCTGGTACTTGTAACCTCTAGCACAGCAGGGAAATATATCTTCAGAGGTTCAGTCTACCCCTCAGTTACAAGACTATCTTTTTCCATACACTGATATAATGTCCATCCCTTTGCAAAGACTATCACAGTTCTAATGCAATAGGCAGATTTGAAGAACTGAATCACTGGACTATATTATAGCACAGTGTGTATAGATTTTTGTATTTTAGAATGTAATATATATTGTTTTATATATGTAACGTGTGATGTTAGTACTAAATATGACAGCAATAATTCTAGGAATAATTCTAGTATTTACTGTAAAGAAATCCAAAGAAAATGAAATATAGCACCCTCTGGAAACCACCAGGTTTACTGATGCAGTGCAGTAAGAGGCTACGCAGCATGTACCATTTAAAGTTCTACAAGCGGCAGAAGTGCACCCCTGGTAAGTCAACGGAGCTCCTCAGAGCAGATGCACCCATCCACATCTCAAAATATAGTAGAGCCCACACTTAGGGCTCATATTAACAGATTCTGACCACTATGGTTTAAGTAAAGGAGAGGATACAAATCCTGAAGATCTGGAAAACAACAACAGAGGCCCAAAGCACTGTCTAGGAAGGGACTTGGTGTGAGGCCACACTGCCACCACGGAGGCTTGCTGAGCTTCTTAGCTCTGGGCCAAGCTTCTCTGGACCAAATAAAGTTTCTGCCACCTCCAAAGATCCTGCTGATCTCTACCAGTCTAGACTGAGGTAGGCTGCTGTCAGCTGTGCTGGGAGTCTTGAAGGGGCCTTTCACTCATAGTTTCCATGTTTTCTCCCTCTTTTCCGTTGCCTTGGCAGAGCAACCTCTGCTGCAAGGCTCCAGTCTCCTGGTACAGGCACCGTTGACTTCTGCAGCAACATGAAGTACTGCTGTAAGGAAGGGAAGGGGGAAGTGCAGCTCCTTTTACCCTGGTCTTCATCAGAAGACCCTGCAGATGAGACAAAAGCAAATCTTTGGTCTTTCAGTATCCCTATATTCTCTGTGGCCATTGTGGCAGACCTCCGAGTTTTTGAGGACTCAGTATGGGCAGAGCGGAGTTGGACCATATCTGCCATGATCAGCCCCAGTAAGGGGCAGATGAAGTTGGGCTCTGAATAGGATGACCCTCTCACACTCAATGCCTACCCTTGTACTGGTAGCTTATCTCCGTGCAGTGGCAAGTGCTGTGTTGCAGGACACTACTCTGTGAAACTGCTGTTCACAGCAAGTGATGGAGGAACTAGAGGCTTCAGGCACTGTGGTGTTGGTGAACAGCAGGGTAGAAAGTAAGTGTTAATTAGTGAGAGCAGAAACAGACTCCTAGAGGGATACTGAAACCTCACTTTGAATTTTAGTCTGTACTAGAAGGAGAGGGGAGGAAGGAACTTCTTCCTGCTCCATGTGCCCCTGGAGTACTGTATGAGACCTGAGTGAGCAGGAGCGTCGGACTAAATTAGCTTTTTCTCATTTCACCCAGAAACCTACAGTCAGACAGAAGACTCAATATGGCACAGCAGGGATGGAAGAGTTGTTTCTTTAGCTATATGCAGAGCTTATAATTATCACTACTGATGCTGCTGGTCACTCTTGGTGCCTTCTTTGGAGCTCTGACTGGGAATTAGAACTGCTGTTTGCTGGTAGGCCCTATGGAGAAGCAGAAGCGCAAAAGGCAGACACTTTTCACAAAAAGATACAAACAGTGTTTCAAGAGTGTCTTCTGATTTCGAGTGACTCAGTCTTTGGTCAACAAATTGAGGCAGGTGACTAATAGTAGTCATGTAAGTAGCACACAGAAGCACATATTTGTTTGAAAATGGAACTCCTTATTAAAGCACTGTCCCAAACTCAATAACAAACAGCTTTATATAATGCATTTTTAAAAAGTCCCCCACCACTAAGTCACAGATGCGCTATTTTTCTCGTTAATAACTGCCATGGCAGTGCATTCAAATTGATTGCAAACAGTTTTCATTCTGAAACAAATTTGTGTGCTATTCCTAGTTACTTTATACTTAGGAATTTTACAACTCTTATCTGCAGCTCCTAGGAAAGGAAAGAATTTCTTAGATAAAATCAAAACAGAAAGTTACGGAACATATTTACTTTTGAAATATAAGTTTTTGAATGTGGAAAATTCAAGCATTCAAGGCAATTTTCAACTGAATATTTTTTAATTAAAAAATAATGTTCTTCACAATGCCATACAGAGATAGGACATATTTCTCAAAGATAATTATAAAGCTTGTTTTGGATTGGCCAATCCAAATTAGCAGTTAGTCACCCACTCACATAAATTTATAGAATTTGAATTACTGAAAACTTGGTTCTGTTTGGCATTTGCCAATTAACTCCATCAAGAGAGTACATTTCCAAGAAACATTTGGATTTTGACTTTTTTTTAACAGAAAAATACTTCATTAAAAATGTTTCAGACAGTCCTACAGAGATATTTCATCCAAGTGTTTCTTGGGATCAAAGGAAAAACTAACTTTAAAAACCAAACCAGAACAGTTTATGACAGAGCCTTTAATCTTTAAAAGAGTTTATTAATGAATAAAAAACAATGTGGGGAATAAATAAGTAGCTTTGCTATTGAAAATAAGAGATTAGGTTGAGAAATGGCCTAAGTGATTCTATAGAAAGGGAAAACACTCTTCTACAGCAAAACTGAAATTATTCAAGCTACTGTCATAGGTTGAATTCTCTGTTCTACGCTTTTAACTCAAAACAAATGTAGAATAGCCTGCAATTGTAAACAACTTAATTGAAACTTTACTTGCTCAAAAGCTGACTGACAGCTAGAGGACAGCTGTCTTGGAAATATATGATGTTCTGATGTTTGCAACTGTTTAAAAGGTACAGAAACGTCACTTATTTTCTCTTTTCTGATGAGACAGATTTATGCTTTTCTGAAGAAGTAAGTGAAAAAAACATATCGTACTTACAGGGTGGGGATGGAGAATAGCATTTTTTTATGCTACCTATAAGATTTAGGATGGGATGGAAAAAAAAATGTGTTTCCAGCAATGAAAACCGCCATAAAAGCACAGAAAACATGCCTACAAACAAAGATTTTAAGAGTGCTTATTTGAACTATTACTACAATAATTCTTGAAAACAAAAGTACAGATAGGGAAGGAGATTAAATAGGAATGTCACGAGAAGGATAAATTATAAGAAAATATTTTCCTCTGGAGTATTCATATAGTAATATATGCCAGACACACCAATATTGCCAGGAACAAATTTATTTGAAAAGATGTAGATTTATTTGAAATTATATAGAAGCTTTGAAATATCATGTCGTTATTGATTTAACTGATTTACAGTTAATTCTCTGTTCTATGCTTTTAGGGGTACAGTGTGGTGTTAGGAGATTTATCCAAATCTGGGATCCAGAAGAATTCTGAAAGAACCCAAACTGTGTTTTTAAAGAAATACAAATGTATTACCGATAACAGTGCATTTTCAACACAGAATCACAGAATGGTTGAGGTTGGAAGGGACCTCTAGGGATCATCTAGTCCAACTCCTCTGCTCCAGCAGGGACACATAGAGCACGTGGCACAGGGCGGCATCCAGGCGGGCTTGGAAGATCTCCAGAGAAGGAGACTCCACAGCCTCTCTGGGCAGCCTGTTCCAGGGCTCTGTCACCCTCACAGTGAAGAAGTTCTACCTCCTATGGAAACGGAACTTCCTGTGTTACAATTTTTACCCATTACCCCTTGTCCTGTCACTGGCCCCACCAAGAAGAGTTTGGCCCCATCCTCTCTACATTCTCCCCTCAGGTATTTGCACATGTTGATCAGATCCCCTCTCAATCTTCTCTTCTGCAGGCTAAACAGGCCCAGCTCTCTTCATCTTTCCTCATAAGACAGATGCTCCAGGCCCTTAATCATCTTGGTCGCCCTACACTGGACCTTCTCTAGAAGCTCCACATCCTTCTTGTACAGGGGAGCCCAAAACTGCACCCAATACTCCAGTTGCGGTCTCACCAGAGCTGAGTAGAGGGAGAGGGTCCCCTCTCTCAACCTGCTGGCAACACTTCTCCTGATGCAGGGCAGGGTCCCATTGGCCTTCTTGGCCTTCTACCTCACAGTTAACTTGTCAACCAGGTCTCCCAAATCCCTATTTGTGCAGCTGCTTTCCAGCAGGTCAACCCCTAATCTGTACCACATTGTGAATTGTGAAGTAATGAAATAACTCTGTTTTGAATTTTTTTTTTTACCTTGAAACTCTGAAATTAAATATACCAAGCAAGTTAGTATAATCATGTCTTATTTTGTTTCACTTTGTAGTCAAAGTAAAAACATACAAAGGAAAAATCTGTTCATGCACCAGGCAACTTAAAGTATGTGACAAAAAAGTGGATCAATACAGAGGGACTGTGTAGCACATGGAAGAAGACTCTTAGTGTAATAACCAGTAGTCTCAAGAGTCTAAAGACTGCCAAGTTAAAATGATTGAAGTGGAAGATTTCTATGAAAACAGCAAAGCAGGTATTCACTGGAGACTCTTTACAAGGAGGAGAGCCAGTATGAGAAACAGACTGAAGAGTTTTCCGAATACTTAATAAGTGGTTTGATTCAGTACTTTAATGCACCAGGATTATTTAAAGGTAGAACTGCAAACGCCTGAGTGATGAGACTTGCATGAGAGCTACAAAGTGCAGGCCTAGAACAGAAAGTGGATGGAAAGAAACTTGAGCATGAACTGCCATTGAGAAACAGGGGCAGGGCCAATGTCCCAGAATAGACTTCTGGGTCTCTGAGGTGGAAGAAACCTCTTCATGAAAATAGGAAATGGGAAGATGTTGAAGGGATTGTACAAGTCAGATTAACAAAAAGATCCTGGTGCTAGACCAATAATTTGTAAGTAGCTAGTGAATAACAGTGTTAAAGAACATGAAAATACCAAGACGAAAACTGTCAAGCCAATCTAATTTCATGGCAGGTATCTACTGGTTAAGACAGCAGCCAGTATGACATATCTGGACTTTAATCTGATCTTCTAACACAATTCCACAAAATGTCGACACTCTGAAGAAACAAAATGGGAATTTTTAAGAATTATTTCACACAGTTTACTAAAAAAACAAAAACAAACAAACAAAAAACCTAAGTACTAGGAGGACTTGAATCGCTACAACTACAGAGCATCCAATGAAGGCATGATGTTGTATAGATACGTGGCTCTGAGGCTTGATGGGGCTTATTGCTACATCTCACATGATGGGGGAAAAGACAGCACCATTGTGCAAGAACCCTAGTCCCATTTAGCCTACAAGGGGTGGTGTACGCTTTATTTCCATGCCATATTAAGATGACAACTTTAGCTGAATAGCTTTGTGATGGCTGGATGCACAGTCATGACATCATCTTTTGTTTCTTCTTGATGTCCCTCGATGAATGACAGATGAATATAACAGACTGTGAGAGTATCTCTTAGCAGCAGAGAGCAGTTTATGAATGACATTAAAAGCCCAGGAGAATGGCAACGTTCCACTGCTTGAAATCAGTAACTTGGATGCACTTGACTAATCCTGCTCTACTAAGCACATACACGTGTCATGTTTTATTTTTATTCACAAGATTGTCACCTTAAAGTATTTCAAATAATAATTTTATTTTTATTTTTAAATTGCCACAAGTGTTTTGAGATATTTGGTCATTTTGAGCCAGTTCTTAAGGTGTGAAAGAATTCGTATCCCGTCTTCATAGTGAAACATCATCAGTTGTAAAGAAAAGTGAAGGACCCAAGTGGACTGGCAAGGATAAAATCATCAAGCTGTCCAGAGCTCTAAAACAAATAAAAACTATTTTTTCTGTCTTCAGGGATGGTAGGCAGTTATTATGTTCATCAATTCTGTGGATGTTTTGGAAGCTAAGATGTTATCCAAAGATACCTAAGCTAAAATAACCCAGGTGAGTAATGCAACATTTGCAAAAATCTGTCATACAAAGGCAGATTTTATTGAATATTTTTTAAAAAGATCAATGATCAGACATCAAGGAATGTCTGAATTCCTTAATTCAGCAAGAATATAGAGAGCACTAGTGAAATGTTTTTGAATTCTGCTGTTAATAAAAAGAAAGAAGAATATTGTTCTCTCTGGCATAAGATAGTTCATTGTGAACTACCATTCAGTTCATTTCTGGGGAGGATGTAAGAGGAAGACAGGTGGAGGGAGGTCGTTATGAAGCTATACAGCCACTTTTAAATCATCCCACTGCTCTAAACTTAAAAATCATTTATTGTTGTAGAATTAAACTGCCTGTTGTGTCTACAGAAACAAAGATTGTGACAGTCTGACCAATGATTTGGTGCAAAAACATTTAGAAAAGAAGGAATATGGAAAGATAAACAGCTGCCCTGCTGGCCTAAGGTTCTGTGTCTGTTATTCTTACTGACAAAGGTTCATGGAATTTCATTCTGGTAAAATGTTTGGCTCTGCAAAGTTCACAAAACTACTATGAAATTGCTTTTGATTTTAGCATAAGTGCTAGCATTTTACATCTTTCAGCAATCTTCAAACAATTAAATTATAGCCACTATTCATACTTCTGCCCCTTGAATTCTCTGTATCTATAACCTATAACACTCACTGAAAGGTACACAAGTGTAAAATCAAATGTCAAATAAGAAACAAAGCTGATATACTAGAGGCAAACATTTGTTATATTTGATGATTTCCAGAGTTCCTTCTCGTGCAGGTTTTTATTCTGTGGAACTATGTTTGAATACATTCCTTATCTAATCATTTATTTAGACCAAAAGGTTGTTGTATACAAAGCATCTTGTCATCTTACATACCATTAATGAAGACTCGCAATTTAGCAATATGTTTGTTATTTGCTGGCACCAATAGCTACATATCCATTCCCACATTCATAAAGATGCACTAGACGGAAAATATATTGAATCAGACAGGGAAAGCAGACCCTAAGCAGTTGACCGGCATTAGGATCCTGATCTAACGTCCATCCCAATCCTATTTCCATTCTGGAAATTGATGAAATTTCCCTGTCTTTGCATTGTTCACAGGCACACGCCCTCTGTCTCCACTTCTACTTATCATGTTGAGCAAAAAGAAATGGACACTAAGGCAAGAGTCAGGAAAGAACTTAGGTGCACAAAGCATGAGCCAGTGGAATTCAGACATTTATTTTGATGGCACAACTGTAGTCGAAAGAAACGTTAACTTCCTAGAAGCACCTGAACTTCACAGACAGTGTTCTTACATGTTTTACAAGTCCCAGTATACCTAGAACTGTGGACCTGTGCCTCCTCATGACTCTT
The DNA here is from genome assembly GCF_059628265.1 of Tinamus guttatus. NCBI lineage: Eukaryota > Metazoa > Chordata > Aves > Tinamiformes > Tinamidae > Tinamus > Tinamus guttatus. The sequence goes on from NW_028289037.1 coordinate 430,641, forward strand.
GACATGTCTGAACAACTAACTTGGTGCCCAACTTGACATTATCAAAGTTTTCCAAGCTGTCTCTAGTATCCAAGTTAGAACTTCCTGGCTTGGATGAGAGGATAGATTAAAAAAAAAAAAAAAAAAAGATTGTCAGACTTAGAGGTCAGTGGTTAAGGGATCGCCTTCTACCAGAATGCCTGTAACAAAGAGACTACCACAATCTGTCAGAGAGCTGTCCTGTTCAACATCTTCATCAGTTACATGGAGAAAATGAAGAAATGTCACTGCATCAAGTTTGCAGATGATACCACACTGAGGGCGGGGAAGGGATAGTCCATATGTTAAGAACAGGTCTGTCTTTCTCAGGGACCTAATCAGGATGGAGAATTGAACTGATAGGAACATCATCAAATTCAACAAGGACATATGCAAAGGGATCTTGGCAGACAGCAAGCTGCACATGGGCCAGCAGTGTGCTCAGCAAAGGTGAACAATATTCGGAGCTGTATTAACAGGTGCATGGAGAGCAGATTGAGGTAAGCAATTACTTCCTCTTACTTGGACCTCATTAGATCACATCTGAAATTCTGCATCTAGGTTAAGAGTTTCAAAAAAAAAAAAAAAAGGCATTGACGAATTGAAGCAAATTCAGCTGAGGACCACCAAGCCCACAAGGCTTGAGCACTTGTCCTGTAAGGAGTGGCTGAGGGAACTGGACTTCTTAAGTGTGAAGAAAAGCAATCATCAGGGGAACCAAAGAGCAGCCTTCCTCTTTGTTGAGAAGACAGAATCAGGTTATGTATATGATACATGGTGGGAGGACAAGACACAATGAGCATAAATTGAAACAAAAGAGATTTCCACTTGCTATAAGAAAAAAACATTCACCATGTGAACAGTCAAGCTGTGCAGCAGGATGTCCAGAGAGGTAGTACTGTCTACACCCTTGTAGGTTTTCAAGACTTGACTAGATAAAGCCCTGAGCAATGTAGTCTGATCACTAGCTCACACTACTTTAAGCAAGATGCTGAATTAGAGACCTCCTCAGATCTCCCACCTGAATTATTCTGTGATCCTGTGCTTCTATGAGTCTTCACTGCTTTAAAGCTAAAGATTTAGCATATAATTATGTGGGCTTTAGTGAAGAATTCAACATTCTTCTAGCTACTTCTGGGTCCTGTAGTTTGAATTAGAATCATCTTACTCTTCTTAAACTCAGTGGAATTGTTCATTACAACCAAGAAGACCAGAAGTGCTAATTAAGCAGATGCTTTATGAGTTGTCAGTTTGCGTATATCTCAGCTGTCACAGCAACATTAAAATAAATTATATGCATTATTAAAGGGTGAGTATCATCAAACCCATGCCATAACTAAGAAAGTCTCCAAAGAGAAGACTTAATTTTCTCATTTTACTTAAGAAAATGAGCTATATTCCCATAACACAAAACGTGAATATTAAAACTGCAATCAAACTTATCAAACTGTAAAGACTGCTTTGAAAGAACATACGAATGTGTTCTTAGGAATTCTGGTATATTTTTAAGGTAGCAAAACCTGCTAATATTAGTAGACCTGATCCAATTTATGTTACCTGAAAATCAGCATCTGGGGAAAAAAAAAGGACAAGTGTTTTCCAAGTGAAAATGTGACAGACTCCATGACAGTTAGGCAATAAAAACTGTTTATTAATTATGCTTTTTTACACTTGATTCAGGTGGGAAAAGCCTATGATTGGCCAAGAATGGTGTCCAAGGTTATCCCTTTCTTAACAGTGACGTTCTTTATATTGCTCACTTATTGGACAATAAGCAGGTCCAGAAGTACTAAACAGCTTCTTCACAGCTTTCCATTAAAGCATTTTGCTCAATCACAGCTCCACAATAATTCAGTGTCCAATAAAAATATCAAATGTCAAAGTGTAAGCAGAACAGTCTGCAATGGACTTGTCTGTGGTGGAAAAAGAACTGTCCTTGTAGTTTGTTCAGCTGCAGGTTGCAGAGTGCATGGTCTACACTGAATCTATACATGGCTCTGAAAGTTGTGTGTTGAAGTACATTAAAGGCTATGAGTAAAAGGATGAAAATCTCATGCTGTTTGGACACAGCAGGTAGGCAGTTAATGGCCAGGTCTAAAGCCAGGAGCAAGGCTGTCCTCCTGTTCCATATACTTAAACCATGAAGCAAACACTGAACATGGGAACTCTTAAACATGGTCAGGAAAACAGATGTTTGACATTTATTTTTTTAGTTAAAAGATAAAGACAAGGAAGAAAAATGTCAACTAAGGTAGCAGAAGATAAGACCAAATAATTGCAGATGACTGAATGAAGAAGCTGCAGGATGTACTTAACCATGGAGTGGGTACTTAATAGGAGCTATTTATGTGTGAAGTGTTGCCTGAGAGAACTCATAGGAAAAAAAGTGCCTGAGCACTAGATAGAGATGTAGCAGGAAATCATGATAAATTCAGGCAAATCTGAGGTGAGGATTAAGAAGAAGAACGGACAAAGAAGAGGACCTGAAACGTAGGGACCTGTACATGGACCTAAAGAACATTGTTCTGAGGCACTATTCTGTATAAACACAGACCCTGAGATGGGAACAAAAAATAGTATATATATATACATATATGTATCATAGGCAGTAGGAGAAAAAAAGGCACTTCAGTGTGAGCAGCTGTGGTGTCTGAATAATTTGTCTCCCAGTGTCATTCATCTGTCTGTGGATAGTTTTAAAGCATCTACGGTGGATAAGTTTTTAGTCAAGGAACCAGAATAACCCCAAACTGAAGAAAATTCCCAAACATATATATTGATATGGCAAATTTCAGCACCAGCAACTCTGATCTATTGATTTGCTCCTGTGGTACCAAATTACTTGCTAATGTAGATGCAGGTATCTCACTACAGCAGATGCAGGAAGTGGAGGGGTGTGTTTGTTGGGTGTCAGAAGCGAAGATAAATAATATGGGCTTTTCAGGGTGATGAATAATTCCTATTACAGCAATATGTTGCTGATACAAAAAAACATGTCCAGCTGTACCTGCTGCTAATGCATTAAAAAGAATATCCTTATCCGTTTGCTTAGCAGAAAGAAAACACAGACCTAGACCTTTATCCTTAGCAAACATGCACCAAAATAAAAGTCAATGCAGCTATATGGACGTACATCAGTCATCTAGCTTCAACAGTCTTGTCAGAACCAGCTATAAATTATGGAAGATCTTGCTTTGTATAAATTTCCTGGGAGTGATCAAATCAATTTCTGTGCCAATACCAGGAAAAGAAATAAAGGCCATGTGGATGAAGGAAAGAGACGTCTGGCAGAGAGCAATGAAATGCCAATTGTAATTATAAAAAGGAAAACAATTTTCACATGCATTTCAGAGTTTAGTCATAGAGCTGAGTGCATCTTTATTTTATGAGCTTTCCTATTATCAGGCTGTGCAAAACAGTACCATGAAATGAACAGTCAAATACTTAATCCTAACATAAAAAACATTCCCACGGGCATTTCTGGGAGTTTGATCAGAAAAGTGCGTCCGCAACTTGACCTCCAAGAATGAATACTGTGTTGGTGTGTACCTAATTATAATATCTTATTTAGATATCACAACAGGGGAACTGATGCATTAAGAAGCAAAAGGATGTCAGATGTTGCCAGATGTCTCAGTCTTTGTAAGCATTACTCACAGAAATAGTATTTGCTTAAACAAGAAACTCCACAGTGTTTATTAAACTGTCACACAAGTATTAGTTGAATACAAATTTCATACTAAAGTCTTCTAAAAACAAGCTGTGGCAGGATATCAAACTACTTTTCCAAATATGGATTTTGGGGGAAACTTCACTATTTTTCTCTCAAGTTAACAGGGCAAACTACTTGTTTCAGACACTTTAAAGAAGCTGTAATTGATTTATGATTCATGAAAACTTTAAGGTGTCCTTTTAAAGTGAATTGCTGCCTTGCAGTCTATATGTGATGCAGTATGTCCCTTCAATGTATCCTTTGAATTCATTAGCAATGAAGGTGCACTAGAATGCTGGCATGCAGTCAGTTTTAATCATTTTGCAAATTACTTTTTAGATGTTGTAAGCAGTTTTCTGTCACCAGTAAAAAGTTTTCCAGGAACAGAAATTTGGGATGAAAAGGCTTCCTGAAAGTGTGTGTCGTCCCTGCCACTAGAGTGCACAGACAGCAACTGTTTATGTTATTTTTGACCAGGTTTGCTTCAGGTTCATGACAGTTAAGCTAATTCTAATTAATAAAGAAGTTCATTACTATGAAGATTGGAATTTAGACCTCCTTGGTAAGGTGTAACACACAACTAGTAATTTTGTGCAGGGTATGTATACTTTCTTTGAGCATACTTTCAAAACATCTTTGCAAGGGCCTCATTTATCTTTCTACTCACAGACATAGACAAGGAAGAACGGGATTCTTGACACATTTCACCCCTACTACTTGCTAATATCCTACATTTTATGTTCAAAACAAAAATATCAGAAGCTTTTGATATTTCCCATGGGATATCATTAATATTGGACATGCAGAAATCCATAGCATCTCAAGTGCAAGGCACTTTGTGAGGCTCTGTTGTTGTTGATATCAAAGAAACTACAGCCAACTAGTCAGAACTAACTATAATTAATTAAGAAAACCTGCATTCATATGACAGCTTTATTACCTCTAATGTTGTAGGAAACTGGTTATGTGTATTCAATGGAACTGCAGTCACAGTGCTGTCATTCCATGAGCTTTAGCAGAAAATACTACAAACGACGAGTGCAACATTTTTAGTAATCACAAATTTTAGGCACACCTCTCTCAATGCTTCAATATACAAACTATTGTCTGGCAACTCTAGGGTTTAACATGATGCCACTTTCTTGCTGCCCTTTTATGGATGGAAAACTATCTGATCCAACAAAAGCATGAAAGGAAAGAACTAGTCCCATTCTTTTCAGTGAGATGTGGACATCAAAAGGTAATTGAAGCATTCACCTGCTGAATTCATTCAACAGAAATGTGATTCATTAGACACAAAAACCTCCACCAGTGCAACAGGGTGCACTGTCACATTGCACATGAAGTGTTTTATTTTCATGTTTACAGTCAAACTGACAGCGCAGCATTACAGTTAGCTGACAAATGCATTCCAAAGCAAGCAGAGACTCTGCAATTGTACAAAGTCAGAAATTAGCGACACCACTGCATTTTGTCCTGCTGTCCATATAATTGCTGGAGGAAGACTTTTTAGTTATGCAGCTCTCCTGTGTTTTACAATTAGAGGTTGGTTGTTGACTTTCTAAAAGTTTGCGGAGAATTATTTTACAGAAAAAATAAAAGCCGATTCAAGTTCCCATGGGTTTGATTGTGGTCCTATTTACAGGTTGGACCCTAAACTGCCATTTTTGTCTAGATGGTCTGAAAGGGGAAAAAGATTTTCCAAGGACAAGCAGCCCAGCAGGTTCCTATCTGAGCATGGGTGCATCAACCACAGCTTTATAGTCCTAAAGCAATATGACCAGACTTCTTCACTGCATAGTGTATGCCCTGTGTTAAACATTGTTAAAAAATATGAAAAGATCATCACTGCAAAGCAAAGGCAGCTTCTCCTTCACTTTTATGATGGCATTCATATGACAGATACTGCTGTCATGACTTCTGCTGTCAGCACAGCTCCCCAGCGGAAAGGCAAGATTTTAATCTTAAGTAGTATTTGTTTTCCTCAGGTAACCACATCCTTTATCAGAGATGCTTTCTCCTCATTGTGCCTTATCAAGAATAATACATTTGACTTACAACAGCTTATGCAGAAAAGATGATCTGATCTAACAAAATCCCCAGCTGTATTTATGTTTAGCATATTGCATCAATGGAAAGTTTTAACTTGATCTGTTAGCCGAAGGTCTTTCAGGCTGCTGAGTCACACATGATTAATTCTAACAATATTTTAATTTCCTTCATGATTAGGTAACTAATAATTTGTAATGAGATTGGGTGTTATAAACTGCATCAGTATTAGTATTTTTTTTCTTTGATGAATTAATTATAATTGATTTATGAAGTACCACTCTCTAGGGACCTGACTTTGCAGTGCTTACTGATGAGGCTGAATCCCCACTGAAGCCAATGAGTAATTTTCCTCAATAAGCATTGAAGGACCTGCCCTTAAGGCTCAGAAAGTATAGCTACTGCTAGCTTTTGAGCTACTCAGAAGACTACAATTATAAACACTTAGAGCTATAATCCTAAAAAATAAGAACTACAGCAGAATTTTTGCATACTCTATACCTGGAGTGATCCCAAGAGTTTTATGTCTTTCTGTTGGAATAATATATTACTAGCTAGATAGAGGTAGGAGTTGGAAGTACAGAGGCAGTATACTCCTAAAGTCTTCCGCACCAAAGCACCCTGTGCTGATACAATTCAGTTATCTCCGTGCAAATAAAAGATGTGTAGCTAAATACAAGTTCCTTTTTATTTCCGACTTCTAAAAAAGTGCTCATAATCAACATCAACAAAGCTGACAGATGGGATGAGAAGGGATGCAAACTCAAATCAGTGCAGTATTTTTAGTTGTGTTACCATTTTATTTTTTAAGTGAGTGATTCCCTTTATTAAATAGCGCTGTTTGTTTGTTTTCCAGTAAAAGGATACATTTTATCCAGTAATGTTGTTAAAAATAAAACTGTTTTTAGTTTTACAATTAAATGTATTTTTTTCTATGTTCTTCATCAGGGTGTTGGCCTTTCAATATCCTCTTCTTCATAGGTTTATTTATGAAAATGCAAGTCCCTGGAAAATGAAAATGTTTCAGAAGCACTTTGCTGAGGTAATTCAATACTGCTTTCTTAAGCAATTTGCCAAGCGCTTCTGGTAGAGAAACCTTCTACAAAAGTGGCTCTGCTTTTAACACTCCAATCTGTGAACAACTTTAGAAGGCAACTTATCAGATTCTAGCATATTTCCATTTCTGAGCCACCTGTTCTTTTAAATCTGCACATGAGTTATAGCACCTGCCATCTTCTGATGTCATTAGGTTGCTATGCAAGGATCTGGATCGACTTTTCTCCATTGACATCAGGGGGTGTTGAATCAGCAATGCAGTCATATGGGAACTGCAGTTTAGCTGGCTGAGAATGACCTCTTAGGGCCCAACACAACTTTGGTTTCAGTTTCAAAGCCTCGAGAGGTTTCAGCTGTTCTAGGATTGGCAGTAGTGTAGGCCAGTGAAAGGGGATTTGCGTTGACATTTTATAAAGATATCTCAAGAAGTTTAAGAAGAAGATGGACTATCTGTCTGTTCCATAAATTCACTTCAAAAAGCATTCCCTTTAATATGGATTTTCAAAACGAAAGCAGAAAACAGAGATATGGCTCTAGCGAACTGGAGTGGGAAGGCACTGGAAACTCAAAAAGCTAATTTTCTCAAGTGTCTAAATTTAGTGCACAATTAAGTGCCTTCCAAGAGTAACCATGAAGAATGAGTGCTATCCCTGATGTCCATTATGTATCTAAATAGCTCTCTGTAATTTTCAGAAAAAAATATAATTATGACTGTTCATTTCAGAATCATAGGTCATGCAGTAGTACATGTCTGTATGGCCATTTTTAATAAAAAGATAAACAGTTATCTTACAGACTCAAGTCAAGTAACACACATAAAAGACCTAATCTTTCTTTCTATGGCAAAAAATAACCTGATATTATCACGTCAAAAAATAAATTCTGAAAAACTCTGGAAGATATCAGCAAACTGCAAAGATGAGAGCACACAGGACTGTTTTACTATGTTATTGTCCTATTTTGGAGGCAGTGTAACTTCAGCCTGCTCTCTGAGTGTAAGAATTCCTTATTGTATTGTCCGGGTGCTGCTGATTACCACCTTGTAGCAACTAATGTGTATAAATAAAAGTCTCTTCTCTGTCTCTTTACCTACGGAAGAAAGGGATTTATTTTTATGCTCTTCTCCTGAACAGATCAGAAACTCTTCCCTATTGAAAGAGCATATCAAGGCACCAAGGCTGGCAAAAATATCTGAAAAAAAATACCAATACTTGAAAATACCTGCAGCCAGATTTTGCCCACTTTCCATGTAAAATTAACAGTGTCATACTCTGTTGGCACTTGCATAAGATGGTGCTGCTCGATACTTAGTCGAGGTCAAGGACAATCATGTATTTTGCAAGCAAGACCTGGATTGCTTGCAGTAGGTGCATTTCACTAGATTCAAGACGGCACTAAAGAGAACAGAGACACACAGTGCTGATCGTGTTCTCTGGCACACCAGAATTCACCCTTTTTACATCTCCCAAGGACTCCCAGCACTTATTCTGGACATATAAGGAATTCCAGATGTGAGTTTCGTATCTTGTGATAGTTCGTGATTTCCTGAACTGAACTTTCTTTTCAAACATTCCCTGACAGCGAATACATTTTACTGTCTGGCTTCTCAGTGCTAATGTAATTACTATATTCCAACTAAAATTAGTAAATGCTATTTGTCTACCCATGTTTGTCTTGCAAATGTGACAACATTCTCCTGGCTGGGATGTAGGACTGAGCTGAGATCTCAGGAACTAAATGTATCATCTATTACAGCAGATGTAACAATTCACACCTTCTGTAAATTAGACCACAAATTCATCAGACAGTGGAAGATTTCTCTTGTCCTAAGATGCATCCCAGACAAGTCTCTACTGATGGGAATGACTGCTTTTTTGGCCAACACATCAGGCATTGAACTGGCAATAGCCAAACCCAAGAATATAAATACTGCAGTTTAAACTAAAAAAAATGAGTCCTGTAGAGTAGGTGGTGTAAAAACTAATCTCCTCTACTAGCTGGCACAGAGTGTGCTCTGCAAATATGCTTGAAAGAAAGATATACAAGAAGCTCTGACGATGGTGCTACTTAGGTGCTATTTATAGATTGAGGCAGTTTGTTCCACACCTATGGTTCCTCACTGAAAAAAAAAAAAAGTGATTGTCCTTTCTGCTACAAGATGAAAGCAGGCATCTGTCAGCTGGATATCTCCTTTGCTTGGGATGCAAGCAATTTAGATATTATTCTTAGTACTGACATTTAAAAATCAGAACTGTGTGAGCTGAGTTGTAATATGCTAAACATTCAGGGAATTGGTACCAGGCTCTCTAATCCAAATGTTAATTTGATTTTCTGAAAAGCATCAGGCTGAATTCTGCTCAGCATTCCTGTATTATTTTCTGAGCTGACTTTAATACTATATGTGAAAAGAACAGATTGATATAATGTACAAGTTACTAGCTGATGTAGAAGGTCAGTATTACATAGATAAGTTTTACACCTTTAACCTTCCATTGAGCTGCAAAACTGCATCTGAGTTGAAGAAAGAAAAAGAGGTATTCTCCCAGAAGACCCTCATCTTCTTGTTGAGTGAACCTGGCTGAATAGCAGGATTTCTGGTTTGTGGAAAAGTTTTTGGGAAAAGCAGGGAAGGTTATTTGGTTTTGGTGTGAATCAGATCAAAAATATTGTTTTTCTCATTTCCCATGAACTGGAAACTCAGTGTGCATTTCTTTTTGACAACACCAGCACATGAGACTTCCTAAAGGAAATAATCTCATTGCGGCCAACAGCTGCTCGGTAAAATTGACATTCTTGTTAGTTTCACGGTTGCTAATAAGGATGTCAGCTTCCCAGAGCAGCTGCCCGGGCTCCTCCAGCCAGCGGCCACACAGTCGGGTCCCGCTGACCAGCCCAGAAACAGAGGCTGGGGTTCCAGTCCCCAGTGATATAGCCCCAAGTCTCACAGCAGCCCAAGATCCCAGCAGGTATTCCCAGGTCTTTCAAGGTCCACATTGTGGAGATTGAATGCACAGAACTTTCAGGTTCTCCAATCTGGGAGAAATTATAGGGAGTCCTTGTGCTGGTAGCTCTCTTACAGCCTCAGCTCTTGGGTCCTCTGATCCACCAGTCCTGGGTCAGCCTACTCAGTGCAGCTGAATGAAAGCATTTAAAGAAAATGCTTGAAAAGAAATATTTTTGATTCAGTGAAAAAGAAATAATTCTCGCGTCTTGGGTATTCACATATCCTTCTTACTAAGAACACAAGAATAGAGAAACTGTAGTTGCAGACAGACCTCCTGCATGATCTCTCTAAATTTTACCCTCTCAGTTTCATGATGGTCTCATTTCCCCTGAAAGCAAATATCTGTACAGACACAATGAAGAGAAATGGATCCTCCTCATTATAGTTGGCTTAGTGATGAAACACATTTCCACTGCACTCGACAGAATTTCTATGCAGGATTTCAGGGTAAGATTTATTTGAATATGACAAATTGAGCCTATTCATTCTGTCTGTCAGATGATATGATAAAATCCTATCAGTGTAGTCCTTGATTTAGAATTGTAAAATGCTGTATCCTGCAGGGCGTTCATAAGGCTTCGAATTTAGATCAATGCTAGCAAGCACTTAAAAAGAAGGATATATATGTACACACTGTAAAGCAACATTAAAATTGTCCTTTACAGAATCACAGCCTATAGAAACAGAAGATTGTTAATGAAATGTTGGAATGAGCAAGGAACAAACGTAGCACAGTTTAGGACACCACAATTAACCTTTATGCTAGTAATGCAAACATGCCCAAGACAGTTACCTGGGACTGGGGCATATAATAACCTTCATTATTTGCTTTATGCTCTCTTATCTTTGAAAAGAAGATGGCCACCCACAAACTTCTTATTGTGAATGACCCTGGCCCATTTTACTTCCTAAACTGCATCCAGTAACTCTTGGGAGAGATCTAGGTTGGTGAGATCTTGGCTGAGGCCAAAACTGAGCCAGAACTCTTTTAACAGATTTAAGTTTGATGATGTTTCAGTGCCCAGAAACACAGGCTGAAATGTCTACACATGCAAAAGGCTTTAAGAGTTCTAAGGTAATTGTCAGAACTACATATAATAAGAATCAAGCTTTCAATATTTTATCCCATCAGGGAGCCACTTGAGGGAGGTATAAGCTGAGTGAGTTGGGAAGTCTTGCTTAAACAGGACACAATAATTCTTAATTTCTATCTTTCAAGATTTGTATTAAACTTTTCCATGGAAAAATTTTTATTTCACTGAAGAATTTTGGTTTTCCATTCAGAAACATCATGATTTTCTTAGGAAAATCTAAATATTTTTCTGTGAGAACACATGGGGGAAAAGAAACATCAAAATAGTTCTGTTGTTAAATGAAAAATGATGCAGTTTTGTGTGATTCCTTTGACATTTATCTGTAGCTGGTTGAACTGCTATAATCTCATGCAAACTGTAAATCATATTCCCCCTATTTTCCTCTATGAGCTATGCCATTGAATAAACCATAGAAACATTTTATTTGGGGATATCAAAAGATTTTGCTTCTACCAACTGTTGATGTTTCTGATTTATGATTATTTAGAACTTTTCGCTCCCTGTAAACCTCTACGATCTGTATTAACAGAAATTTCTACCATAGAAAATCCAATTGCCCCAAATCTTTCCGATCTCATTTTTCTTATTTGCCTGGTAAAACCATGAAAAGAAATTATCTGACTTCTCAAAATTGTTGATTCTGTTGTTCTAACATTGTACCTCATTCACAATTCATGGTTCGGGTTTTCAGTGCAAATGATTTTTTTTTCTTTTGATTATATTAATACCAATATTAAATTATCTTGTCTATACTTAATACAAAAACTTGTGTTTTTTTTTTCTCCTTTAACAACACAATTCATTAGCAGGACAGACAAGAAAGAAGCAAAATGGACAGAACTTCAAATACTCTATTGATTATATGATCACAAGTCTCCTGTGAGCACAAGAAAAAAAAGACAGGCTTGATGAAATAAAATTATTTTTGCAACGTGGTAAAGCAGGTCAAAAAGACAACCTGAATTACTGCTGATGCCACTCTGATATGCTGCCATCTAATATATTTGCTTATACCCTTATAAGCACACAGATGTTACAGACAAAATTTTCCAATTCTGCAACATTAATAACAATTTTTAGGCTTTCATAGGACCCTAAGACATTTACAGGCCATCAGACCCACTTTCCTTCAATATAGTTTTACCTTGGCAGAAGCACGAACCCAAACAAAAGCCTTCACCTCTATACTGTCCATGATCCGTACAGAAAATGATAAGAAGAAAGTCTCTCACCACAGCAAATTTAACAAACTGTATTTTTTATAGTGAAGATAAACTCATTTCTTTGATATCACTATGTACAATACTAATCTTTTGTAGACTCTTTCAGTATTCTTGTCAGAGCAACATATATAATTATAGAATAAAATCCCTGACGATGATGATGGACAGAAACTTTACACTAGCAACACTCAACAGAGAAATATGAGCCACAGGGACTCTTTTTACTCAATAACATTACACTCAGTATAAATGTCACAGATATTGTTATTTATTCCCTAGAGAAACTTTTTAAAATCGGATTACCCGATTTTAATATTTTATTTTAACTTCAGACACAATTTGTATTAAATCATTTAAGCCGAATCTGAATGTGAATGATACTAACGAAAAATATCTATCATAATAAAAATAATTTTAATCTGCAGTTCCATGAGAGGGGAAAATAGTTCCTGTTACCAAAATGCAAATGAAGATTTCAGTCAGACTAAAACCAAGTTTAGATATAATTCCAAGTATCCCAGAATATTTAGCTGGGAGGAACATAATAAGTTGCTGCAAGACTGAGTATTGATACACAGTGAAAAAAAAGTTATGGATAACATATTTTAATTCTAATTGTACTGATCCTTAGCTGGGAAATGGTCAAGCTTCCATTTTCTTAACTTTCATTAATAACAGTATCATGTTGAATAATGCTGATTGGTATCATCTATCTATATAATACAGAAGGGTGACTTTGGAAGTAAATTTATAATAGCATTTCCAGACACCACTGAAAATACAAAATTACAACAGTCATCATAACAACAGAGTCCTACTAGCTCTTGTTCCTGCACTGATTGACTGATCAGTAATTTTCTGTAGCAATGTTATGGTATAGGTGTAGGTATGTCTTGATTCAACTCAAAACTGAAGTAGAGCAGGGGAACCACATCCCTTTTCCCAGACCAGGCACAACAAACACAGGAACAACTACTGTGGTGGATCAAAACCTTTCTTCCAGCACATCAGTTAAATGGGCACTTCAGACTTCTGGTTATCAAGCCCTAGCAGTCTTTTTTTTTTTCCCTAGACATATTTTGAACATAAAGACAATCTGAGTAGAACCTCCCTTTCCATCTATGACCTGAAAGATAATCTTCTTCCCTATTCAAGATTTCCCAGACTTTATCTTCCTTCATTTTTCTGAAACCTGACAGACATTACTATACTGGTTGCAATCTCAAAACCCATTTCTGTTTCTCCTCAAAATCAGTTTACCCTATGGTAGCAACATCAATTTCTCTCATGGTAAAAAAAAAAAAACCTAATACCAGGAAATTAATGTATTTTTAGTTGACTGAAATGTGACTTAGCAGCTGGAAACAAGGACAGCTTGTTCCATGAGAAGGCCACCCTGTACTCCAAATGGGCATCACTTAGTCTTGGTACAACTTTAAACAACTTTCTCCAGCCAGATGTGCTTTCCAGGAACTTTTGCCATCTCCAGAGATCCAATCAGGCTTCACATACCATGTAATTTCGGTTTTAACGGCTTTCTCTCACACAGCTGTCAGCAAGAAAGTGCTCCCACATCAGCTGCTGAGCCTTTCTGCACTGAGACAGGCCATTCATCTTCTCCACGGCAGATCACACAGTATGCAAGGAGATGCACTAAATGAGTAAACATGATAGGACTTTAATCGTGTCTAGAAAGAATGAGAATAACCTGTCCACAATTTTGAAGTTATAATGAACGGAATCAGAGACTCGCATATTTCTTCAAAGAATATATAGGATTCCTTCTGCTTTTTCGAAATCGCCATTCAGCAGCAGCAATGCATTCAGAGAGCACTCAGGTGGTAGGAAACAGAAAAGGGAAGAGAAAACCTGAAAAGTATATAAACAAGCCACATGTTTTACATTTACTCTGAAATCACTTCTAAAAAAAAATCCCTGTCCAAAGTTCACTGCCTGATTTGCAGTGGTGCTGACTATTTGCTCTGATTCATTTCAGGTATAAGTGTTCATGGGGAATATTAAAAAAAAAAGTGCTTTACATTATTTTATTGAAAACCAAAAATAATTGCTATTATGTCTCTCATGATGCATCCGACTGCCTTATCAATAGCAACAAGACTCACCTCAAGGGCACATGAAGCAGGGCTTCCATTATCATCCTACCTTTAGAAGGCAGTAATCTATGTGAGAAATCTATCATGGAGCAGGGACAAGAATTTTTCTTGCTCTGTGATGTTATTTTTCAGTAGGCAGTGAGGAAATAAAGACAATGATACAAATAGCCATTCTGTACACCCCTTCCTAGTACATTCTCCATGATTTTTTTTCCATATATCCTTTCCTCAAGACTGATGGCGGACCAACTTTTTTGAAGCAACAGCAACATGAAGAAGCATGTTGTCCAGCTTTTTTGTTCCTTCCAGTGATTTATTCCTCATCTTAAATAAGAAGATGAGTATGCCTGCCATGAATGGAAGACATATAGTTTGATGAGCTTGTAATTAAACAACCTATTTTCATTATATTAATTCCACTGAATACTATCATGTGAGTATCATCCCCATCTCTAAATTAGTCAACTTAGTTAACATCATTTTCCTTGTCCTTACTTTTCATATGGTCCATCAGGGTAATTGTGTTTTCCCGCAAGTTAGATACGCTAATTAGATTTTATTTAATTAGCTATTATCTAATTTGATATGCCAGCAATCATTTCAAATGCTGTGCTTTTCTTAGCATGAACAATGAACAATATAGTCCTTTCCATAATTGCAGAACTGTAGAAACTGTAGACCTGTTGAACTGTAGAAGCTGAAAAAATTGCATTATAGTCCTATGTGCTATATTTCTACTTAAAGCACATTCACTATATTAAGTGACTATATGCTGAGTAACTATATACTAAGTGACCATACATTCCATGCACGCTCATACGTATTTATATATTAGTTCAATCATTTCTGAGACGTCAGATGAATAAAGACAGTATTTTCTAGTACTACGTAATATTTGCCCGAAAGCCTTCATGTAAATTGTATATGTGAGGATGTATGGGTTATTCATTTAGGACACACTTTTTCTTTACTCTTCTGGTACTCTTAATCCATATTTGTAATGCTGTTATTTACATAATGCTCTCTCTTGTCTTTCTCTTAGTTAACAATGAGAAGAACATGCCCAAAATTTTCAGTTCGCAATTGCCTTAATAATAATATTTAAGTCTCCATACTCTAAGTTCCTTTGCACCTAATGTGAGAAAAGCTGAAAATTCATTTAGTTGCTGGGGTTGTGGATTTTTTTGCTGTGCTTCTCAATCTCTGTTAAACAAAAGACTACCTAAGCCTCTTGAAGAAATACCTGGACATCATTTTGGAAAAAATGCTTCCCATTTTTCGGATGAACTAGATTCAACTTTGCATATTCATGCATTTTCCCCACTTTGTTTCTCATGCACATGTGAGACTCTGGAGGCAAAAATCACCATTATTTCACATTCTACCCTATTTCACCTTGTATAGTTTCATCAACAGTGAGTATGCTGTAGGCCTCAATTTGGCAAGCAGAAACATAGTTATAAGCCAATGTAACAATCTTTATAAGGTACCGTGACACCTTTACAACATGTGGATGATACACAATCTAGCTGGACTGTTAAGATTTGGTTTTAGATGATATCTGATGCAAAGCTGAGATGTACGAAATACCAAAGCCTGATAAAACAACCAGGCGGGAAGGACTGTTCCTCTTTCTTCAGTGTTTCTATTATTATACTTACTTAAAGCATTTAGAAAACTCATCATATTAGTAATATTCTTTAAATGGTGATTCTTCAGTTCTTTGCCCTAAAAATGTTGACATTCACCGTCCATGTTTTTTGGCTGTTCATTTTGAATGCGATGTAATTTTAAAAATACTTGCTGACTGCCGCAAACGAGCACAATAGAAAAGTTATTCCCTTTGATTAGTATTTTGAAATGATTCATTTTCCTTCTATTACAGGTCATTCAAATGCCAGACAATACTCTCTTTCCATTTTCTAGAGGAAAATCCACATTAGATTCAATAATAGCTGCAGCGAGATTTGGTTTTCCATCGTATTAGCAGACCCAGTCCCTGCAGTTGGCTGGGATACCCCTAGCATCAGGAGAGCGCAAAGCAGGCTGCACGGAAGAGCGGAGCCAGTAACTGGCAAAGCAGAAGACTATTGTATCTTGAAGATCTCTGAACAGTAGAAGAGATTAAAATGTGCTGCCTATTTATACTTGTTTGTGTCTATACTAGGCAAGTAGTAAAGTTTACTGGTGATCAATTTGTAAATTAGCAGCCATGTAACTAAACTAAAACCAGAAATCCAGTTGAGCACTTCCAATCCAATTGAGCGGGTTTCAAGGCAAAACCAGGAAATTCCTGCAACCAGGAATGCAGGATTGGCATTATGACATGTCTCTGTCCCCTGGCAGACATGGATGGGCCAAATCTGATGACAATATAACCCAGAAATGTTTCAGAAAACAGCTTAAAACTGTGAAGTTGGCAGTGCAAAACTGACAATCTAACCCAATTCCAACAAAACATGCACTCACACTTCAAATTCATAACAGAACATTATTGCACACTATAGCTAAAGAGCATGTTAACTTCTCTCTAGCAATCCTAATTTTGTTTCCAACTGCTTTTCCCACGTGAAATTTGCAATTCAATGCAATCAATTTCACTTTAGTTAAACACTTTAATGTGCCCTGATAAAAATTGGCATTCTAATTCTGTTGTATTGAAACTGGCTGCTGTATTATGAACACACACGATAAAATATAGCAAGCACGATGGCAACTTATTTAGAGAAAGCTCTCTCCTCACCTGTTTGTATGAGAGAGAAAATATCAGTTCGTATGGCACTTTTAATTTCAAAGGGTTCTAAAATCCTTTTCAGATTACAACTTTAAATAACGCAAATCACCTCACTTTCCATCTGATATTGGTATGACATACCAATGTAGTCTTCTAATGCTTCACATTAGTGCCACATGATGATTTAAGGACTAATCTTGCAATATGCTTTGTGTACACTTAACTTAGTTTACTAAAATCCAGGAAATATTTTACTAGGCCAGGATCTAGAACAGCAGACAGAAAAGACTGCAATTTGCGTTTGAGACTGCACGGAGAAAAGAAATATAGATGTGATATATAATTACAAGAGGTAGATGCTACACTTTTCCATGAATTCTGAAGCATGAAAAAGTTGTGAATGTTGAATCATAAAAATCTGTTTTGATAAAGTTTCAAAAAAGTCCTACGAAATCAGATATTTTTCAAATTTTCCCTGTATGCGCCCTATACTCTTGCATTCTTTGTGGATTTTCCACGGTGTTTTCAATAGCTTGTATGCAACAAAACCCTGAAATCCGATGAAATCACAATCCAAGAGACTACATGTTGAATCAACTCAGCACTCCGCCTTCTGAGACTTAACCTGAGTTTTAGCTTTCATTGACAGCAGTGGGGGGATAATTCTGCTTTTAAAAAGATGAATGGCTGAAGAAACATTGGGCAATACAATCGAAAAGATGAATGGCTGAAGAAACATTGGGCAATACAATCGATATTAAACTGGAACAGTGCTTAAGCACCACTTAATTCTTTTGGATGATTCCCCTCTTCAAAGAGATTGAAATGTCACAGAAACTTCAACTACATTTAGATTTAGGGGTTTTTTTCAGGTAGACCATAATACTCAAGGCAAATATTTTGTATTGAATTATCAGTTATGTATTCTGTTTAAAATGAATGAAATCATCTTCAGAAAGATTAATGGATTTACAATGGTAAAAAAAATGGAACACAGAAGACATACCAATTCTTGTTATGTTGTTCTTATGGTTAACAGCTGCTCTCTCATACGTTTCACAGCATTACAACCGATTTCATTATTTTTTCTTTTAAATTAAGGTCAGATCAATTATCTTCTAAAAAAGCCAAGCTTTAGATTCATATTTGTGAATCAATTACTTTTTATCCATTTTTATGGTATTATTTTTTCAGTCATTCAAAATAAATGATAAGCTGCTACATTTGGACAAGTATATTTATAAATCAACTGGTACACAGACAACAATAATGATATTGAAAGGATTTTCATAGAAATGAGCTCATTATCGCTGTCTATTGTGGTGAAATGGTTTTAAGTGTCTTTTGCTTAAGTATTGCCAATCTGTGAGGCAGAGACAGTAAAAAACAGTATATAATACTGTATAAAAACAGTAAAAACAGAATATAATTCATAGATACTTCAAAGGCATGAAGTATGGTAAGTTGTACTCCATATTGCCCAGTTCTATGGTTAACTTATGCTTTGCATACTTCTTGATCCATAACTCAAATCAATAATAAGGTCACTTTCATCCAGAATTATCTACTGTGGGAATAGTAAGGAGCTGTTAAAAACCTGCCTGATCTACTGTAGCTGTATTGGTCTTTAATGCTGATTTAATGTTGATTTCAGCTGCAGGACAGTTAGACTCTTAAAGTGTGATCAAATATCAAATACAGTATGGAGGTTGGAACCAGATGAAGTATGTCTAAAGTGAAGCTCATGACGCACTTAATTTAATCTAGTCAGTGTTAATTACTAAGTTCTCTATGCTTTGTATTATGAAAACAAATATAACTAGCAAAGTAAGTATTTGCTTCTCTAAACCATGTGCTGCTTTGCAACTGTACCATCAATAGATGCCCTTTTTAAGCCAAGGTCACACCATCTTCTTCAATAGGACAAAATAATTGAAAAAATACTTAGATTTAGTAACTTAAGTTACTAGGTTCAACAGAAAAGTATGGGATCAAATATTGATTATAACGCAGATGTTACTATACTCATGAAGTATGCCTTATTTTACAAAGTTTTATTCTATTCTTAAAGAAGACAAATTTGAGGGACATTTTCAAAAGAGTAAAGAAAAAAACCCCAGTAATCTACTGTGTTCGAAATCACACTCAACAATCACAGACCTACCTGAGTTCAACAAATACAGAATTATTTTGAAATAAATAAGAGAGGCAAAAAGAGCAAAAAGTAAAAGCATAAACCAGAAAGTAAACACTGGATTACAGCCATAAAAGCCTCTATGGCTGCCTGCACAATGCTCTCCTTTTCTGTCAGTTTATCCAGTGCAGCTATTTACTGCAGCTTCTTTCAAGACTTACTGTCCAAAATTTAGCTTTCTAGAGTTTCGTTTGTTTGTTTGTTTTTGCTATGACATGTCTTTAAGAGCCATACCCATTCCCCCTAGCCTCCTATATCTTCACTGACTCTTGATTCATTTCTGGAACTCAAACTTACTTTTTTTGCTTCTAAACCTTCCATACTTGCTCCAAACTATCTTCCAGATTATTTTTGTGCTTTCTTTTTTAACCCTAGGATTCCTTTAACAGTCACACTTGCTAGTATCTAGTACTAGATCTCTCATGTTTCCTCTATCCAAACTAGCCTATGCTGCATCAAGAGTCCACTTGGGTTATTCTATTGAGGATTGCAGTTTGACAGTAACTTAGTCTGCTTTTCTCATCTCTTGTCCTTTGGCTTGACTCACACTTCTGTTTCCAAAGCTGATCTATTAAACCTTTATTCTTTTTGATTACAGTTCATAATTTTACTCAGCATTTGCTATCATTTCTTAATTATCTTTATAACTATATAATTAAGCTTTGTCACATTTTCTGCAACATCTGGCAGGAAAAAAGCACCCCAAACAAAGTCACAGTATTACCGAAAAGCTTCTTGTTTTCTGGTGCCTATCATCTTAACTAACACACTTTCAATCAACATAACTATATAAAAATTCCTGGCTTAAATTGGAATTTTTCTCGTATACAAACAGCTTTTTTGGTTTGGTGTTAGTAAGACCCTGAACAGCTGTCTCCTAACCTATACAAATAGTCCAATTTAAATATATAATATTAATACACAGGAATAACAATTTCCTTTGGAATTTGGTATGATCAATAATGCACTGAGGTGCATCAGCATATGCTCTGTTCTTCAGGTGGGACCTTGGTTTACATGAAAATGTGAGATTATCAATCATACAAACCATTCATTAGCACAGCAATGAACACCTTTTCTTTACGTGCATAGGAAATAAACTTCCTTCCATTGCCCTCCTCAGGCCCTTCCTGAGCAGCTATTTGATCCTGCACATCCCTCAGCTAAGGCTAGGTGCAAATTCCAGCACACAAAGACTGGAAACATCTCGGGGGAACCACAGAGGCTCCCACGTTAGCGTAGCCCTCCCTGCGTGTAGGTGTTAACTGGTGGCAGATGCACTGACTAGAATATTGATGTGTTATGTGACTGCAGCAGAGGTTGAGTTATGGTTACATGCAGTCCTCGTTAACGGACACCTACCGGCTTGACGTCAGAGCAGAAAATGAGTCATTAAAGTGACTTTGAGGATCTGTGAGCAAACACTGAGGCAAACGCATCAGTCTGTTGTGACTTCTAGGACAGTACTGCCCTTGATGTGTTTCATGGTATTTCTCTCTCCTTAACCTCAATCTAAGATATTGAAAGTCCACCCCTATGGTAAGCTGCAAGAGAGAAAGAATTTTGCTGGTCTCCCAGCTATTTTAGAAGGGCGGTGTCTTTTTTAGGCTAACCAACTCTTAAACTTTGTTTATTGAGTTCTTTTTTCTGACCCTAGAAATGAATATAGTTCCTCTGAGTTTTTCCAGGCAGTACCAGAAGTTTTCTAAATTATAATGACTCTTGCCATGACTTGCATACTGAAGGGTGGGTATGCAGATACTGTTGTATGAATTTCAGTCTGCTGCAACCTGGGAGAATTATGGTTGGCAGCAGATAAATTGAGATGATGCCTGCAGACTCTGGAAGATGACTTTTCAGTTTATACCTGGTTGAATGATTACCCTTGTAAACCTTAGAGACATTCATTCAATGTGGCACTGCTTTTTGACACTTTCACCAGAAAATTTTTCCCATACTCTTGCTGTAAAAGGAATTTTCCTAACCCTGGAAATATTCTTTCGTTTTAAACATTTGTCACCAAAAACTCAAAAGTTTTTTCTTTTTTGTTGCTGTTGTTCGCTTTTAAAGTTTTGCTTCTGCAAAGATAGAAAAGAGGATTGTCTGAGGCTTAGCAAACAAGGATAGAAGAAGTTGGAGAGATGGACTCTGCTAGGTTTGTATGTGTGAAGCAGAACACTCAACAAGCAGGTACAGCAAATATCGAGGGGCTGAATGACCCTTAAACAATATTCTCATCATAACTCAAAAAATTATTGAAAAATACATTCAGAATAAATTTTCACCCAAATAAAAGAAGGAATTAAAATACATCAGTAACTCAATCTCATGTTATTAAACTTTCTTTCTCAGAGTGACCTCACAGTCTCAAGTAAATAACTGGATAATTGACTTGTTACAGCACTAGGACTAGGAGGTACCATTTGATCCCTTGCAGATGGATACAGTACAGCACACCATATTAACTCAGGGTAATCTGCAAACTTCACAGTTCAATTGGAGAAAAGCAGCTCAAGAATTACAGTCCATGTTCCATTTGATGAAGATCTGTCAATTTTATTCCATGTTAAGAGGTTTTTAGAACTAGCAAGACTTATTCAGCTATTGACTGTACTTATTTCAGATCCTGTGCTACTAAACAGTGACCGTGATTTTTCCTGGTTGTTTCCAGGCACAGCGGAGTGAAGCACTTCGCCAAGTGGGGTGGACCTGCAGGCAGAGCAGTGGGTATGCAGAGAAGCTCAATATGAAGAACAGATGTCCAGAAATACTAGCTCATGCTGAGCAGAGACCATCCTGACTAATCAATATTTGGATTCACTACATATTCCCAAACTCTTTAAACACATTTGCCTTCTACCTGCAGCCAGTCTGTGAAGTATCTTGTGTGGTGTCAAGAGGGGGTACTGGCTAATTGGATGGAGACCTGGTAATGAGGTCTCATGCCAGACTCTAATCACCACATCCCCAAAACAGGTCCTAAAGTTAGACCAGTCAGGGTGAAACTCAAGATATCCAAACAGGAGTGGTTTCCATAAGTGCTATGAAGCTGCTGTTTGTGGCCAGAGCCCTCAAAGCTGGGTCTGAACTAGCAGGGAAACGCGTTCTCTCTTGCTTGCTTTTTCAAAGGGATATCCAAATATGGATTTTCTGTAGCTTGGGTGAGCCCAGATTGAAGGGTTTTGACTTGAAGTCCTCACACAAATGTAACAAATGTAAATGACCCTGTGATAATCAATTTAAATTCTGCAAGAAAATATTTTTTAAGAAAAAGTGTGAAGAGATATTAGCACTGTGTTAACAGGATGCCACCTACTGGACATCTTATCAACCTCCTATATAAAACTAGAGGTAAATAAGTAGAAATGAAAAAAGTATGGAAAAAATCCACCTTGCAAGAAAGCTCTCTAAAGCTGAAAAAAATAGGCTAATAGCTCTCTGTGCTCTGCTTCCCAGAAGGCTACAGTTTGATTTCTTTTCTGTCAGGCTTCTCATGCAACTTTTTTTTTTTTTTTTCCTTTTGGTAATAGCAGCAACAATAGCAAAAAAAAAATAACAAAGCAGTTATTCAACAAATTCTCTTTTTAACTCTTTCTCTCCTGGTGCACATACTTCTGCTGAGAAGGCTGCCTCTTGGCAAGCTGTTAAGCGATTTTTTCCTGTCTCCTCCCTGCTTTAGGCTAACGGGCAATGACTGGGCTTTCCACTAAGAACAACTGAAAGATGTAATACATGCACACACATGTGGAAATGCACATAAGCAAACATGATGGAATTAGTATCATGCTTCAGGGGAAAATCAGACTGTGCTTCAGGCTCTACTTGGCATATAGTCAAAAAGAAAAGTTAAGAGTAAGATTTTGGCTTTGAGCTTATATATCCTTTGTTTGGGTGAAATTATCTCATCTGTGTTATTTAATTTTCTGTTGCTACATTCTGCCTCAAAGTTATGGTTTTGTACTACATTTAAAACACTGTTCTTTAGCAGGAAACTACTAGACACATAGGGATCTACTGCCTTGGAATCACTGAGTACAAAATATCAGAAACAAAGGCAGAATTGACATGAAAGCCTCTAAACATAAAATTTCAGAAAAGTGTGCGGATATTCTTGTGGTTTGCTGGTCAGAGGGCCACAATCTCATTTACTCTGGGGACCAATTATACCACTCTAGCAGAGTTAAAAGACTTAAAAGCAAACAGAGATTGTATTTACACCTACCATCTCTACACTCCTTTTCACTTACAGATTAATGCAATGGACCTTAATTAAATAAGCAGACTATATTTCTTTACATTAGGCCCCATTCTCACTTTCACTATGGTCACTCTTCATCACATTCACAGTGTAAAGATGACTTACTAGGAATCAGCTCTTTCTACATAAGAATTAAAGCCTTAATATAAGCACTTCTGCTGCAACAGACTCACTTCTGTCTCACGTGTCCACCTGAACGAAATCTAAAATGGTTTTCTGGTATCTAGCTCCTCTTAACTGAAGTCTCTCAGATCACTACACAAGTACCCAGTACTGTGAGTGCCTCAGATCAGCCCAGGCACTTTATTAGACACTGAGGAGATTATTTTTGTGACATATATTTTTATTGTATTTTACCATTCTACTTCAAGAATGGTAAGGTGACTCCAGCCTGCATATCCATTGATATAAATGTTTTAAATTAGTCCAGCGATTTGTTATGATCTGTTTATGGAAATGCACATTATGCTTTTTATTGTTTTCCGGTCACTGAAAAAGAGGGTTCTGCCTGAAGATGACAGAAATCATTAAGAAGAGAAATGCAATATATATATATATATATTTTAATTACTAGATGACTACATCTTCTAACTGCTTGGATAACAGATCACTTCTTATATGTTTTCCTTTCATGGAGCAGCTAGTTATTGACACACTTCAGACACACTGACATGATGGCAGTGCGCCAGTCATGGAAGCTAACTCATGTCCTAGCACTGCATTGCATTTGCATTGTGAGTTATTGATTTAAAAAAAAAAGGGGGGGGGGAAACAGATGATGAACAGCAGAGGTACCTCCTGGATCACTTTAATGACAATCCACAGAGGAAATGAATGTTCTTCATAGACTAGCATTAGACATGAAAAATAACAGATTGGCTGTCATACTGCCATCTTCTTTAAAACTAATGAGTTTAAACGTTCAGTAGTATTAAGACCACTTTAGTATCAGCTCTTGGTAGTGACCTAAATATATCAGTTTTTGCACTTTGAAACTTGTGTGTGCTTAAGCGTAACCTAAAGCTTTTAAAACTACATTGTTTTACTTTCCACTTTTAATTTTATGAATGTATTAACACTTTATCAAAAACTCTGTTTTTGGTAATGTTATGAGATCTTTTAAACAAACTGTATTTTCATGTGTATGCGAATTCCTGGTGCTCTCATCTCATACAAAATCTCTTGGAACTTCATTATTAAAAGTAAATGCATGTAATAAAGTCACATAACTAAAAATTCTCCAGGTTATAAAGGTAAGTCTGATGTTAGAAACTGCTTACGTAACCTTAGCTCAGCCTACTCAGGAATATGCATTACAATTTTTAATTCTAGTCCCCACACTTCTTTTTCTATACAAGTCTTTTCCTCATTGAATTGCAAAGGATGAACAGTGTCCACTAAATAAGTGATTCAATATTTTATTTTCTTATAGGTATTCAGTGAATTTCATTTATTCTACACTCATCAAACCTTGCAAAGCAGACTGATTTATTAATTTCCCTATATGTTTTTCCTGTGTTATTACTGCAGTATAAATGCTTCACTCACAATTAACTCACTTTCAAACTACCACTGTTTGGGAAGAGATAGTATTATCAGGATTTCACAGATGGGGAGCCAATGCATTTCCTCTTCAGAGCTTGACATTTTTTTTCATTAAAAAAAGAGGATTCCCTGCTCTCTGTAGCTCAGCACAGCATATATACGAAGGATGAGAATGCAGTATTTTAGACATGGGAGGAAAA
This sequence comes from Tinamus guttatus, assembly GCF_059628265.1. Classification (NCBI taxonomy): domain Eukaryota; kingdom Metazoa; phylum Chordata; class Aves; order Tinamiformes; family Tinamidae; genus Tinamus; species Tinamus guttatus. The sequence goes on from NW_028289037.1 coordinate 455,842, forward strand.
ATACTTGAGACATTTGACAGCATATAGTTGCTGTCATACAGGTTCTTGGTGTGAGCACCACCAGCACCGTATCATGCTCATGCTCATGAAGCACTTCTTGCAGAAATAGTTCCCCATTTCCCCTTGAACCATTTAGTTTTATTTCTAGATGAACTGTGCCCACATTTTTTTAAGCTCCTGTCCCATTCTTGGACCATGCAATAGATTCTCTTCCCTTTTTTTAGTTCTTACAGAAAAGCTATTATTTCTGCTATTTAGTAGATAAATTGCTACACCTAATCTGAATACCATCTCTTTTGAGGTCATTGGCTCTTTCAACCTTCCCTTTCTTTTGGATCTACTGGATGCCTCTTTTTCCAGACAATAGTAATTCCCTAAGGCAGAGGAAAGACTGGGCTGGAATGAAACTCTGGAGATCATCTAGCAACCCTCCTTCTCAAAGTACAGCTAGTTCCAAAGTTAGATATGGTTGTTAAGGGTCACATCCAAACTAGTTCTGAAAATCTCCAAGGACGGACGTTTCACAGCCTCTCCAGACACTCTGTTCCAGTGCTTAAGCGCTCTCGTTCATCTCCTCTCTAACAATTTGGATCTGTGATTTAGAAATGACTCTAGTATTGTGTGATTAACACTACTGATTTTTAGTGGTATTCTCTGGTAAGACTTTCTACTATTTCAAGGCCTCTCCCACATATCTTCTGTAGATGATAAGTCAGCAGGTATTTTCGAAACCCCTGCTTTCAGATAGAGTGTTGAAAGGCATTAATTAGCTGCCCTCCTTGTCCCAGTTCATCTTCCACTACCAAACTGTGCATCTAGCATAATGAATATACTTCTTAGAAAGAGTTTGGAAATGATGTCATCCAGCATAAAAGTGGATTGTTTTGCTCCTGTATCTTGAGTGTTCTAGTGTTGATCTTTTCTTTATTCATTGCCTTACAGATCTTTAATATTTGCACATATGTGGAATACACTATTTTTTCTTCTCTCTTGTCATCACCAAGTGTACATCCTCTGGCTTCAAGCATACATGATAACTTTTTACTACATATGTCTACCGGGCTATGTACTTTCCCAGTATAAATTGCCATTAAGGCTTTTAACAAATTTAATGCATAGTTCAAATCGAAATCCAAAAAAAAATTCTGCTGGAGAATCATTTATACTGATACCTGCATGCTTACTTTTTCCCTTGGACTTACATCTACACAGAATAGACATTCTTGCACCCTACTAGCCTTATGTTTTGTGCCATAGGTTCAATTTTTCACATAGTCATTCCCCAAAATTGCACCCCAGTGTTGATGTTGATTTTTTCAAGATTTTTTTTAGAAAATTTGCTAGACGGACCACTATTATTCTCTCTTTTCCCTACTAAAATAAAATTGCCGCCTGCTGTTTTCTCCAGAGACATTCTTCAATTGCATGCACTGGAGGCTTTGCTCTCTTCAGCTTGCTTTGCAATGCTTAACATAAATCTACTCACGCACTTAGCTTTGACTCTTGACTGCATGATACTATCACTGGCAATTTGCTGGTTTTGTGCCTTTACAGTAGACTTCCCCTCTAACATGAACTGTGGCTGGTGCCTCTATCTATCTGAGACTGTGCATGCGAGTGACTGCTGACCTCCTGCACATTATCGCTTGCATGTGATCATTACTGATGCAGTCTTTCATCCACTATGGATGACTTACACTCTAGCCATTCTAGTGGTATCTTAGGACGTTTAAGTGCTTTCCACTTGCCTACATCCTTTCCACTTCTTTTTTTGCCTCATCCCATTAAGGGTTTCCTGCACTTCACTCTCCTCGGTAGTAACACTCTCCTCAGTGTTTTTTTCCTAATCTGCTGCAGCCAGTCGATTCACTCAGTAGGTTTTCAGCTTTCTTAGGATTTATTCTCTGAATGGAGAACTCCTCTCTCTGAAACAGTGTGCTTCAAATAGCAACAGCAGCACATCCAAATTCCTTTTGTTTGCTTCAGTAAATTTTCCCTTACAGGTATCTGTAATTGTTGTCATCTGTCTGTGCAAAAGAATATAAGAAAAAGAGAAGCTTTCTCCATCTGTGCCTGAGGTCCTGCAAAAAAAGAAAACTGATTCTACCAATTCAACTTATACATTGAATACATCTTTTTTAAAGGTTCATAGGCTGTACACCTCTCTCCTTTCTCCATATGAGGAATATAAAACTTTTCTCCAGATTTTTGCTTTTTCCCAGCAACACAATGAGACTCACAATCTGGCTCTAACAGTAAATACTATGATCTAAACAGGATTGCTTAAATTGCTTTTTTTTTTTCTGAGATTCAGATTTCATGTGTCTACACCTTGCCCTCTGAAGCCCTGCACAATAAACACATGAGTGAATACCAGACAGTGCATCAGCATTTTAACTACATGTGACAAGAGTTCAGAAAGGGACTGAAACCTTTAGGTACATTGAACAGGTCTCTGTGAATGGCACTGAATTGCTCACAGCAATGGTAGGTTGACATCCTGTAGCAGGTAAGTCCTGAAGGAAAATGAAACTCTACAAGAGATCTTCACAAATATTTGCTAGTAGCAGGATTCTGGCAGGACTCAGAAGAGCGGGCTTGACTAGGAACATTGTCATGTGCATGACTCCCTCAGCTTGATCTTCTCCGTTATGAACCTTCTTGTCTTCCACTTCTGTCTCCCCCAGATGTCAGCTCTTTTCTCTCAGCTCATTTCTTCTCTCTGTTCATCCCTACCATTCACCATTCCCAGCCAAACCCTAAGCCCCTCAAAGATTTCTGCCATGCAGGTATCAATCTCTTTCCCTGGCCCTCATGTCCTCCTTGTCTCCTTGACTTTTCCCTCTGCTTGTCCTCTGTGCTTTGGTTCTTGTTCTATCAGCCTTCAATTACGCAGCATAAACTGGCTTGCAGGACTTCAAAACTGTGGGTGAAGACCAAAGTTTTACAGTGATCTGAAACAAGTGTGTGTGTGTGTGTGTGTGTGTGTGTGTGTGTGCAAACACATGTCTGTATATGTGTTCTTACACAAAAAATAAAAGCTTCAGTCCTGACTCAGAACCTACCTACTGCCACATCCATTTTCTGCAGCATGGTAGTACAAGAGTTTCTCAGAGGAAATGAGTGACCAGAACTTGTGGACATATGCAAAACAGTCTATACTACACTAGGCAAGATTTTCAGAAACTATGAAAAACGAATATTTTTTTTTCAAATAAATAAATCCAAAGGCAGAGTGCAGAATATCTTAGCCCCAAAGTTTAATGATTAACAAAGTGGTAAGCTGATGAAACCAGGGTCTTCTGATAAATATGAATCTGCATTAATTCAGTTGTACATTGCATATGTATAACCAGATAGGTATGGGTATGTGCATATACATGTGCATATATATGGGTATAAACATATACATATAGCTACATACACATATGCACAGTTATTTGCCTGTGCTCTTATAGCAAACCTAGTGATGCCAAGATTCAGTCTTACTATAGTCACATAGCATACCTCAGGTGTCTCCAAACAAAGTTGTAAGCATTCTGTCTGAATAAGGCTCCTCCAGACTGTTTCATCTTTGTCCACCAAAGCCATAACCATCCAGAGTACAAGATACTTATTACATTATACTGCATTTGTTTGTTTGAATTAATAGTATTTACCAAAAAAATGAAATACCTTTATACATAGTTGATTCCCTTCAACTGCAAAAATAATTTTACAGTCAGGAATAAAAGTCTAGTTGCCATAAAAAAAAATCCTGCCATTCAATAATGCTTCCTTTTTCACTGAAAGAAAAAGGGTCAGTCTAAATAATAAAATTAGTTCTCAAACATATTACAAAAAATCCACAGAAAAGTAATTGGTATATGTAATTGTCTTCAATAGTTATACCTACTGTGATTTCTCCATGTGGAGAAACATATGTGATGACAACCACAATTCATTGCTTTAAGAAACCTGTTATCAATCATATACTCAATACATCACATGGATATAATGCATCTCATGAGCTGCATTACAATAAGTAAGGTATTGACAACACAGCACAAGTTATTTATGGAAACAGAGAAAAGATAGACTTTAATACCTATGAAACCTTGTCCCAGTATTTTGGTAGAGTATGAAGATACCTCCAGGTCATGGTCAGGGTTCCACAAGACCTTTTCTGTCTATACAGCTTCTTCTTGCTTAATTACACCTCTGTCTCAAGTCACCAGAGGCCACTAAGCCGCACTCCTTTCCCTTCTAATAAAAGGGAGCCTGCTACCATTTTGCCACTTTACAACCTGTTTTACCACAGGGTGGTCTAAAATATAAGGTTTTGTTTCATTTCTGTCACTGTGCCGACAATTCAAATATCTTTGCATTGCAATGATGGTGCAATATGGCAATGACAAAATGCTGTAGCGAGCAGCATTGTTTCTGGATGTGGATCTTAGAAATATGAATTATTTTGGATGCTAAGTGAAAGAGAAGAAACGACAGAGTTATGTGGCAACTATCTATCAATTTTTCCAGCGATTAATTCTGATTACATTAGGCATTTCACAAGATGAACATATTCCATACAAAACATGGCCTATTTTACTGCACTGCCAGTGAAGTTAGCAGGACTATGAACAGTTATAAATCCAAATGGATACGTGCTTTTTTTCTGAGTGCTGAGATGACTCCAGACTTAGGCCTTTCAGAAGCACATGCTATCAAATATCATGAGGCCTACAATAAAAAAGTGGAATACAGAATACAATAAAAAAGCTAGATCTCTGAGAACATATGGTAACAGTGATTATTATTTATTACTTGATGCTACTTTTACTTAAAATGTACTTGGCAAAATTTAAACACAGGGGAAAATTTTATATTATAATACACACGACTTAGGGACTAACATGAGTCAAGTAGCTTGTAGTAGGGCAACTGGCCCTCAGAAAATTAAAGGAAAACCCCAATTTGTTCCTGATCACTGAGTTTTTCCCCAAGATCAGGACTTAAGGGATTTTCTAAACTCTAAGTCCTACAACTCTGCACAGTCAGGAGAAACAGGATCAGCAAACTATGGGTTACTCTTTCAGTTTTTCAAAGAATGTCCTTAAACAGACTGTAGCAAAGTCACCAAATTACTCTAAATTGGTCTGACTAAAGTGTCCTTTAAATGAGCCTCGTGCTCGTCCCACTTGCTGTTTTCATTTGTAAGAAATGCAATTCCTGCAAGAGCTGCAATATAAAATGTTAAGATTCAATAAGCTCCTCAAACACTTGTGTAAATGGCTACACCGGCATGAATAATACCTAATATCAGTACATTGCAAATGCAAAATTATTACTGTAGTACAAACAAATTCTCTTCTGCTACAACATATACTGGAAGACAACACTTTCTATTAATTAATTAGGGAATTTGTAATGTAACTTTCCAGAAGGTAATCCCTACCATTAGATGCACAAGTGCACATACTTTTTAAGACACCTCTTCTACCTCACAGTATTCTCTCTGTGATGCAGAACACTTCCTTCTCTATATTTTTTCTTGTTGGATGTACTCTTTTTTCCAGTGCTTCACCTTTTCTTTCCTTCTGTTTAGTCTACTCCCCTTTTTCTGTATCCCATACCCTTCAGTCTTCATAGTGGTCCCACGCCAACAGCAAAGGGTAACCTTCCGTCTCACTTATACTTTGATGTTGTCTGGGGAGCAGGGATTTGGAGAGAAAAGAAAATGAGGGTTCCAGATGGACATGTTGGTAAGAACAGGAGTTCTTATCAGAAGAGATCTAACTAGAGATCTAACTAGTTACATGAGGAAAGGCAGCAGTCTTACATATCTGTCTCTACCAAAGGCGAGAATAGCTATGAAAAGTTCTTCAAGGTAATTAGGCAAAGCATCAAAGGAGTAAGTATCCTTCTCTCCTCTCAATGAGTATGGATGGCTGAAGAGATTGCATTTAGCTCATTTCAGAGCTGGAAATGTTCACATTCACAGGGTGTTTCAGGCTGTGCATAGTAGTTTGGAGAAGGACTATCATGACAATCTAAAGAACATCAAGTAACTTTTCCTGTTGCTTATGCTCCAATGAATGGAAGATGATATTCCTTAATAGCTAAAGAACTCTATAGACATCACTTCTTCTTCTTCTGTGAGGAGTTAAACTCATCCTTCAAAAGATGCCTACAATCTGTTTGCTAGATGATACAGAGCAAAAGGGAGAGCAACATAAGAAATGATCCACGTGATGAAGCAGCTATACAGCTACAAAAATTGTAGACACATGAATGGAGAGACAAAGATGTGGAAACTCTGGAGCTCTGCTCAGGAAAACACTGCCTGTGCAACAAAAAGAGAGACACTGATGGGTTCTGCATCAAAGACCGCATAAAGCATAACCGAGTTAGTATTGCTTCATGGATGGGGGAGGAGGGGGATAAATTTAAAAAAGCAAATCCCCTTGGGGAGTCATGTTACTTGTTCAGAACTCACTGCAATGAGGATAGCTTGATTTGCTTGATTTGCTACAGATGAACTGCTCTAGCACACACATCCTGCAGCGAAGAGCCAAATGCAAACAATATCAATGAAACGTCGTATTTTTTACGCAATTAACACTCATGACTGACAGCAGCTGGAGAGAAATCAGAACTAACATACTAACAGTAATCCATCTGCATACATCACAGTTAATGTTGCAGTCACATGAGCTTTCTCATATTAGAGCAGGCCTTAACATTGCCTGAGAGAAATGGAAATGGACAATTCACTCCATGAATTTATTTAGTCTTTGATTACCTTTCTCATTCTTCCATCAAGCTGTAAATAGTGCCACAGATTGCAGCAATTTCTGTTATGTGAGCACAGAAAACTAAGTAACTATTTCACCATAAAAACACACATAAAATTCAGTCAACATTTGAAGAGATGCTGTGCCAACACTAATAAAATAGTGGAATAGAAGTTTTGTCTCTTTTTCTTTTACAAGTATATCTCAGCACCACCTTAACTATAGAGTTTGACAACTTTCTACCAGTGACATTGTGTTTTAAGATTTTCATATCATTTAAAACAAATTTTTTATTGTAAGCTTTGTTATGAGATGATAAATTCATCTTAACTTGAGCAACCTCAAAATATGTCTGTGAACTCACTTGGCATTGCGCACAGAAGTGTCCAATTTCTAGGACAAAACAGCAGAATGAAAATCTGCTTTTCTAATTGTGGGGAGGCAGTGCAATGCTTAGTAGCACATCCCAGAAAGGGAAGGTATTTTCAAACACCTGCCTCTAAACAATAGCAATTTTCTAACTTGTGCTTTGCCCCAAGTTAGTGAAGACACTTCAAACTACTGTGAGCATGTGAAAGGCACGACGAGGATACATCACTGTATTTGTATACTTTTAGAATGTTAATTGCAAGAGCTACTGTAAACCACAGTACAGCTATAGATTCAAAAATATTGAAAAAATTATGAGGTGTATTATTCATCTAACTCTTGGTACCGTAAATAATATTCATCAAAAGCCAGGGACAAAGGCTAATACAGTTCTTTTCAAAAGATGGCTATTTTCAAATGCTTATTTTCAAAAACTAACCAATTCTGCCAAATCTGTTCCAAGTATTCTGTTATGTTTGACTAAAATAAATGATGAAGAAGCCACCTTGCAGAAGCTTATTTAAAAACACATGCCATTCTATGTCATCTTTACAGAACAAGACAGGGTTACAGTGAATAAACACTTGCAATGCAATTGTATTCAGATGCAGTGGATGAGATGTATTTGCATAAACCCTATTTTTCAATCTTCTTTTGCAACATCAGTACCGCACCATCAATCCATTTGACCCATGAGATTCCTGCAGGTATTCCTGGGCCTGAGGTGCAGAGACTAAGCTGATTCTTGCAGTAATCCACCTCTGGACTACAGCACCTGAGGAGGCAACTTTCTAAAAGTCAGTACTCACCTATCTGCAATAGGATCCTGTTTCAGAAGACATTTTAGGAACCATGGAAAAATCCACATCTGCATAGCCCTGATGTGCTTTATATCTATTCTCACCCTTAGTGCTATTTATTACCATTTATTTTACCACACTATTTATTTCACCTTGTGGTTGAATTCCAATATTTGATCTTCCTTGGTTTAATGGTAAATCTTTGTGTACTTCCATATAAGCAGATGAACAGTCATATTGAGCCCTCCATGAAAAAGCAACTACTAGCCCCAAGTCTTCCCCACCCTGTGAACCCCTGCCCTTATATAAGCCTTACCTCAACATTATGGAGCCAGTTAAATGGGTCATCTGCTCACTGGTGAGGTATGAAAAGCCATCAGTTTGTTCAGGAAACAGCCAAAATAAGAGTCCTTTGACATTTGTGACTATAATCTTGATTAAAAAGGTATACAGCTAAAATATGCCCATAAATACAAACTTTAGCATGGTTTTCCTAGTTGTTACTGTTGGGTGAATACCAAACCCAGCACTGGTTAACTGAGATATGCCAAGATCACCATGCTATATTGTATTAGCTTGTTCTACACAGAAGCAGTCCAGTGTCTGTTTTGTTCACTGGCAAATCCAATTCAAATTTCATCCAATATGAAGGACAGACTGTTAGAAACAGTGTTGTACACAGAATCTCGATTATTTTCACTTGCTTATCCCACTACCAAAAGCCATGCATGGAGCATAAGAAAACTTCAGCACCAACCATCTATGGTGTATGTTATTGATTTTCAAGCAGAAATTTTTATTTGAATTATCAGCACTGCTTAGCAGTCTAACCTTCCACAGGTGCTCCAGAAGAATGTGAACCACATTTTAAGGAGATGCGTAGCTTATAATACATCAGAACTACTTGCATTTGTACATGTACAACATTTGCATTGTAGCAAATGCCCCTCGGACAAAACACTATCCCTAGAGCAGGGTGCCACGCACAGACCCCAGGGCCACCTCCAGAGCTCCTAGCCCATCTACTTGAAACAGTGCTATCACAATGTACGTCTGGCACTGCCAGCCCGCGTCTCACGTGGGTCTCAGAGAGGCCTCTAGCAGGCAAGCCCTCTCCTCCCGGCAAGCCAAGCAGCTAAAAGCAATGCCAGAAATGGGTGTAAAGACCAGAAAGCAGCACAGAACAAACAATATGTAATTATAGGCTGTTACTTGGCAGGCTATTACAAGTAAACATTGATGTTCATATTGAAGAAAACAGGATCAGAGGGAAATAACACACAACCTCAGGGGCTGGTCATTCATCCCTCAGTGACATCATCAAAGCATCAAAGTCACCTTCCACCCTTGCTACATAGACAGCACTTGTGCTTCAGACATAGGTCACTTGTTGCTACCCTGCATGGCCTTGGCAGGGTGTGCTGGTGCCTCTTGGCCATTTCAATGGTGAATGTACTCAAACCAGCGAATCCTAGTGGGTGCTTGTCCTCCCAAGCAGAGACCCAAAGATGTAATACCGTGATACAACAGCAGAAGTTGAAAGTGCTCAGCACATAACCATATCATCCTGGGAAAAGCTCAGGCATGAGCATTAATAAGAGCTTCGACATTGACTTCAACAAGTCCCATCAGAGTTTGGACCTCAAGCCTGAACAATAATAAGAAAAGTGAGCCCTCCAGCTTTCTAACGTATGGGACTGATGGGCATTTCTAGAACTGAATTTCATGTTATTTGCTATCATGGTTTCAGGCAAGTGTAGTTCACTTGGCAAGATTCAGCCCACTTTTGGACAAAATTTGACATTTTTGACAAAATATGACAAAATTTCCAAAAATGTATTTTTTACTCAAAATCTGAATTTGTATACATCATTTTAAAAATAAATATAGAAAAGTCTTTCCCCTAGCTAATGATTTGCAGGAACTCTGAACCATGTTATGCTTTTTCTTCTTCCATTTTTGCTTATACAAAATTAATGGAATTAATAGTAGCTATTCAGCTCATGTTAACAGGACTTGTATATAAGCAAATGCCCATTTAGCTTCCCACAGGGCTGTAAGTATAGATTTTAAACACACATATAATATTAAATAGCTAGCTTTTTTTCCATTCTACTTTGATCAGAGAGGAGAGCTGAAAGAAAAACAGTTGTGCAAAACATTCTGCAGCTCATCATTTTCATCTTTAATGAAAATGTCCAAGGTTTTTAGATTCTTTCAAAACCATGTTGTAGACATCGTGGAAAAAGTTTGCTAAACTGCATTTAATAATCTTATCCTTGCAAATATATTATGCAATAATATTTCAACAAGTTTTTTAGAAAACATGCTTCTGTTCTTTCATCTAACATAAAAGCTTAGGAGCTGTAGAGAACTAAACTGTAAGAAAGCTCTATTGTTTGCAGACATTTTTATAATAAATAAAAAGATTTACCAGTTAACTTCTTCAACCTTCTTAAACTTCATAAACAACACATTTTGATGATATTTCCCAACACAGTCTGAATACCTCTGTTAAAGTACGGTATACATATCCAAACTGCAATCCAATGTATTTATGATCCAGCCTCATGAAAGTATCCACAAATATCTAAATGTAAGGCAAATCTGAACAGCCTATTCTCTGTAGAAGTACAATACAATTTACTACATATATATATATATATATGTATGTTCCTTATTCCTCCAGATTATAAAGTACTGTTACAGAGAGCTGTGGTGTCACTACCTACATTTTAAACTTTGCTACTTGAATTTCTAACCAAAGTTGGCTGGCACTGAGCCATAAAATTATAATGTAGACATGTGGTGAGATTAAGGCTTTGAAGGTGTTAATTGGTGTTTTGCCATTCATCTTAATAAGGCCAAGATTTATTCAGGATTTAACAAGTTGGCATATTTTACTGCATATAACTGTAACATTTTAGCCCATTCTGAATAATTCCATGCCAGCCAGTATATGACACTGCTAGTAAGCCTCACAAAAGTAACTGAGCAAAGGTTACCTACTGCTAAAGGTTGTCAGATGTCTGAAAAAAACAATAAAATGAACTATTAGCTCTCCTGGATTTAATTTATCTACTTCACACTTATGCTTAGGACTCTGAGTGATGAATTAAATTCCCTCTTCAGCTTAATATCACCTGCAGCTTGAGCTGTTGGAGGCAGAGAAACACCACCCTGGTCAGCACTGATATTCCTTCAGCCCTTGAAAAATGCAATATCCCTTCCAATGATCAAGCACAGGTTCTCCACTCTAATACTATCCCATGAACACAGGAGTCCAGAATACTGTGCAATAAACTCTTTTTCCCAAAAGGAGAGGCAAAAGCTTTATTTGCTTCTGTACCTAGAAATAGACAAATGCATTTTGATGCACTGGCTTGATTAACTCATTCTAAATTCCTTTTACTCAAATTATTTGACTCTCTTGTAAGAGGGAAAGAGCACAGTCCTGGGCAGAATATCATGTACTGTTCTGCCCTTAAGAAGTGAAAATAAAAGCTGAAGTTAAAAGCATGACAGGAAAGCATTTGTTAGATGTTGAAGATATTGACTTCAAGAGGTCTCCAAACATACATCTTGCTATTTATTCTTTTTTTTTTATCAATGAGTTTTTCATCTATTGTTTCAGTTACAACTGACATTCTGTAACTGAAACAAAATAGAAATTTTCTCTTTCTTTACAAATTCACAACAACCTTAACCCTGTCAAGAAGCCCACAAGAATGAAATCAATATAGCATTTGGCAGGCATTTCTATTGCACTTGGACACATAAAGTAAATAGTCTCATACATCAGTGTATTGTCATCAATGGCAATATTCTGAAACCTAATAATGTCTACGTTTGCAGTGTCAAATGACAAAGGAAATAGAGGTATCAGCGTGGCAGATGTAAAACAACACGAAAATATATCTGACATGAATGAGAAGCACTGACTAGCAACTCAGGTGTCATTTGCCGGGTGTCATGCCCGGCTCTTCCAGGATGGACAACTGCTACTGTCTGCAATTTGCACCGCACTGGAAGCGACTTGCTCCTCAGTGCAAAAGCCAAAGCACAACTCGAGGACCCACACTCCGCACCTCAACCCCCCCGACACCGGGCGGCCCCGAGCGAGAGCAGCGCCAGCGGGGCAACACCTGGAACGCTGCACCTGGGGCTCCCGCTCACACCTCCTAGCCCCTTTCCCCTCTTTTTTTCCCTTTTCTCCATGCCGAGAACAACGCTTTGTCCCCGGCGCAGACCGCAACCCCGGGGGCAGCCGGACCAAGTTGCCGGGACTTACAGTCGCATCGCTCCCGCTGCTGGCGCGGCGCCTCCCGCCACCTCGGGCCACCTCGGCCGCGCTTCGGCTACCACGAGCCCAGCCCGCACTCCCGCCAGTCACTCAGTCAGTCGGGGCGTCGCTCGGTCTGTCAGTCCGCGGCCGCAGCGCGACACGGCGGCTCCCGGGGCTGCCGCGGGTGCCCCTCCGAGGGGCTGCGCCTCGGGGAGCATCTGCCTCCTCCCGCCGCCCCGCGCCCGCCCCCGCTCCGCTCCGCTCCCTGGCGGGGCTGGGCGCGACGCCGCTGCGGGGCGGCCCCGGGAGCGCGCCCGGCGGCACCGCCTCCCCCGCGCCCGCCTCCCACCGCCCCGCCGAGCGGCACCGGCGCCCCTCGAGGGGGCGGCGAGCCGAGCTGGGCCGGGCCGGGCCGGGCCGGGCCGGGGGCTGTCACCGCTTCGCGCTGAGCGCGCCCTCTGCTCGCGCGCGACCCGTCCTGCGTGGAGGACCCGCCGGCGGAAGGACCGGGATCGGCCGGGACTGACTGTAAGAGGGACCTGTCACCCGCGCTGTCCCCTTCGCGGCGGACACGGAGCAGAGCCCGTCGCGGGCACCTCTTGATCGAGCAGAGGCCGGGGACGCGGGGCGAGGGTCCTGCGGCCCCCGTTGGGCGCCGGGCCCCGTCGCAGCCCCGCCGCGTTCCGGGGAGCACCGGCTGCTCGCTGCCGAGTGCCCGAGCTATGTCCCTTTGCGGTCCCTGCGCCAGCTGGGAACAGCGAGCAGTGGCTGCCACATTCGCCGGCCAGCAAAGACATCTAAATTCCAGTTTCTGCTCCAAAAGTTATATAAACATAAAAAAAAAAAAAAAAAAAAAAAAGCCGAGGATAGCCTCTGTGGAAGAATATTCCCCTGCTGTATGGAAAACTGGAGGAACGAACTGACCCAGTAACACCTGCTTTTCAAGAGCGCATCTAGTGACTGTGCACAAAGTATTCCAGGAGGACTTCTCTGCATTAACTAATCCAGGCTACCTAATATTTAAATATCCACTGAGCCACAGTAAGAGAGACCGAGAGAAAGCATGGTGATTCACCTCTGCATTTCTTCCAAATGTGGCAGTGCAGCAAGCAGGTAGTAGGGTGTCTTCCCAGCAGATGGAGTCAGGAAACAAACAAGCTTGCTTTAAAGGTAACGCCACCCGGCTAAGAATAGCTTCGCTCTTTTGTCTCCCTGGGGTTTCTGCTATCAAGTAAAAGGAGCTTTGACATCTGCTTTTAAATCTTTCCACTTATTTCTGAAAGGAAAGTTAGCTCTTATTGCATTGGTCCTCAAATGCTTTTCTTGGAAAAGGCGTTCCACGCCATGCTCCTCAAATGCTAAAACTGCTGAACTCTGTTACACACTTCTTGTACAGCCTACAGCAAATTTCAGCCTGTCCTAGAAATCTTCTACCTGCTTCCACATAGCTAGGAGCCATGCTGAGGAGTGAGGGACAGGGAGAAGGAAGCAAGGGGACTTAGCGCTGAGCGGGAGACACTGGGCTGAGAGCACACGGTAGTTTCCATGAAGCAGGAACCCATTGCCATGTTTTCCAGGCACTGTATAAAAGGTTTGCTCTAGCTGGATCCATCGGAGAAATCTGCCCTCATTGTTGTGGTAGAGACAGTGCTGAGATGCTCAAGATACACTGATCTAATCCACCATCCTATTATTTAAACTTTCACCATAGTTTTCACCTTTTTTCTTGTGGAGACGACTAGGAGCATCAGTGGGAGTTGCCCTTGTGAGAACTCACAGTGTCGTGATTGCGTTGTTGTTCGAAGCTTTCTCAGGCAACAACAGTGAAGTTAGCAGAGGTTTTCACTCACTGTAACGCTACTTCTGGTCCATGGAGCCCCCATGGACCAAGAGGAGTCATGTCCAGCTGCCCTGCTCTTAGCTGAGCTCAGTTAAATCCCAGTTTTACATGCTGGAGGTGTCTGTGTAGGAAGAGCTGTTGAAGTACTGAAGGAAAATTATGAGCTGAAACATAGAGAGAGCAAGAGAATTCCCCTTCTTTCCACTGTAACAATAACCTCACCGAGGAAAAAATTTCCTGTACTTTGTAGCCTGGAGTATCTTTTCTTTTTCAGTGTTTTTAGAGGTAGGTGGGTTGGGTAAGTAACCAACTAAGTCCAAATTGCTTTAGGATCCAGAAAGCAGTTGGACTACATGCTTTCCTCAGTGGTTGAAGCAGTTGATTTCTTACCAAAGGTTATTTTTCACAGTGGATCCATATCATTATTTTTATATTGTCTGGCTAATAGTTTTCATTCTATGATTAGAAAACGGCACATTCCTAATGACTGTTTTTTATAATTTTTGAAAACAGATATTATGTTGCTCTGTTTTCTTACTGAGTACTGTATATCTGCTGAAGTATAAATCTGTCATCCCATAATCTGGAAATAGCTTTTCTACTTCTTCCTTAAAAACAAACAAAACAAAACAAAAAACCCATAAAGTCTCTTTTGTTAACCATTACTTTGCACACAAAAGAAAAAATGTCCGATTCTGCTACAGGCCATTGCAGTCCATATGCATGAACAGCTACTATTTGGAATACAAGTGCAATGTATGACCAGACCCATAAGTAATCACTGGAAATCTATTATTAACTGTACCTTGATAGTTTAACTGTTCCATTTGTGCTCAGCACAGCAGCAGTTTTTCACACTGCCCTGATTTTATTTGTCAGGTGCAGAATTGGAATGAAAATCAAAGGGATTCCCAGGCAAACCCACAAACTATTCATGTGAGGCTATGGAGAGATATTTCCACAGTCTTTCTGTATTTCCACAGTCTAGAGTGCAGAGGCCTGCACTGCAAGCTGTTTGGAACAACTCCCGCTTATGGTCTGTATATCTTCCTTAAGTGGCATGGTGCACCACACAGGGATTATCTGGAGCTTAGTGCCTTCAGATAACAACGTGTTTACTTCTAGTTGGTTTGGAGAATAAAAAGAGTGAGCTTTGAGCTGTCTCCAGAAGACCACATAAACGTGCTGTACCCTTTAATAAGAAGATTGCACGTAACTAATTTTATTGCAGGCTACATTCTCGTTTTGCAAGACAAAAATGGAAGGAGACAACACTTAAACAAAGCGAAGAGATTGGAGAATTTACCAGGACCTTGAGTACGATTTAAATCAGACCCACTAGGTTTACACGAGAACATTTAAGATTAAATGTGATTTTGTAAATCATGGTTTTGCGTTCCTCGAAGAGAGAAATGTGTGCGGTCAGTAGAGCTGCCATTTGGGCAGTACATTTTGCACAGCCAGAGTAACTTCTGGGTAACCGGGTATTTCAATTTTTTTAAAAAAAGAGGTCACTCCAGGATTAGGGATTTAAAGAATGGCAAGGTAGAAATGATTGGGTGGCTGGAAGGCCTAAGGAGAACTCAGGCTAGCTTTATTGGGGAGAAAAGAACAGTGCCCTAAGAGACAAACGTAATTAGCAAAGTTGTTACAGGCAGGCATCTGGATACATTTGATAAACAGGGAGGAGTAAAACCAAAAAAGGAGAATAGAGATAATCAAAATAAGGCATAGCATGCGAGTTATTCAGAAGTCTCTGAAGGGGTCTGATACATTGCACCACTTGGATTGTCTATTCACAGGATTTAGCACAGGGCAAGATGAGCCACTGCATAGCCTAATATAAGGTGTCTTTAAAGATACATTTCCCCATACCTTTCTTCTCTCAACAAGCAGAGAGACAGTAACAATTGTCAGCCTCCTGTGTGTCTGAGACTCTGCATTTTGTTAAACAGCTTCCCATACAGCAAGATATTTTTAATTTTTCATATGCATTGTGCTGTCACACTGAGATAAATGTTCCTTCTTGAAATATCAGAACCACTGTGCTTGGATAATGCTTTATTCTGGTTATGTTATAACTTACATTTATTTCTGTTGCCAATGTAGCTTCTGTGAAACCTCATCCGTCTTGAAGTTGTGATTCTCCGTAGTAAAGGTTACCAGGAGGGAGAAAACAGGTCTTGGGAACAGAATTTTTGCTCATGTGATAGAGTTAATCAGTGTTAAAGAAACCAAGAGAGAACATTAGAATAAAGTATGTAAGAAATGAAAAAGATTACACTTCCAGACAATTCTTCTAACTATTTAGATGCACAAAAGCATTGATTTTTAGAAATATTCTGAGGAAGGAAATGGCATAATATTAAAAAAATATTAGGAGGACACAGTGGGAGGAGACCTTACCTGGATCACAAGCAACAGCCTAGTGATGGGAATATGGTGTGTGTTTTATTACTAAACCCAAAAGTCATCAAATCTTCCAAGTAACTGTAAGGTAATCTTTTTCAAAATTAATGGATTAATTTTACGTTAACTTTATTTTTAGAAATTCAAAATTCAAGGTTTATGTGTTTATCCAACATGAAACATCTCAATAAAATGATATACAAATTGCTTATGTCATGATAGATTTATTTCAATCAACATCTTAATGTACAGTAAGACATGGGTAATTACATTCTCCTCTACCAAAGTATTGATTCTTCAAATTCATATCTCAGGACATTCCTAGAGGAGCTCCAAAACAGTTTTGAAATGAAAGCAAAAAGGGACAAATGCCTCTGAAAGAGAAAGATCTGGTCTGAAAATAAATCTCTTCAATCAGTAATTATGAAACACAGAAGTAAAAAAAAAAAGGGGGGGGGGAATGAAAATTCAAGAACATTAGTTGCATGCATTTTTTTTTCCTTAATGTAGATCTTTTTCATTAGTAGTATTTATATTCTCTTTCATTTTCCATGTAGAAGAGACTTTTAATTTAGTAGATAGCAATATATGCTTTCATTAATGCAGAAACACAGTGTCATTTGCTGCTCTGTTCAGAAGAAAAAATAAATAAGAAAGCAAAGAAGATAATGAAGACTTGGGCAATGGGACAGTTTCCAAGACTGAGCATCTGATTCCCTAAGAATCAGCAGGTATTTTCCAAGTGCGCTGCAGGAGCTCCTATTCTGGGACATGCTAGCTACTGAGTAGGTGTGCCTGGATGCTGGAGAGAGGCTGAGCCAAGCATCACAAAAAGAGCTTTTCAGGGGAACTAAATACACTGACAGCAGCTAGAAATGTCTTCACTACTGCATGTACAGTATATAAATCATTAACTATTACAGGTAACACAAATCTTCTATGGAAATTATTCCAGGAGCACTGTGAAATTCACGCAGACCACTGGCAGGCATATTTCATAAATTAAACATACTTGCAAAGTCCCACTAGCATAACCTTTACCTTCATTGCTTCACTAATGCATTTTTCATACGAGAAACTTCATGCTATCTAGAGTAATAGGAAATGCAAAAAGCTATTAATACCTAAACACAGTATTTTTATAGAGGTAAAAGTTTAATGTCTTTGTAAGAATGGCCCAGGGCGTGTGTATGACTCAGGCCTTACTTATGCCCTCAAAATTAGTTTCAAGTAAAATTTAAGCAGTGGATAGGCTTATGTTGGTCCTGTGAACACTGGTAACTGAGCTTTACCACAAATCTTTATTCTGCTGTGTGATCCTATGAGCAGTAAGAGTTTTTTGTTATATCTGTAGGTCTGACCAGTGTGTTATTCATGTCATTGGAAAAATATAACTGTAGTGGGCACAAAACTGACTGAAACTAGGCTTTTGTTGGTAAGTGTAATCTTAATCATATTCATTATCATCATCAGTTTGTCTCTCAGTTTGACATGCCCAAAATGAAATGCTCCCCCTCCAAACAATTGTAAGAGGCTCCTCCTAGGAGCATAAACAAGCAGGGTGATTTCAGCTGCCTTTATTCCACAACCCTGGCTTATTATCTTTATCACAAGTAAATAGTAAAAAAGAAATTGTCTGAATTGTTTCTTGCTTCCAAACAACTGTTTTTAATGTTTCGAGACATGGGTCGCCTATAAATACTACTGATCATATTCAGGTACTCACTCATTCAAGCATTTTTTTAACTTTAAATAAAGGTAAAATTGGAAGAATTTGTTTCAGATTAGTAACTTCTCTCTCTGACTAGGCCTTCAAATATAGGCAGTAGAAATGAGTTGGTATCACTTATATCTGGCTGCGAACCTCAGGGCTGCTTGAGCATAAACTACATTGAAACCAATTGTACCATTCATAAGTGGAGATCTAACTTCTTAAGGGTTAGTAGTTTGTGGACCTGCCTCTAATCAATTGTTTAAGATGAGATGCAACTGTTTCTAATGAATTAATTTTGAGTTTAGCTTGCCTTTCACAATGGGAATCCAAATCATTTACATAGTGTGCTGTTTATATATATTGCAAAAACATCTTTATGTAATTTTGACAAATGAGCTGAGTAGGAAGGTCAAAGGCTCAAACGCTTCTGAACAGATGCCTATGTCTTCTTGTGCAGTCTTGTCTTCACTTTTTAAGAACTGTGGAGTAGGGACTAATTTGCAATGTCATATCCAACGTCATAACTCAAGTGAGTTTGCTTAGCATAAGATCATTTACTGCCTTTATATTTAACCTTTCTGTAAGGAAAGCGAAGCATAAAAGTGACTTCTGAGTAGATCTGTAAATGTACAGCACATGTTAAAGACTGTAGAATAGGAATATTTACATTTCAAAGGATTTAAGCTTAGGTTCTGATGACAGAGAATGTACATGATGTAGACAAACACCAGCCTGGAGAAGGAAACTAACAGGAAAGCACATCAGAGACAAGATATGTCTGCTTATAGTATTGATTTATGTAACTTAAAAGTTCACCGTCTCGTTTGCAGTGTTACTGTCTCATTTGTCTTCACACCACTTGGCATACATACATGCACATATACACATTTATTCCAGCATACTGTTGTTTCACTCTCTTTGACACTTGTTTTTCCTTAACAGCTGCCCGTTTAAATCCCACCAGCCAAACTTGACAGAAATTAAAGCAGGGTCAGATGCTCAGAGACAGTGCAAAACACAGAATAAATGTCTTGAGGGAAATGTCTGAACATAAAATTCTTACTCACCTTCATCTGAACCTAATGATTCACTTGGTATGCAGTCCTCACTGTGCCTTTGAGGTCCACCTTAATTGCATCTCCTGTCCTCATGAGTCATAAGTGAGATCACATGCAAAGCTTCCATGCCAGTCCTGTGTTGCTGAGAAAGCTCTGTAAGGTTGGTCCTTCTTCAGCCAGTTAAAGGATACACTGAGACACGCTATACGGAAGCGTCTGGTTTTAGTGCTCTCAGATATTAAAATGTAATGAGAGGAACCTTGTTTCTTCTGTTGCTTTTCTGGTCCCATTCTAGATGTATTTTACAGCTTTGTGCCCTCTCTTTAGTTCTCTTTAGTTCTTTTTATCATCATAAGATCTTTACCATTAGTCATTTCTTAGATAATCCTTGGTGTTACATTTTTGAATATGTTTTTATTCCAAAAGAAAAAAAAAGGAGATGGAAGAGATGCAGGAGCTTTTACCCTGGTAAGTCCAAAACAATCATTTTAGTTATTGCCATGTCTTGAGAAGCAAGAGTGTTGGAAGTTTTCAATCAAAGGTTTGCCAGTGCATTTTAGACTTGGCTCACAACATCATTTCTATTTGAGTTCTGGACCTTAGGTCTTAAAGTAATTGGCGAAAACATGTTCTTTTTTTCCAGATACCAGTAAGTTTGAAAAAAAAAATACTTTTTACTTAAATAATTCTATTTTGTTCAGCCAATAAATTGCATTTGGAAAATAAATAACTTACTGTAAAATGTGTTTTTATTGGATCTTTGAAACTGAAATCTCTTCTCCACTACTGCTGTTTGCAACCATATACTAAAAATAAAGATATGGCATATTTTGCAGCACTGTTATGCTAAGAGTTATGCTTCACCTCACAGAGGTTTAACGAGGTCCATCTTTTCAAGTTGGTCACAGTCCAATTTCTATCACTTAACTTGCAATTTTACAGAGCAGTGTGAAAATCATTCATATTCAGCCAGCAAGTATGCCAATGGCTCTCACCTCTCTTCACACCACTCAGGCATACACATATACACAATTACATCTTTATTCCAGTAATATTATTGATCCTTTTTTTTTTTTTTTTCTTTCCAGGAAGAGTTGCCTAGTTAAATCTCACCAGCTGAACGGTGAGCTAACTAAATGTAGTCAGAGAGGGCTGCAAATCAGAGAAATTTTATGAGAGATGTGCTTAAAATTTCTGCTCTCTGAAGACTGAAGACACAGCATGAATTCAAAAATTATAGACTTCATGACTGAACATGGTGAATTCCAAGGACCACATATAAGATATGACCAGTCAGAATGTATATAAATCCAGTGCAAATCCTGATCATGTGAACATCATCTATCTGAATCAGACCTCACCAAATTTCCTTTGCTTGTATCTGTTTGCAGGCTAGTTGCTTACTTAACCAGGTTTCAGCATTAGTGAATCTTACTGAGACATGGAAATTGGCTAACCATGTCTCTGCAAGATTGGAGCCTTAGAAGCTGAGCTGGAAACTGGTCAATAACTTTTAATATCCCCATAAAGTATTTAATTCTATTAGTTCTGTAATTATTAACTAGAACAAAAAGCTGAAGCATTTATGATTTTGTTTTTTGTAACAGTATTTTTATTTACAATGCAAAGGGTATCAGATGGCATGTGATATATATTTCAGATGACCCAATTCTTTCTAAAGACCTGAAAATGAATGTGAAAGTTCTTTCCAATCCCTTCCAGAGAAAGTCAGACAGCGTATAGTTCTCCTCTTCCCAAGATAACTTTAGTCACACATTACCAGTATCATATATCTCATTTAGTAATGATATGCTCATGATTTTAAGTGGGTTGATCTTGCTGCAATAAATTCATTTTACTTTCCAACACAGCCTATAAGTTATTGAGGAGATGGTCTTTATCATTCATCATTCTTCATCATCATTCACATTGATGAACTATTCATTTATAGATTCAAGAAATCTTTTTCCTGCAAGGTGAAGGACTCTGCACCTTTTTCTGCTTTTGCTTTGCATTTTGATTTCTTTGCAAGAAAAGATTTAAAGTGCAGAAATGTTTAGGAAGGCAGACTGCAAGACATACTTTAAGGGATTCTCTTCTGCTTTTAGTAGCTATTATCAAGCAACAAGAGATTTTTGTGTCCAGGGGAGTATTGATATATCAAGATGAATTGTTTTGCTGTAAAAATGTGCTCGGTTCAGATTATGCAAGAATTCAGATATTGGAGGTTTGTATAGGGGTACCATGTTTATGGACTTCAGGAAAGGAACTTTTCTCCAAATTCACAACCATTAGGGCAGGAGATTATCTTTTGATCCACCAATCATTACCATTAAGTGCTCTGCAAGAAGAATGTGACCTAAATATTAAAACTTTCAGTTTAATGAAGAAAAACAAAAATGTCTAATTAAAATGTCTCAGTAAAAGACGGCAATTAACATCAGTGGTAGATAATCCCTGAAAAAACAGGTCACTTTTATTCAGTTACCTAAAATATTTAGGTGCCCTTTGGAGGACAGTGGATAAAGAACATAGCTTCTACTGTTCCTTTTAATTCATTATTTCTATATAGAAGGAATGAACTGAGAAATATGGAATTATGGAAATACAGCAGGAAATATGCTGTGTTTTAGAATGCTGGTATTGCTATATTCTAGGAAGTGGATGGCAAATAAAGCAACCGAAGATCTTTATATGAAATTGGATATATGCTACCAGCTTACTGGCGAGTTTCCAGACTAACTGCATACATGATAGCTAGCATGCAACAAAAAGTAGAGTTTTAGGAAACAAATTCTTATAACTCATTGAAATGGAAGAGGAGAAATCCTTTTCTTGCCTCCTTTTGCAAGCTCTAAGCTGGTGGAATTTAGCCATTTTGTAGGTATTCTTATCTAACACAGGGTCCTCAGGATTTGCTTTCTCTTCAATTTTTTGAATATGTTGATTATTCCAGGGGTCCATTTCAAATGAATCAAGAAAAATGCAGTTCACAGTGTCTCAGCCAGACAGATTTCAATGATGTTCTACAGTACAGTATTGCATCATAAGTATGTACTCCAAAATGAAGGAACAGTTTTGAAAATTCCTATGGAGCTAGTCCTGGATGAAAAATCATTTCACTGTATTAAATGATGCTTTTATTCCTTGGTATAGTAGAACTTGGCGATCGTATCAGCGATGATTTTTGTAGCTCACCAGTTGCTTCCCTGAAGGTTGGGTCTTTTCCTCCAGTCCCTCTTTGCAGACTAGCAGCATTCACTGCCTCTTGGGGCTAACCCAAACTGCAGCAGCCCCCTTGGAGAAGAACCCCCAGAGGAAATCTTTCTCTGTGTCCCTTTGACATCCTGTCTTCAGATCTACCCTTGGCCAGGCCAAGATCTCTCTTTCGGTGTTTCGGGAGATGCTTGTAGTGCATCTCCCTTGCCACCTGCCTCAGTGCACAAGGCTGTGCAGGCCCAGTGTGCTTAGTCAGTTCTTTGGACTCCCCTGCCCTACAGTCCTGGGCGAAAAACACCAGAAATCTTCCTCCCTGCTGCTCTTCATCACTGCTTTACTAGTGGGACACAAGTATGTGCGCGTGTATATATATATATATATATATATATGTATGCAAATCAGGTAATAGCAAATCTTATAACCTTACTGCATGTTGTCAGGTGCCTCAAAGTTTAGAAATGTGCGTAGTTTTCTGGACAGCTTTAGATCACTGAATATATATTTTTACAGCTATTTATCTCTTTCTCTCTCTTTTCCTTTTTTTTCTTTCTTTTTTTTTTTTTTTTTCCTGAAAGGTTCTTTACCTCCTCTGTTGCGAAATTTGGGAGAACATCTATCTTCTGTTTATAAAGCCAGTCTCTTTTACTCCATGCTGCCAAATTTCTGCAGCATATAAATTCCTATTAAAGATATTTTTATATTGCCTCTGGAGAATGATATACTCTCCTTGTCACTGTCAGGGAGCTATTAGATAACGCTTAGCAAACTACTAAAACAATATCTTGCATGTTGGCTATTAATGGGCTGTTCTGCATTTTCATAAAACATCTGGGATCTGATTAGCTGAAAGTCTAAGCATTAGTTGCAATGCTGTCTGCAATTATAGCAGACTGTAGCTGGATGGTGAATATATCAAGTGCTTTTAGAAGTAAATTGCTTCAAAACTCAGCTTCTTTCTAGGTTCTGCCTCCAGTTATTGCTTGGAGATGTATTATTGCTTCCATAAATGACTGATACATTTTAAAATGTCATGTATGGACAGAAAGGAGGTTTTCCCAATGCTGCTTGTTATTCTAGGAATTATGTTGCTTCCCATTTTAATGATTCTTAAGCAGATGGTAAAAAACATGGGAAATATGGATTTGGAAGTTCCCAGGAAGTGGTAAGAACCTAACCCATGAATCTCACACCTTGGATGTGCTTATTCCTCCTAAAGTTTTTATACTCTTGGAATGAAAAGCTGTACCACTCCTTTCAGCAAAAGGAATCCCAAATACTCATCTGGGTGCATTTCACTGTAACACTTAATGAGAACCCCGACAAGCAATGATTAGGGATAATCCCATTCTTTTATATTTACACATTAGCTGGTTAAAGCCTGTTTCACACTCATGAGGGTGACTATAGTAGCTTCATCTTCATTTTCACGTCAAGTTTGGCTTGCCATTCTGAAGATCCTAATTCAGACTTGCAGTAAGAGATCTTTGAAAGGATATGGTATTTTTTATACATTTTTTTTCCAGTTTGGCATTCTTGGGTTGAAAGATCCATTACATTTTGCTTTTGTCATCATTTCCATCATTTAAGATTCATCTAAAATGTCGTTGTCGCTATATTTGAATTCTTTTTGCTTCTGCTTGTCTTCATGCCCTCTGCTCCTCCTCATGTCATTGAAATTGCTCGAGCTCAGAAGGAAATAGTGTACTAGCAGCATAGGAGAAGCTCCTGGGAAAGTTAGGAATGGAGAGAGAGAAGTTTAGTTGTTTATGGGTCAAAGGTGTTTTGGTAAAGAATATTTCTGACTCCTGAACATCAATTACTCTGTGTTCTGCTGTGAACAGGTCAGGGTGGAAACCACCAGGGAGCACCCCATAAATAGTGGAGGGACAACCCAAGGGACTCTTAGCCTTGCATTAATTTGCCTCTAGAGGTCTCCCAACTCTTCTTGCATTTCAAGCCCCAAATATATGCATTGTCCTCAATTTTAGCTTTAGTGTTTGTGGTTTATGGTTCCTAAATACAGATTTTCTCTTGTCTTGTTCTTACACCGTCATTGTCAATATACTCATAGGAGATATTTCTGTGGAAAATGCTGGATAGTTCAGGCAGTTTTTGAAATAATGGGTAAATTTGGTGCTTGGAAATAAAATTAATCATTGTGCTCTATATGCATGCTTTCAGGCAGAGAATATGCAAAACTGAATGAATATGAACCATATTTGCAGCCCATGATTACAGAAAAATAGAAAATTTCCCGAATATAATGATCTTGCTCTGCTCCTTGTAGTATCTCAGAATGCACCAGCTGAGAAAAGCTTTCTCCTGGCTCTTTCCTCCTCAGTGCTGACGGGGTATCATTTTGTCCTGGCTTTTGCTGATAGGATTCAGAAGTTATTTCACTGGGGTCAGTCTATGTGCCTCATATTGCTGTTTCATATAGGTGGTGTGCTATTAAATTCAGAGGAGTTCTGTCTAATCTGCACTGTGGTAAGTGAGAGGGTGGATTCACTCCCTGAACCTGTGCATCTGGCACTTTCAGCATGATCACCATGCAGGCTGAAGCATCATATCCTACCCCCTCTCTATTTGAATTTAGACCTATTTTCCCACTCCTCGGGAAAAAAGCAGCTGCATTTAGGATGCTTGCAGGGGTCCAGCAGGAGCTGCTGCATCTCAGACACAAGATCCAGGCAATCAGGTGCATCCTGCTGGTGCCCTTTGGATTGCTTCCTCCGCACTGGGAGGATGCTGTGGATCATGCCCCATGCTCCATGGGGAGAGGCAGCAGTTCCTGGCCTTCAGCCACCTATTCCTTTCAAATATCTGTTCCCAGGAAAGAAGATTTCCACTCACTTTGGAATCTTTTCAACACCAAATATAGCATGTTAAAATGGCCACCTTTATTTAAACCAAGAGGACCCAGGGAGGGTCCCAGAGGGACCCAGGCAATACAAAAAATGGAAAAGATTAAATTTTAAGGACAGTAGATTAAGAGAAAAAGCTTAACAGAAAAAGTTTTTTTGTGAAAATTGGATGAAAACAGAAGCATATATTTCCTCAAATGTGCAGTATGCTGTTGTACGCTAGCTGAAGACTGATGTGCAGAGTTCAGGCCTGAGGAGAGTTTTGGTTAATTAATGATTAGGTAGGGGGGTAGGAAAATGCTTTGTCCAAATAGCTATTCTGATTCAATGGAAAATGACCAGAGATTTGGGGCAATAAGAGTTTTTCATAGGGTATAATGTCCTATGAAGACAATGAGTTCCCAAATCATTAGCAAAGATATATAACTCATGATATATATTTGAAATAATATTTTATTGTTGAAATTGTATTGGAAGTTTTAAAGAGTGAAATTTGTTTGAAAGCCAATTACATGTCTTGAATTTTAAATTTTTATAATAAAATATTGAGAGGTATATTGCCATTTTTCATTGTAGTAAAAATAAATGAAAGGATTTTGTAGTTTACAGTACTGGTTGTCAAGTATATTGTTGTCAAATGGATTTGGAGAGCTGACCTTTTGAATAAAACCCCTAAAATGTATAATATTTTCTGTTTTAACTCAAAGCATGTTTCATTAAGAAAAAAATCATTCAAACCGTTATGCAAACAATAAGAAGAGGTTGCTTAGCCCTCTTTAGGCAGCTAAGTGTAGTGAGGAATTATCTTGTTTCCATGGTCATTTAGCTTTCAAATGTCATAAGCAGACAGAAAGGAAGGTGAACCTTTGCTGCATCTTTTAATGAGGCAGCTGCTCCTTCTTGAAGGCTACACAACTATGAAACAATGTTTGGATGCAAAGATACCTGCAAAGATCTGTAAGAGTCATCAGCGACACAAATGTGCTTTAGGAAAGATTTAAGAAAATTTCTTTAGTCTAGAAAACACTGAGGGAAAAAATAAGGACCTTCAAATATAGCAGCTGCAAAAAAGGAAGCAAATTATGACCACTAACTTGCTGCCAGTAAGATACAAGATGCCATAGTCTTAAATTTAAGTAGCGTAGATTTAGAGATAGACATCAAGAAATATTTTTGACTGTAAGCAGGGTAAAGCAGAGGAATAGACTGCCTGTGGTGGTGTCACATCTCTCCATCTGGGTGATCTAAAGAATTGGTTATACTGCCTAAAATGGTTTACATTGCAGGACACAGGGCTTCTAGGTCTTAGCAAGCACCCTTCCTGTACCCTGTCTCCGTCTCAGGAAAAAAATGATCATAATCATGATGATCTTCTTCCTTTTTCCTGACTTGATTTCCAAGCAAAGTAAAGCAAAGCATACTGGCTACAAAGAAGTCACAGACATGTTCAGCACATCCTCAGTCTGGGTGAGCCATGAATGTTTTCTGTAGATTGCAGCTCTTGGGCAGCCACAGGCATGGATCCTCTGCTAGGCAGAGCCATGAACTGGAGGACTCCTCCAAATGCATCTCCATCCTTGTTTTCTGTGATCTGCTGTGAAACATAATTGGAGCTGTCATCCCAACTGGTTGGTCATCTAATTACTCTCTTTTATACAAATCTGGGGAAACCCCATGCACTAACACAACAATTGTAGTCCACAATGTAGCTATGGAGAGGTGGCAGTTTGTTGTGGGCTGTAGGATTAGAGATTTCTGTGCCACAGGGACACCCATTAGTCTTGCTCCCCCACTCAGAAGACAGAATAGTGTGTGAGGCCATGACATCCCTGAGCGTGCTGCGGTAAGAGCAGAAAGGAGATGACGCCTGTGAGCTGTCACAGATGCATGTCTACATAATGAGGCACTTCATGCAAATCAGTTCAGACTCTCCCATTACAATTCTCCTTTTCAAGTGTGAAATGAATTTATATGGGCAGTTGTCATGGGGATGGAAAGCTGTGCATTAAGTTGCTTAACTCTTTTCTTCTCTGCTTCCTTTCTTCCCCTTCATAAACTCATGCCTCTCCACCAGCTTTGAAAAGGATCATATAAGGTAACCAGATACTTTAGAAATTGCCTCGATCTCCTAGGACCCTTGAAAATGTCTTCAAGGACTTTCTCCTTTCCAAGAAACTTCTCTGTTTCCTGCAAGAGTCGTCTCCAAATCTAACAAGTGCTTGGAAGGCGAAACTGAAAACCTGTGTCACAGTAGAAAAATGCTCTCTTCAGAACTAATAACTGTGGTATCAGTATCTGCTGTTGGTGACCACTCCAAAACCACTCCATCAGCTAAAAATGAAGCATTGAGGAAATGCTCAGAAAATCCAAACTAACTTTCTTATTCTCCAGTTATCCTTTTAAAAACAGGGACATTACAACACTGTCAACTCCCAGGTTATTGTGCACTATATGGTAGACAAAAGACAAAAAAGAAAAAAATCTGTCAGCACAATTTAGAAAAACTGATGACTTTAAAGACCTTCAGCACAGGGAGAGCTGCCACTGATAAAAACTTACTCATCTATGAGCAAGTGACTCATCTGTGCTTTGCGTGAGAGCGAATCTTTGCTACATAATGTTGGGAATAGAATTTTAAACCCTATGAAGTCTTTATAAAGTCTAAGACCTGTTAGAGAATGAATGTTAAGAAGGGGAGCTATTACACAAACAAGAGTTTTTAGAGAGAAGATTGATAAAGTTTAACACATAATTAAAGAGGCTTAGGACCATATTGTTTTCTTTGTTTTTGATTTTTTTTTTCCACATTGGAAGTGTTTAAACACCGGAGCACATTGTCCAGAGAGACTAGCACTTCTCTGACCTTGGAGATATGCACCACAAGACTACTCAAAACCCTGATCAATCTGATGAAAAGCTGAAGTTAGACCTCCTGTGAACAGGGCCTTGAACGAGATGACTTTCAGAGGTCCCCTACAAATTAAAGACTTCTGAGATCCTGAGCTATGTGTCTAGTGTTCTTAAAGAATTTTTATGATGGCGACTCTACTGTCTCCATAAATAATCTATTCCAGTGCTTCATAAAGAGAAGAAAAACATATTCAAAGCAACCACATATTTTGGATCGATAAAATCAAATTCTTGAAATGCTTGTAACCCTTACATTGCAATGCTCTGATAATGCCAGACAGTCAGAGAGGGAATCTGAATAGACATTTCTTACAGCAAGGCTGAAAGACATTAAAATAGTTAAAGGCTTAGGATCACAGAAATTTATAATGCAACTCAATGTATATTCTAAAGCAGGGATAAGCAACCTATTAATGTCTAGAGAATGCATATGTCTTTCAAACTCATTTCGGCAGCCCATATATTAAAGTTGCCCCGTATTATTTCTGCCAAAAAATGATTGGGTTGCAGAGAATATGAAATGATTTCATGGATTATACTTTTCTGTCTCTATTTTTGTAAAAGAGGTAAGAATACATATTAAAATCAGGATAGCTGATTTCCTGGTATTCCAGGAGCTTAGATAACACAAGCCCATTGTTATGCTACGTGAGGATTGTGAGATATGAACATTCAGGATGAACTGAGAAATTGTACACTTTAAAAAAAATAGATAGAATCTGAATCTAAAATATAACTTTGTCCTTATTTTTCTTCATTTTTTTTCCATCATAACGAATGATACCACAGTATCTAATTTTGTTAGGAGTACTAAACAATCCTCCATAAACTCTGATATTTAGCTAAAATTGAATATACTGCTCACCTTGTTGTTCACTTAATTTTCTAATTTGTTTGAAAACTTATTTTGATCAACATATTTTTCTATAAGAATTATTCTTTTTTTATAGCATTTTTGAAACTTGCAATTTTTCTGTTTGCCATCAGTAGCAGGCATGCCCTGGGTGTGAGCTCATCCTTCTTCAGAAACTAATAGGTGAGTAATAGGTCTTGCTTTCTCCTCTTCATATCTCTTTGTCTGCACCTGAAAGATTTTTGCTCATCTGTATTCACTGGAGATGGCTGAGGATATAGCCTTGTATTTTCTGGGACCCCAATTACATTCTTCCATTTGGAAGTGTTTTTACACACACACAAAAAAAAAGTATTTGTATTAAGAATGGTATAATCAGATTGTCAGTTCCTAACAGAAGTCAGGTGGCTGATTGCTTTTGTTCCAACAAACACAACTCAGACACTCATAGCATTTTGGATATTATCTTAGTTTGTGGCTTGATCCAATGTAACAGTCTGTGTCATGCCAGAATTTTCAGTTTCAGAGCTACATTTTTCACAGTTCATATGGGGCACATCTGTGGTTTGCTGGCCTTTTAAAAAGCTATGAAGACTAAATGAAAACAAAACTTATGCCATTTGAAGTTTGGAAACTACAGGTGTATCCTGTAGATAGTGAAAACTATCCTTTTCAGGATGTCATTTCTATTCTCTGGACAGAAACTGAATAAATAGATTTTACTTTATGGACAGAATCCTCTCCCCTTAGTTTATGGCCAGGACAAGAAGTGACTGGAAAACCAGTTGGTGTTTGCTTGAGAGACATTAAAGCAATTGAGTGATAACCTGCAACACTCCACAAAAGGTAAATACGATTCCTAATGACAATACAACTGTCACACATCTTCCCTTGTCCCTCCAAAATACTCTTCAGGCTATTTATGCTGAATATTGCTCTATGGCGTGTGGAGCTGCAGAGCCTCCCTTTGGTGGGGTGGCTCTTCATAGGGTTGGTCCCCCTCTAAGGCAGAATTGTCCTCTGGAGCTGCCTCTGGGAAACGCTGGCTTCTACACTGAGGGATGGCAGTGCATAGCTGGTGATGTGTTTCAGAAGCAATGTTTCTGCTTCTTTTTTATATTTTAGTGCTCAAGAAAACCAAGCTGAAGATAAAAAAAAAAAAAAAAGATTATGTTGATTATTTTGGATATTACTCAAGTCAGTTCTGAACGACTGGGATTCATTTCTCATGAGGACTACATGAGGCTGAAGTGGAATATATAAGGCACTTTTCCAGACAAATGGATTTTGATAGTGATTATCCAAGTCAAAGCATCAAGCATGGGATACCTCCCACCTATTTTTAAACGATTGCTTCTAAGCAATCATAAGCCTGAATTACTTTAGACCTACTTTCTAATAAGGCCAGTTGCACACCGGAATCCTACGACATGCTCTAGATTAACAATAAATGGAATCCCCTCTGATCATCTGAGGTAGCCAGTAGGTAGCCAGTGTTATTTGCATGTATTTTGCTGGATTTTGGAGCCCTTTGGCAGAAGGCTCATTTAAGTTTATGTTCTCTTTTCAAAGATGGCTTAAGAGTTTCAGCTATTGCTCAGTGTTCCTTTAATGTATGTGCTATCTCTCTTCTCTTCTTCACATGCTTATTAGCCTCTTAATAACTGTAAATGGAACAGCAGACTAAAAGCCTTGACTGACAAAAAATCATGTTTGTTATTTTCTGTAGCTTCAGTGGGGGAAAAACACTATGTGAGTTATTACAGACTGAATAAAAAATGAGCAACATGGCCCACACAGCTGCACTTTGATGGCATCTGCCTTTTCACTAAAAGGTAGAGATGTGTTCATAGGGATAAAAAAGGTGCATGATAGTGTATGGTAAGAACTTGTATCTGCAGTGAAGCAGAGAAGTACCCACCTGGTAACGGTGTGCTGAAGATGGACACAAATGGACAGACAACAGAGCTTCCTATTCAGGGCTCTGGAAAGGCCTGCCTCTGTCTAGGTAGTCTCAGCTATCTTTTATGCATTCTTTGCTATTTCATTTCACACATTTTTTCCACAGGCACTTTCAAGCTTTTCTGCATGCTGCTATCCTTTATAAGTTCTCTGCCACTATAGTTTACTTTCCCTCCTTGAAATGCTGGTACTGAACCCCATTTATATATTGGGGGTTCTATTCTAAAAATTATTTATATAGTTTTTATATTCAGGCCATGGTGCTGTCTCAGGTTAATAGGAAAAATAACATAATTGGAAAATACTAAAAAAAAAAACAAATTATAAAAATCTGTAAATGTCACCATACTTCCTTTTACCTCCAGCATGTGCTCTCTCTTCACTTTCTTTATTGTAGAGTGCCCTGAGAGACCAAGACCCATCTTTGTTTTATCAGTAAAACATCCTCTGTATCTGAATCTTGATCTCAAAAGGATTTCAGGTTTACATCCTCAACAAGTACTGGGTTTATCATGTGCCTTAACTGTTTATTTGGTAATGAAGTTCTTTGATA
The DNA here is from genome assembly GCF_059628265.1 of Tinamus guttatus. Taxonomy (NCBI): domain Eukaryota; kingdom Metazoa; phylum Chordata; class Aves; order Tinamiformes; family Tinamidae; genus Tinamus; species Tinamus guttatus. Next base: position 487,451 of record NW_028289037.1, read on the forward strand.
GATGAGAAATGTATAAAAACATGCTATCCAGCTTCCAATCTCTGCCCTTGCCTTAGTAATAAAAGACTCTTTCAAAGGGGAAGTGTATCTCAACTGTGCTTGGGATACAGATATGGAAATTGTTCATGTATGCTAAATACATCAGGTAGATAACAAAATGTATTTCAGATTTGTTAGATGTCTTGTTAGATGCAGCCTGCAGATTGGGTCAGATATGCTGAAGTATAAAAGGAAAGAGTATGAGATATTCTAGAATATTTTTGTGATAGCTTCTCAGCCAGTTTCCCTAACAAAAGGAGAGATTGTCTCTTTGTTAGCCAATTTATCTTCCCTTTTATAACATTTTAAATAGGTTGATTTCGGCCAAAATTGAGAGTGAATATATTCAAAAATTTTAAGTTCTAACAATTATGATAAAAATCAGCAGTTGGGTAGAGAAGCAAGATCCAATTTACTGATACCACTGAAGAAAAGAATGCTTTAAGTCTATCCAATACGCATTCGAAGGGGGAGCAGCAAACCAATTAGTATATGTAACCTTGAACTAGCTATGCTGTCACTTCCTTAGCTAAATAGGTGCATGTGAAGGAGCTGGGAACAATGAGGAGACAAGGCATGAAACTTAGTGGTATTGGGTGTGAATGGAGATAGGCAGGAGATGTAGAACAGTAGGATCAATAGGAACCAGGATCTATTTCTACCACTGTCCATAGAACAACTGATACTATATTTTTGATTGGAAATTATTTCTATGGAAAATTTAGGGAAATAGCACCTTTAGTATATAATAATTTGTTTAATTTTATACTTATTATTGCTGTTTTTAGAGTGGTAGCACTAAGAGATTTCTCAGTGATTTTTCAAATACTTTTGAGAATGAGATCAGGAAGCAAATCAACTAGTAACTCTAAATTCTGTTCATATGGGTCTTAATGCGGAATCAAATCCTATTCAACCAGATGAATTAAGCAGATCTATTCAGAGTTTTATAATAAATAGGATGTGTCATGAGATGATCTGTTCTGAACCATATGAAACGTATATAAACGTATAATAATACATTTCCAATAGACTGAGAACTCTTCCCATTTTTTTTTTTAAATTCACAAAGCAGATCCAAAAAGCATTTAGTAATTTGCAACATGGTTTTCCAATGCGAACTTGTGTGTCATATGTTTATTAAACTGATGCTTTTATACAGCAAAAATGCTACATGCAGTAATTCTGTTCTGCACTTGCTTTCAGCATCCACTAAAGAAAAAGAAAAAAAAAAAGTAGTGGAAAAAAGCCCCCTTTTTCTTCAAGTTGAATTTAGGATTGTTGTTGAGAGATTTTTACTTCATGCAGCTCAATGAAACTAGCATTTATAATTTCTATTCAACAAGCAGTTTAGGAATTCTGCCCAAAAGTTGGAATCCCTCCTCGTTACCCTGAATCCCTCTTCAGTTTCACTTCACTGACTTCAATTCTGCAAGTTCATATAATCTTGCTCAATGGATTAATTCTCTTGGATATTACAACAATTCATCAGGTGTCATATACTTCTATGGAAAATACCATAATAGAGTTATGCAGAACTTTCTTGCAAGATCTAGGGTTTTGGAGTTCTGTTCTGCATTAATATTTTGTGTGAGTTATTGCATTCTGTGGTTCCACTTGGCTTACTGTGTTGAAATTACAAATCAGGACCGCCTTTTTGCTTTTTTTTTCTATTAACTATATCTACTCCTTGTCCACAAATGCTAGTTATCCTTATCTTTCAAGCTGTTTAACTTGATCAACATCATTCCTTCAATTCTGTACAATCTGTACTTGAAATGTGTGAATTCTATTCCAGACTTGATGGCAGGTGTCTCTTTTCAGATACAGAAAAGAATTATTCTTTTTTCCCATCTATATCATCTTAACTACAGTTTTACAAGTGTTGACTATTCAAACATTTTAATATGAGTTATCAATTTTTGATTCCAAAATAGGTTTTCTTAAAGTCATTTTCACTATGTGGTTATAGGCCTAAAAATGAGTAGGCAATTAGTAACACCTTATTTGGCCCTTATCCTTTTGTAAGAAGTGAGGCATTTTGTGAAGAAAAATAAAATGAGAAAGAGATTTTGATAGGCTCCTCCCCTCATTCCCATTTATCTCTCTCATCATAGAAGCTGAGGATCTTACTTATACTCCATACTGATAATACATACTTCCTATCACACAGTCAATTTATTAATCTTAATGTGTCTTTCCAAGTAGGTGAACTAACCTTCAACTCCTTGTACTAATATCCACTGTCACTACAAGCCTGAAAGTAGCTGACCACTTTGAGAAGAAATACCAGAAGTAATGATCATTCTCCTTTCAGAACAAATTTGCAAGGTTCTCTCTCTCAGTTTAACTATCTCTGACTCTTCTTACTGTCAGAAAACCCATCTTTACTGTTGTAAAATCTCAGATTTCAATCCTTCTTGAATACTGATGTCACCCTTCAAATAATGTCTCTCTAACTCCATTTAGAAAAAGCACAAAATATTTATGTTAATGTGCTATTCAGATTCAATATGTTTCACTTATGTAGTCTTTTCCTCAAGGCTAATTGAACCACTATTCAAAATCCCATTTTGTCATTAAATCTAATGCCATGATAATATCATGTTGCTCATGTTACTGTGTGATCAATTTTCATAAAGGAAAAAAGCAGGTGTCTTTGAAATGCCTTATTCCTCATGACATTAATTTTAACAGTCAAGTATTCTTCAGTTTCTATTTGTCATATTCACTTAATGTGTGTTACTTCTTTCATGTAACTTCTTTGTAGGCATCAGGCAGATGATTCTATTAAGTGCCAGCAGACTTAATGGTATTGACTGAAGGACCACATACAGATTGTTTCTATAGATCTAGTCTCATTTTATCAGTAGCTTGAAACGTCTGCGTTGTAACTGCGCTGCAAGTCACCACAACGTTTAGCTAAACTCTCCAGCTTCTCTGTATTCAACTGTTCTTTTCACTTTTAGGATCAAATCATCAATTGGCTATAAATCTCACCAGTCTCATCAACTGCAAAAGAAAAAGACTGCTTTCTTAAGATTCTGTTTAAATCATAAAGGACAATATGACTTTTTAGAGATACTTCTTTATTTGTGATTCTTTAATCTATGGAGGAATAAATATTTCTCCCTAGTCACAGAATCACAGAATGGTTGAGGTTGGAAGGGACCTCTGGAGAACATCTAGTCTACCCGCTACTCAAGTAGGGTCACCTAGAGCATGTTGCACAATAGGGCTTTGAAATCTACAGAGAAGGAGACCCCACAACCCCTCTGGGCAACCTGTCCCAGTGCTCTATCTCTCTCATAGTCAAGATTTTTCTTCCTCATATTCATATGGAATTTCCTATGTTTCAGTTTTGCCCACTGCATGAACACTTATTGTAGAAGATAAAGTATTTTGTTTCAGGGATCAGGGGAGTTTATTATTTTATTTTGTTAATTTGTGGGTTTACATTTGCATTAAGAACTAACACTTTATTACCTGGTTGTTCCTTACATGTTGGCTTATTCATTTGCAATTGTTTTTATATCTCAGGGGTATGTCCTTTTTCTTAACATAGAAAGTGAAATGTAACAATTTACATTACTACATTCTTTTGGTCAATCTTTGGAAAAATCTGTAAATGAGATGGAAATAAAAGCTATGGCTTACTGAATGATATACATGGAAGAATGACACTCTGTAATGCAACCTTTAAAAAAAGAAGACTACTTAAAAAAATCCATGTGTCCTGTTTCAGATTAGCTCTTCCCAGAGACCAAAAATCCTGCAGCATGTCCATGACCACTAACACAGTCACAGGGGAACTCCATGCAAACTATTCCTTAAAGACCACAATATTACTAGATCATAAATGCCATAATATTTTTGGCTCTTTTTTTTAATTGAATTTGACTTGCAAGCAGTCTTCACATACTGAAACCTGTCACTAATGCCCAACTGGGAAAGCAGGAGGGCCTGGGTGGCTGGTGCCTGCTTGCTGAGCAAATAATGCTGCAGGAGCAACCCTTGCTCACTTAAATATGACAATTACTCCATTACATTCTACACATGCAATGCTTGCTTTAAAAGACCTGCTTGGAGTGGGTTTAATATGGAGAAATTTGCTACTTGTCTTTCTATGCAGGGGTGAGCATTTTCATCTCCTCTTCCTTTAGTTGGTAAAATGAAATGCCCTGTCTGTAAGGCTGCAGAATGTTTTCAAAAGTGGTATTTCTTATCATAACTCATCTAGATACACTACCTGTTACAGCGTTGTCAGTCTTCAAAAAGTCAGATCTGTTGTCTTTTGGAAAAAGTCAGATCTGTTGTCTTTTGGCCTCTCTATACCATAGTACAGCCTGCCTATTAATTGTTTTCCTACATATCATTATTGTCATTAACATGATTACTGCTGCTCAGACTTGAGACTATCAGATCATAGGTAAGCTGTACTAAGAACCATACATTAAAATCCTTGCTTCAAAGATTCTGCAGTAATTTGACATTTTAACCAGTTTTTTATTTGACCTTTCAGGAGACTTTAGGTTCCAAAGTCATTTATGAGCTACCGCTATTTTAACTCCTGATCTGATGTCTTAGAAATTTTCTCCTGTCTAATATCTTGTTCCCATTTCTTACCTCATCACAATTATTTTTTTCCTCACAATTTTTTTTGAGGTTGAGTTACTTCTTGGTGTGTCTTGCTTGTCCCACAGGCATTCATTGGGTTCTCACACTGTTTTTGTATGTCTCCTCCTAGATCCAGGCTTCCTCTAATTTCTCAAATTTTGCTTTAATGAAGTTGATTACCAATCAAGAATACAAGGAGTATAGGGTATAATTAGACGCATGGAGATGAGGCCCACAGAAATATAAGGATGCTCAGTCTACACTTGTGTAATCAAGATACTCTGCAAAACAAGTAGATCTTAGAGGAGCAGTGGCAATTTTTGTGAGAAACATTAAATACACAATTAAAAATTCTACAGAAATAGTCTAGGATAGCATAACAGCTGCTTCGTTCATACAGCAGTTTTAAAAGAGATTGCTACCATTGAGAAAACAGAGCAAGAAACAGAACTTAAATACACCAAGATACTAGCTAAATCTTGCTGTGCTGAATTAGATTCAACTTCATTGATTCTACACGCATTTGTAGATTTCTTGAGGATCTGGCTCCCCTTGGGAGCCAAATTTTAGTATTACTGCTATACTACTCTGCTTTTTCATATGCGATAAGTAGAGAAATAGAAGATAAGTTTCTGAATTTATAAATACAACATCTTCCACAAACAATTATTATTTAAAAATGCTTAAAATATTTATAATGGTTGATTACCTGGCATCAGGAAAAGGACTACTAGAATTAGTGAAGATAGATCGGACAATATGGAATAACAAATTGAATGTCACTGAAATTACTGGGAAAGGGCACTTTGAGGAAAGACATGTCACGTGCTTTAGGTGACCCTGCGTGTGCAGGGGGGTTGGACTAGATGACCTCTAGAGGTCCCTTCCAAACTTAAGCATTCTATGATTCTATGTGCCTTCTTCAAGCTGCAAGGCTACAGCTCTGTTAGCCTGACTTGACAGTGCTAGCTTGCAGACAATACCTTGAGGATGAAAAGTGTATCACAAAAATATAGTCTCTAGTTCCAACTAACTAGGGAATGAATTAATTCAACCCACCAAAGAGAAAGAAACTGTTGAAATTAGAGAGACATGATCTTCTTAGCTGGTGTGATAGCAAGAATGTATCTTTTGTACCCATGGTTTTGGGTACCAATATCACGATAATAACTACTGAAGTGTGAAGGAAAAAGCATGGACAGTATGAAAAGAGAGGGAAGTGGAAGGTTATGCTTTCCCATACTGACTGAATTTGTTACGGGAGCCATCTATCTGTGTCCCAAGAAGTGATTTAGATGTTCATAAGGGACCAGGACAAAAAAAAAAAAAAAAAACTCATTGAAAAAATCCTCTTTCAACCATATATTTCTGGAGGGTGCCTTTATTTTCCGCATCTTCAGTGTTTCTATTGTGCAATAACTCCATATTCCTGTACTGTTTTTTGGTCTTTGACTCAAGTAGAATGTACGTGCAATACGGAAGAGAATATTGTGATTTACACTGGTGTCCTGCTGTTCTAATTTTAGTACGATGAAGGCTTCATTCCTGCTTATGTGCTTTGAGGCAGCATTGAGCAGCGTTAAGAGCTGCTTAATGTCTTTTCTCTTCAATATTATAAAGAAGTATACCATGGTGTTTTATTACATGTTTGTTATTACATGTTTGAGTATTTTCCCATTGCAGCAAGTGTGCTAGTATCCTACTTGGGAGGCAAAAATCCCTGTTAACTGCATGTTCCTGTTGTAACTGGTTGTTACCTGAAGAAGTTACAGATTGTCCCTTGAGTAATCCTAAAGCAATTTCCTTTTGTTTGTGAGACAAAGGACCTCAAACACTTGACTGTCATTTGGTGCTTCTAGTTTGTAATGCTGCTGTGTGCTCCACTGTGTCCTTGCTGATCACACTGTCCTTAGTGTAAGCTCTGAGTTCTAAGCCTTCCTTTCAGGAAGTTATGGGAATGTATACACACACTAAGAGGAATGTGGAAATTCAATAAAAGAGAGATTACTGATAAGCATGTCTGACCTGCTTCTGCTTGGAAACTGTAAATAGCTGATCAGAGAATTATTTCTCTAGGTAACCAGTCAGTCGGATGCTTTTCTTAAAGTTACAGTCAGAGGTTTTTCTTAAATTTAATGAGTGTATGCAACTGCCTTGGTTAGATTAACCTTTATTCAATTTTGATAAGGCCCCCTTCCTCTGCTTACCATTTGGGTTACAATCATGCTATAGGAAATGCTATTGCACATGCTTTTAACTGCCTGCACAGTTTAGCAGATCCCACTCTGTGCTCTGTATTCCATTTCATCTCTGTCTAAATTGAAAAAAAAATCCTGAGAAAGACCATCACCTGTGCACGGGGCCACCAGAAAGGGTGCACATTTAAAACTCCTGGTACTATTTTTAGCATCTGAAAACTACACACCTTCTTCCTGAGCTGCAAGTTCATCACCAAGGGCCACTCATTGTCTTCCACCACGGCAAATTTTGAGGGCAGTGAATTCCTTTCGAATTTTCCAGTCCATATATTTTGATGTATGAAACTAAATAACCATATCTGTAGATTACTGAAAGGTATAAAAGTATTAACAGTCACCTAGGAGCATATATGTGTGCTTCTATTTAAGATGATTTAATAACTCACTCCATATTGTTACTAACAGAATTTACCATCATTTTCTTTTTTTAATTTCTCTTTAAGATCTTTAACCTTCAAACGCTGCATTTTTATTGTTCATATTCTTGCTCATTGCTCGCTTCATTTGCAGTCAGAACCTCCACATACACTATCTAAAATGTGACTGATAATATGGAAGGTAAATCTGGAAATTATACATATTCTTTATGACTTTAGACAAAGAAGTGAAACACAGATGAGTATTAATTGGTTGACCTTATGCTTTACCCACTTATAAGGCATGAATTTATACATCTGAAGAGCTTGATTAGCAATGACCTAGTTGTGACTGAGCTCACTGCAAGCTGAAAAATATATAAAACATAAATAATTTGGACACCTTTTGTCTTCATCTCAAAAGCTTTTGGCTGATTGCCTACAGCTAGGAGAAGTATTTTCCCTTTTGAGCTATTATTAGGATTGGCAACAATAGAAACTTTGCAGATTTACCATAAAAAAAAGTACCATTTATCAAGAAAAGCCAACAATCATCTCTTACTGTTTCCGATAAGGGAGTTAAGAGTCACTGACCAATAATAGCTAGGTTCTAGGAGAATAGCAGGAAAGACAAAAGCATGACAGCTTTTTTTTCTTCCATAGAGAAAGTTGCTGACCAAACCACGGAAAAAAAAACTCCTTCTTTTAAATATCATGCAAAGAAAATGGATGCTTTTTTTTAATCAGGTCATTTCACAAATTTCTAGTGTAAAATTCGCAGAAAATTAAACAATACTTTTACAAATACTTTGGTTTAGAGGCTGTAATAAATTTATTTTATCCTGCTCTACAGGAACTGACTCAAATTGCTACAAACTTTGGACACTCAGTTTTAGGCTTAAACAGTACTGAAGCCTGCTGGCAACAGCTTATTGTATCTGGCCTTTAATGCCGTTACTGACATTCTTTCCTTAGCTACAACAGAGTCTTTCCAACTGCACACATAGATAGGTAAAATCCTTGTCCTGGCATGAGGAGGTATGATATATGCTAAGTTTTCAAACATTTCTGCCTAAATTCTGCAGAAATGTGCTAATGTGCAAACAGACTCTGTTTTTGTGTATTTGAAATAGATAATTCCAAGTGAAAAATATATAACTGCAATACAAAGTTGGCTGGTGCTTCTGCAGTAATCTCTGAACATTGGCACAGATATAGCTTGTGGATCTCCCTTCAGTGAAGCTATAGCTGAGCTGGTCCATGACAGCAATGAATGGATAGTTTCATTAACCGACATGTGAAATTCATTCAGTTCAAGTCTATGGTGTTTTCTTGATATAGCCATTATCTTGCTTTCTGAGATTGCTTGCTTACTTGCTTTCTGTTGTTGTTGGGGTTTTTTTGCTTGTTTATTAAGGCAAACATCACACTTGTTGATCAGCTCTAGCTAATAGCTTTTGATCATGTCATATGCATCATATGCAGCTATTTGTATCTTCACTCTCTGTAGGATCAACATTACATTTGCAAAACAGCTAAAACTCTTTAGTCCCCAATAAAGCCTTTACCCAAATTAACAGCTTTGTCAAGGATTCATCCTTACATCTCCGGAGCGCAGGTTAAAAAACTCTTGCTCCAGCCTTCATTCCAGTTTTAAGAATGAATTGTGGATAATTCATCCTACTTTGGTAAGGCAGCTGGTAGTGCCTTCTTCTCTTATGTCACGCTATGATAGCCCATTGTCAGTATTTCAAACCATGTCTGCACACACTCACCTTACCTTTACATATTCATTCATTGTAATGAACCAAAGTAGATGCAATTAATCCCACAACAGTTTTGCTACCTCATTTGCTGCCTAGTCTAAATTGAAGATATATTTATGAAGAAAAAAATAAAAAAGCATATTAAAAGTAGCTGCTCTATATTACCATAAATAGCTTTTCTGAGCACATAACCCTCAAAACTTGTAAGTCCTCCAGACTAGGGTTTTACTACAAGCAACATCCTAGAAAGTAGGCTCCAAATAGTAGAAAAATGTCAGAGTCCAAATGTCTCATGGGAAGGAAGGAATGTCTAATCCCCTGTGAGTACCCTTAGTCTTTGCCAAGATACCATAATCACTACTACCCAATTGAACTGTTCCAAAAGCAGCTTATTTCTTTAATTACTTGAGATGCCTGTAAGTAAACATAATACAAGAGGTTAATCTGATACAGCAATGCAAAGACCTTCTCTAAAGCTCTGGGTAGTAGAAAATGTATATACACACACAAACCAGAAGTCATGGGACAAGAGTAAACAGAACTTCTCTGAAAATGATCTGTTGAACAAAATGATGCACTAACTTATATCAAATCTAAAATATGTCCTCAATAAAAGGAAACGCAAATCTGGTCTTCTCAGAGAGCAGTGTATGATATGCATTCCTCTTGCTCCTTTCATGTTAGGAACAGGGAAGGAATATTGAATTTTGAAATAGTTTCCCTAAAGAAATAACAAAAGGAAAAAAAAGGCAAGGGGTGGGAGGCGGGGGGGAATGAATTTGACCATAATGGAAGAAAATTGAAACTCAGATCCACACACAAGAAAAGAAATAAATAGACACTGCTCAGAATTCTTTACAAAATTTCTTAATTTATAAATCCAGCCTAAAATATCATTCAGATAAGGGCCTTTAGGACTATTTTGATTGCTCCCATTTAAATTAGGAAAATAAAAGAAAAAAATGTGCCATATATACATATATATATCCTCTACCGTATAGCATAGCTTTTTCATAGCAGCTTATTCTGCAAAAGGGTCTGTGAAAAAATGAGTACAGATTTGAGAATTTGGTTTGCAAATGAAACAAATGAAATAAAGAAGTTGCTCTTTCACATGTCATCTTTCTAGTTAAATATAGCGACATGTCGAAGAGGAAAGAAATCTTAGATTCTCTTTTTTAATATTGTTAAACCGATCTCCAAACTTTTCTTTTTATTAGCTCTGGCTGAAAAATTTCAAAGAACATAACCTTCAGCCACTCTTTAATATACATTGATGAAAATTAAAATTCACCAACCAACATTCATCCCATAAAATAATAAAATGCTCACCTCACATACCCCATCATGATTTCAGGAAGACTCATTATAGGTATAAGTGTGAGTTCACACAAAAATTGAGGCCAAGCAGGGTTCAGAGAGGAAAAAAAAAAAAAGTGATGTAAGTTCACATGATTAACCTCTACAGCAAAAGCGGTGATAGTAGCAAAATCACTGATTAAAGTGTTAACACTGCAGCTTGGGAAGGAAACATCTGATTCAAGGTCTATTTAGCAAGTGAACATTTTCCCTAAAAGCCAGGATCAGGTAGTCAGAACAAACAGTGAGTTACTGATCTTTTAAGAACATCTCACAATCATCTGGTAAACTAAATTGCACTAGAAACATTCACTAAGACAAGGAAGTAGGAGGAACTTGTTAGAGAACTTCTGTTTGATTTCCTTATGGTGTCATCTCATTGAGCGGAGCAGTTTTCCCAAATCCAAGAAAGATCATAATCAATTTAACTTATCAGGGATTCCCATGTAAGGCAGTTATTATCAATCACTGGTGAAGTGATTGTCAAACTACAATTTAAATCTCAAAGATCTCTGTATTTTAATACAGATATTGACACTGAGCCCATTCCTGAACTAACATGGGAGGCCCTCATATGCAGCAGTATAAAGGTGGTTTAACACTGGAACATGTTGCCCAGAATCTCCATCCTTCAAGGTATCAAAAACTTACTTGTTCCTGGGCAACCTGCTGCAACCTGCTTTGAGCAAAAGGGTGAGACTAGATGAGCTCCAGGGGTCCCTCAATCTTTCAGCTTTCTGTGATTCTGTGATTTGCATGCTTTAAATTTTCCCTGTACTTCATTCCAGACACTAGTATGGATTCTCAACCTGAGACTTGTGTGTATTAAGGTTTTGTTATCAGGTTATTGAAGTCAAAAATGACAAATGCATGTTACTGCCATCCAAACACTTGTGCTTAGTAATTGTGATTGCTTTCCCGTCTGTGTAGTCATGAGACAGAGCAGGGAAATCAGATGTGCTTTCAGACACCAGAGACCCTCTTGAGTGGATAATTAATCTCCCCAGACACCTGTGTGTGCAGCCTGGGTGGGTAAATTACCATCCCCGCCTCCTCCTCTGTCTCAGGGAGGCTCCCAAGCTACTGTTCTGAAAACCTCCTCCAAAATCCTGGCATGGCTAAGTTCTCCAGAGTACTTACAGCTGTGCTGCCTTTTTAACAGCTATTCCTTCTAAAAAGGAAGAAATGATGATTTCAGCAACACTAGGTTAAGCTGATAAAATGCCCAAGCATAAATGGCAGTCCAAAATGACTCTTCAAAGCAACAGCTGGACTATGACTTGCAATTTAAAGCTTAGTGGCTTGGCTGCGTAAGACTTTCAATTCATGTGGTTTTGGCCTGCTCTTTCAACTGGAGGCCAGCATTGGTGCTAAACTGGGACACAGAGCTATAAGGAAAATGAACAGTTAGTAACATCAGCATATAAATCAGATATGAGATCTCTTGCTTTAGCACCGGCAGGATCCTCTCCTCCTCTCTGCCCAGGTGACTGCCTTGGACTTTGCTGAGAGCTCCCTCTGCCTCCAGCAGCAGCCCAGTGAGTTTTGTTCCCAGCTGTGCAGAGAGCTCACCCTGCAGCTCATCACACTGGCGAAAATCCAGCTTGTGGCTCCATACCTGTCCTCAGGCAGCACCACTGAATCCTGAAGTTACTGTTTACCAGAAAAGCAAACCAAAGGAGGTTGAGGAAGAGCAGCTTACATCAAGTCAATCTCATGAGAGAAGTGGATAATTACAGACATCTCCAGTGAGCACGTATTACTAGAAAAGGCCCTAAGGGTCCATTTTTCTGGCCCTTTTTGCCTATGTCTGTAAGCATGCATGAAGGAAAGAAAATAGCAGGCCAAAGACAGGACGCAGTGTGTGAGAATCTGCACAAACTGATGAAGCTTCAGTGGCCATTGAATCTCCAAGAAACCTCAAGAATCTGCCAAATCTCTGCTGAATCTGTGCAAGGCCACCAGCACACATCAGTGTCAACAGTGACTTGTATGCCTCAGCCCACATCTGACAGGGTGATGGCTGCTTTATGTGGGCAAAGTCTGCAGGATGATATACTTGCTTGACAAAGCTGAGGGCCCTCTGAAAGACTTTCTGAAGACTGACTAGAAGCCACGGGTATGTCCATCTGATCCTCCCTTCTGAATGTATAGTACAGCTGGTCTCCTAGCTCTAGCACCAATTGGGTAGTTATGGTAAATGCAGGAGGGAATAAGATCCCATCTATCCCCACAGAGACAGGCAATTTTCAACACGGGGAACAAGTTGTTCAAGCTCCCACAGGTCTGCTCAGACAACAGAAATGACAAGGATTGATCGCACTTCTTATACCTCTATGCATAGCTCTTCTTGTAGACCTATGAAATATTGTAAAATAACAGACTTAGTCCCAACATTTCCGCTTTACCTTTCACACATGCTTGACATCCTATAACATCACTGCTGCAGATCTGCATCAGAAATGAAGGATAATGGAAGTGAGTTGAGGAAAGAGTCATTTGCTTTGAAGAAACGAATCTTGAAGCTTTACATTTCTGAGCTGATCATTATGTTTCTTGTTTCACATGTCTTTCTTAGCAAAGTGAAAAGATTTTTTGGGTTACAAGTCACATATGTAGGTGTGAGGAAGACATGAAATCAGTCACTCTGTGTTTTCCTCATAATTTGAAAACTTAACATCCACCAAGGCTCAGTTCAGAGCCAGAAATGAAAATGAGCAAGGCATGATTTCCTGGCCTGCCTTAGGAGGCACATTGCCAGCAGGTTGAGGGAGGTGATCCCCCCCCTCTACTCACCTCTGGTGAGGCCGCACCTGGAGTATTGTGTATTGTGTCCCCAGCACAAGAGGGACATGTTGCTTCTAGAGAGGGTCCAGTGTAGGGCGACCAAGATGATTAAGGGCCTTGAGCCCTTAATCCTTAATTCCTCTTATGAGGAAAGATGAAGAGAGTTGGGCCTGTTTAGCCTGGAGAAGAGAAGACTGAGAGGGGATCTGATCAATATGTACAAATACCTGAGGGGAGAATGTAGAGAGGATGGGGCCAAACTCTTCTCGGTGGTGGCCAGTGACAGGACAAGGGATAATGGGTACAAATTGAAACACAAGAAGTTCCATCTCCATATGAGGAAGAACTTTACTGTGAGTGTAAAGTGACAGAGCCCTGGAACAGGCTGCCCAGAGAGGCTGTGGAGTCTCCTCCTCTGGAGATCTTCAAAACCCACCTGGATGCCACCCTGTGCCCCGTGCTCTAGGTGTCCCTGCTGGAGCAGGGGGGTTGGACTAGATGATCTCTAGAGGTCCTTTCCAACCTTAACCGTTTGGTGATTCTGTGATTCTGGGATGATTAATAAGTAACCTTAACAACCTTTTGCATCTATAGCCATTAAAACAGTTCACGCAAAAATAACCGTTAGACTTACCCAGAATATCCAGTTTTCTTCTGCTCTACACCCAGCCTGATACTATCACTGTTGCTTTAAAGCACATTTGCAGGCTTGTGCAAGGAGCAAACAAGGTCCATTCTAGCCCTGTCTTTATTTTTTTTAAAGTCCCACTATTTGTCAGATGCAGACAAATTATTGAAAAGATTAAGGAGACCACCAGTCCTCTCCTCTCTATAGTCATTTTGAAACTCAAGAGCATTGGATTGAGGTTTTTTGTTGTTCTTTTGGGTTTTTTTTTGAGTGCCTTTTGAAGATGAGATCAACTTCAAAAAAATGTGCATGAACTTCTTTTATTTTTTTTCTCTTTTTTAATCAGGCTTTTTCTGCAAGATACTGCTAATTAGTTGCTAATTGATAAAAGTGAAGTAGGGTGCCAGCATCCTGCTGCAGTAGCAAGTATCAGCTGAAACCAAGGCTTTAGGAGAGAAGCTTGTCCAGGGACAGCTGGGCTAATGAATATATTGACACAATAGGTTAATTGCCTCTTCTCTTTTGTGATCTTGTACCTTCTTACTCTAGCACTGGCTAGACTGTGTTAATAATATGGGTACCTCTCTACACTGATTAACCACTGATGTTGTTCTAAAAAAAAAGAGGAAAATAAAATACTTATGTAATATATTTCAAAGGACTTTGTAATTTTGGCTGAGGGATAAGTTTATCTGATATGATTTATTTTGGTGGTATTGTTTTGCTCCTGTTGCTCAAGTGGGGTCTGTGGCAGCCAGTCAAATAACTGAATGGCTGATATCTACCCTCTGGCAAAAAATAAAACATAAAAGTTTTTCCAAAGCTACAAAGTGCACCTTTTACTAAAAGTGCATTTTTATTCTTTTGTTCAGGCTCATTGATTCTTCAGCTGAATAAAGTGATATGAACCTACTTCTATAGGCCAGACTCTACAGGGACAGAAACCCTTCCAAGAACACCTACTCCTTCAGTGCAGAAGCATCTATCAAGTAACACAATGGACTCTGCCTTGGTCTTTTTGGTATAATGAAAATGAAATCACTGCAGTAGTGATTTCAAATTGCAAATTGGTTCACCACCTATTATGGAAATAAATCCTACCTTTGACTAAGTGTTCATTTTCCATCTTATAAAGTGTTTTGATTTTTAGCATAACAATAGGAGGCCACTGCTTTGAGACAACGTTCTACTATATTTAGTCTATCTTATCAAGGTTAACCCATGTAGGAATAAACATATATTTAAACATACTTTTAAATATTAATTGTATCACAAAGAGCTGATTTTTCACTATTTTTTAAATGGAAATGCAGAATTGAGGCAAAGATCAGTGAGGGACTTAAGCTTAAGTTTTTTAGAGGTGCACGGGTGATTTTTTTTCTGATTTGGTAATCAAACAAAGAAACAATTCCTGATAATTTTATTTGAGAATAAACATTTAAATTTTCCCTTCTGATATAAATGAAACTTTTCTCCCAGATATTTTTGTTTCATTTTTTCACCTATCAAAGTTAGGAAAATTTGTTGTAAAAATGTCACTTCAAAGGAGAAAAAAAGGAAATAGTTAATTTAAATGTTAAAAATAGTCCTCTTGATATTCTTTTCAAAATTATTTTTTCTTGTTGGACACAGATCACTATATAGCATGAATTTCATGAGTTCCTCCTCTTCAAAATGTTACTGAAAAGAAAAGCTACCACAATATCTTTAAAACAAAGCAAGATATACTGGAAAAGACTGTATTCAATTTTTTTCAGTTTTCCCGAAAGATAATGCAGATACTGGTTGATGAAAATTATAATTTTAAAAATGTACATAATATTATTAATATTAATGCTAATTTAATTTTAATTTAATATTAAATTAACATTGTTTATATTATTAACACTATTAATATCTGTTTTCAGTTATGTAACTTTTTTGGAATTTAACCACTGTAGCTAATAATCTGTTTTGTGAATATCTATCACAAGCTGAATATATTTATTTAACTTTTGAGAAGATGTTGAGTTCTTTTTAAGAAGCATGTTAGTGTAATATGTAGCATCTTGACTACATAAATATGTCACCATTGTATTTGGGGTTTGATTTCTGTTTGTCTGCTTGTTTGAGAGCAAAACATGGTGATATGGAAAAGAAGACAGGATCAATACTGAGGATATACCTCTCGTTATCACTGCACATGCATGTTGTACAGGCCAGGTACTTCGTAAAGCTCCCCAGTTCTTTGAAGGAAAGGGAAAAAAATAGGAAAAAAAAAAAAAAACGGAAAACTTAGCAAGATTTGCCCCGGTGAAGCTCAACAGCAGCTGTTTGGATGCAGAATTAAGAACAGGAGCCTTTCTATCCTTAATGACCTGTCAAACTCAACCTCCAAAACTCAGCCAATGCAGGAGAGCTGGCTAATAAGGGTTGGGGGGGGGCAAGAACGTGAACTGGAAGGGAAAGGATAGAGTGAAGATAACTGGTCCTGCAGTGCAGTTAGATTGCACTTCCCTGAGAGAAAACCCAGAGTTTCCCAGGCTCATCATTTCTTCCTGGTGGCCAACATCTATGTAATTTGCTTGCAAAATGTCTCTTTTCTTCTCTAGGGCTGTCCCCAGAGAGGACAATAACGTCTTGCTGAGGATTCGTTACCCCTAGCAGAACTGAATCAGAAAGTTCCTGCTGGAAACGTCAGTACGGCAGTATAATGACATGAGGATTTTCTTCAGTTTGCTCCAGCAAACAAGTGAAAGATGATATGCCCACATCCTGCAACACTTTTATAATAAGCAGCTGCTGAGGTTTTTAACAGGGAGAAAACATTCAAGAAAGGTACAGAGAAATTCAGAGAAATTAACATTTTGGAAATTGCATAGTGGAAGATCATTGCAGTTTTTAACCTCGGGACTCCTGCCTCACGCGATGCCTGGTGAGGAGCTGGTTTGGGAATCAATTAAGGCTTGTTTGGCCGAATCCTGCTTATTTGCTGTTGAAAGTGTTAGGCAGAGAATTGGGCAAGGAACTAAAGGAAACACTAACATGGTGTCACTATAAGACAGTGAATGTTGCCCCAGGCAACTGGATCCTGATCCCAGTTTTTCCACGGAGCACTTGTGTGGCCCCGGGCAATCAGCTGAACCAAAGTTTTCACAGACAGTTTCTTCCTGTCTGCGATACCCATTTTCCAGCTGTCTGACTTGGGAGCTCTGATTTGTAACAGCACTGACAAATCACAGCTGTAACTGAAGTCTCTGCAAACTGTGCTTTGAACACAGGTATTTCTAAACAACACAAAGCTCTCTGGCAGTTCAGATACTAGTGCTTCAAACAGGATATTCAAATTAGTAAATATTATTCTTTAATGTCTCAACTCTCCCTTTTAATATTTGAAGTATAACATCCATCCCTGCCCTCCCCAAGACACACACATGGAGACACACACACAAGCAGGGCCCTTCTTAGAGCACTGAGGAGACAGATCATGTTGTTGTGAGAACAGGGTTCAAACTGCATCTGTAGAGAAGCCCCTAGCCCTGCCTAAAAGAGGAAGATTGCTACTGTTATCTAGGACAGCAATCCATGGAAGTTAAAGAAGAAATGTTCAGGCTTCAGAGGTGATTTTCCTGGCAATTTCTGGATGCAACCACTGGAGTCTGTTGAAATTAATGTAAATCTTGTTTTTCAGCAGACTTTGGTTTAGGAGAAGGAAGTTTCTTTCTAAGACTCCATATACTGAATTTTGTTTTCCGACATTCTGACATGGTTCAGTAGATTCGTATGGGATATCTCCTTTTAATCAAACATGAAAGTCTGGATGACCTCACTAGGTTTGGCTGCAGTGGTGCAGGGAGTAGGCTCTTTAAGTTACCTCTTGAGACCACTTGAACTAATGCCTGTTTTGGGTTTTTTTTTTTTCCTTCAAGTTCTACTATGAACCTGTATGCTGCTGCAGTATTCATATATCAAATCAGAAAAGGAGTCATGCTGCTATCTTTAGCAAAGCTGTGTGGTACTTCATTCTGGGGATCTATTTATTTTTAGAATAAAGAAGGGTACCAAATAAGGCTTCAGAGGGATACTTTATTCGTTGTAGATAGAGAATGACTGTATGTCTGTTTTCTTTAATGAGCATACATTATAAACATGAGTTTGGAATGGTGTATCAGCTACACTGTAGTTCAAAATATCTAGTAAATAATCAGAACAGGCATCTGGGCAAGAGCCAAATGATGAGCAACATGTGTCTCCAGAAAGCTGAGGGGGGTAAAGAGGATAACGTTTTACAGAAGTTGCCTGTTTCATGTTGTGATACGGCTTGGTTTTGGAGTACTTGCAGTACATGATTCATCTTCTCATTCCTCCCATACTTCTACTTCGTAAAATAGCCACTGATTCACTCTGTGAAGTTCAGTTAATACCTAATGGGTCATCTTACTCTCTGCTAATACACAGTAATGTTCAAGCAGTGTTGAAGGTGAGAAGAGAAAGGACCATGGCATTTCAATCAGCATGGGGGGAAAGAGATTCTTTTACTGACAACTAGCACAAGAAGAGAAGAAAGAATTATAGCTGAAAGCAAAATGGAGAAAAGTAAACACTTTGTTTCATTACAGACTCCAGCATCAGTAATATAAGGAAAGCAACATTTCTCCTCCAGTGAAGCAGACAGGCTAATTCAGGATATTAGCTTTATTCTCACAAAGATTTTGCAAAGCCTTGTAGGCTTTTTGCAAAACCCAAATAATAATGGTACAGGCCTAAGATCACCTCAGCTGTATCATTAAAGCCTGTATAATTTTGTCTGGCCAAAAGTTACGTTTTTATCTTAGCTCTATAATAAACAAAGACTCTGTTTTGTAAGACCAGATTTACTTCATAATCAAGTTCTATTTTTACAAGAACTACATAATGCAGAAAGGATTCAAACTCAGCTTTGGGATGCCATCCCTCTAACATATATCTCTCTATGAAAAGAGTAAGATTTGTACAATTCTTTTTGTGCAACGGGTGGTGTTTGACAAATTACACATGTGTAGTTGTATCTGTATGGCCATGCCTCTCATTTTGCATTTGAGTCTTAAAGCCCAGCTGTCCACATGTCTGTTTGGACACAAAGACCTTACTTTGCTAAGGACCACTGAATACAAAGGAGCAAATACATGCTGCAGTCCTGCTTTTGCATGCAGCATGTGTGCTGTCATTTCCTTTGCTTGCTCCTTGCTTTCCAAGGAACCCAAATCTCTGCCTACCTTTGTATCCCAGCGCAGTGCTACCACACACAGCTCAGCACCCCACTGCAAGGAGGTGCTCTAACAAGAATCAAAGCAGGCTGCAGATGGTCAGAGAGCAGTGTGATTGTAAGCCAGGCTGGATGGGGATCATCACCATGGCCAGCATTGCTGAACATTAGTAATGACCAAATAAAAATAGCTCACAGTTTTTTATATGGAAATTAATAAATGACAGGGAGCCACTCTTTCTTTTCTTTTTTTTTTTTAAAAAAAACAATCCTGGAGATAACTACAGACTTGGAGTCCATGAATCTCAAGGAGAATAGACATAAATAGTGTGGAGGCAATAGAAGAGTGGAGATGATTTGGGTAAGATCCTAATTTTCCTCAAAGTAGGTATTCTCTCTCTCTCTCTCTTTTTTTTTTTTTTTTTTTTTTTTTTTTTCTGATTAGTTTTCCTCCACCTCCAGAATATCCACAGCTGTTACCTGGGATTTTTAACCACAATTAGTAGCCATTTAGACATGAAGGAAACAGGCTCAAGTTCACAGTATATCAGGAAGAACAGAGCTTTGATGTCCTACCTTGAAGCTAATATACTAACTGCTGCTCTTGACAATTCAAAAGTGCCAGAATTTCTTTTCTTGCTCTCCCCCTCCCTATCTGTGTATATATGTGAGTGTGCAAGTTTCACTAATTAGGTAGTTAGGTGAATACATTTAAAAGGTCACACAATTACAGAGTGGGGAGGCTTGCAAAATCTGTGAAGCTTTTCTGCCTTGCAGAAACTTCGTCAGCTTTGTTAATATTGCCCACTGTAAATAAAGTTTTAATATTGACAGTTGGACCAAATATCATACTTAGATCCAATATTCCAGACTGAGACCATCTGCAGTTTCTGTTAGAGGAACACCTCTCTTGTTCTGCATTTATTTGAAAAGTTTAGTCTTCCACAGTGTGATGTGAATTTATTTCACAGACCTACTTGGAACAAACAGTATTTGGGATATTTAATAGGTGATACATTTTATCCTAAAGTTCAATGCTCTTTTTACAATTGATTTGTGACACCCAAAGCATTTAATAAAATGTATTCAGG
Source organism: Tinamus guttatus (assembly GCF_059628265.1). NCBI lineage: Eukaryota > Metazoa > Chordata > Aves > Tinamiformes > Tinamidae > Tinamus > Tinamus guttatus. Next base: position 507,576 of record NW_028289037.1, read on the forward strand.
TTTTCTGCTTTCATAATTTGTGACAATTTCCACATGCGTGAGATGTACTGCATCTCTTCTGTTTCTTATGTGAGTGGCAGTTTTACAGTGCACAGAACTGCTAATAAAAGGTTATTGTTGACATTTCAGTCACAATATAAAGTTCTCACTACTTTCAAGCATGTTAAGGTGTTTAATTTGCTTTATCATTTTGGTGCTGAATTTTAATTGGTTATTATGAGCATTATGAAGTAAAAAATATTCCCAGTTTTCCTGCCTATGTTTTTTCATAATGCTCTAACTCAGTTTCTGCATTATTAAATGGGTGGTAGATAAATGAAACATTTCAGTCTCCAAGTCTTCCCATCTGCTTTACCCAACAGGTAGAGCAAATAGATACTTGCAGTACTGCCCACATTAAGTTCAAAGATAGTTGCAAGTTTTTGAAATTATTGTCACTTTTGGGGATTTGGAGAATAATATTTAAAAACATTTTCAAAGTATATTTGGACTTTGTGAGATTCATAACAACAGACCAAAGACTTAATAAAAATTTGAGTTAGAAATGTATTTTGCTGAAAAAAGAGCCTGTCTTTTATTAGAATATATTTCACTTTTTTTCCAGCTAAAAGCTAAAGAGCTAACCAGTTCCTCTATTTTTTACCCTAGAAAACCCCAGTTCTGCTTTTTATAAGCCTAAGTTGTCTGGACTCCAAAACACTCTCAAATGTTCCAAGTTTTCTTTCTTTCTCTAGTGTAGTGCACTCCTGGTAAACTCCTAAAGAGACACAGAATTTCACCTAAAGTTAATGAAGGACTTTTTTTTGTATGCAGCTAGTGGATATTTTCACAGCTCTCCATCATGCTTAGGAACAATGTGAACATTATGAACTTGGTATACTTCTGGACATCCCTCTGCTGATTTTAATAGAGAAATCAGATAAGAGATTGCTTATTTTTGTTGCTTTTCTGCCTTTCACATAAATCAGTTAACAAACAAATCAGTTAGTTAACTGACAAAATCAGTTCTAAAATGCTGAAACTCATATGCTACATGCAAGATTGTGCCCAAAGTCTAGCCACAAGCTATTTAAATCCTTTGAAAGGATTCACATGATTGCAAAAATTTATATTATCTATCAAATATATAAATAATGATAATTTCTAACATGATTTAGGAGTGGCGAGACATGGTATTTTCTTATTTTCAAAGAGCTTAGTCAAAAGGGAATGGATCATGAGAACAAAGTAGAAACAAAATTTTTTAATTTTTTAAAAGTCCTTCTATTGAAACTAAATAACTTGCACAACACATTCCAGTATTGGAGAATTTAGTGTTGACATGTCTTAGATCATTTTTTTTTTCACTGTCCACCTTCTGAGAACTATGCTTCTGGAGGTGCTAAAACTATCTAAATTTAGCACTTGAAATTTGTGTCCAACTTGAAAGTACTCATTTAGGGAAGAGACAAGACAAGAGCTTTTTCAGGTTGTGATTCAGTGCAGGAGCCTAATTTAAGTGCTCTAAATTACCTCCTGGATACTCTCTCCCATCCCATGACTATAAAGTGAAATTAATCTCCTAAACCTTAGCACATAAATTGTTTCATGTGAATATCACTTTGGCCATTTCCTTAAGATGCTCCATACCACACTTATATGTTCCACTGCCTATATTGCCACAGGCTCTGATAGTATGAGTCTGCAAATGATTAGAATCAGGATTACTGCTGCAAGGGTCTATAAATCTATGGATCTATGTCTATATGTCTGAAAAATTTCAACCAGTTTCTGTTGTCACCCAAGTTGCAAAAATGGCCATGGACTAATGCTAGTGGGATTTCAGAGTTCTCCAGCATGATGTTGAGTGAAACAATATTCGCACATTCTACTGTATTATTTGGAAAGCCCTTGGTGCTGAATAAGAGTGTTTTTTTTGTTTTCTAAGACTGTTGCAAAATCTGCTTACAACTTGGCAAATCCAAAAGTAGCCTCCAGGAAATATAATGATCATTTATCAGCCTCTGGCTTTCACTGCTGGCTAAATTAGCAGAACAACCAGCCTCTATTTCAAACCAGCAGATCATCAGTCTCCCTATGACTCTTTGCATATCATCAGAGAAAGCTCACCAGTAAGGCTGAGAATGTCAACCAACAACAGAACAAACAAACAAACAAACAGAAAGTCTTGTAAAATACACACATTTTAAGATAACCATAAATGTTTCTGGCTAAAAAACAGGCCAGGAAAAGGCTATATTTTGTCTTCCAGCCTGCAACCCACAAGGACTTCTTCAAGTGCTTAGAATACCTATGCATCATTCTTGTAGGAAGTAAAGATTTCTCTTAGCTTCTCTGAGGGAGTGATTGCCCTCTAGCAGCTGCAGACTCAGGGTAACTTTAAAAGATTCCACACACAGACAGAAAGCTTGAAAAATCGGCCACCACTAGAGTACGTTGCACAGATTTGTAAGTTTTAGAAGACAAAAGAGCTCACTTTTGATTTTTTAGAACTTCTACACAAATTTGCAACAACAGAAACTGATTCAAAAAACTGAAAACAAGTTAAAGTCTCTCCATAAACCTCAGAAAAAAAATTCTCTTAGTACTAGAGGGGATCTATCAGGTCCCCTCTGGAGACATTCCTATTAAACATTTATCCGTTGACAAGTTTTCCCAGTGTCCCGACCTTCCTTTTCATCTAAATGTTACATAGCAGTTTTGCTTTATACCTCTGAAAATGATAGCTACTAGCAAAACGGCCCAGTTCAGCATTGTCTTGTTTTGTCCCAAGCACCATGGCTTTTGTAAGCACAGTTCAGATTTTTCCCTTTTGTTTGTGAAATGTGCTTCACTTTATAAGAAGAAACAGGATCATCATCATCATGTCCAGAAAGCACAAACTCATGTGAATCCTCTCCCTGACCTTGCCATACAGAGAGGGATAGTAGCATCCCTGTTGGAAATTGGAAGACATAGGCCCTGCTCCTCCTAGAAAATTCCTGATAACTGAACTTGTTCCAGGTCAGTCAAGGATGCCACATAAGTCTGCAATGACATTGATAATGCCTTAATGCAATTTTACCCTTCTCAAACTGCCAGAGAAACTGGGCATCTCTGGATACTCTCTAATGAAACATATGTTAAGCTTCATTTGTTTCTGACAAGGGAAATTGTGCAATTTCAAATATGATTTCATCTCATAGAAAAAAATCTTGGGGGAATGAAGAATTTGAATCAATCCAGACATTTCCAAATACTCTTGCACCAACCTTTGGTGGGTTGTCATGAAAGATATTCAGGGATTTCCTCCTTATTTAGTCAAATAGCATTTGAAATGATCACTGGAAAAATCAAAATGCACCAATCAAGGAAGATTGAAATGCACCATTTAGAAATGTTGTGTTCCTTTTCATTTTTTCTTTCATATGAACTTCTGTTGAATCTATTGTGTTTCCACAGAAATGTTTTATTTTCATTTGGTGTGAGCTGAAGGAAAAATGTTCCACTGAAAAACTCTTGCTAGACTTTTGATCGCATTCCCTTGCCCTTTCTCTTGATGGGGACCATCCCTAAAGCACCTAGCAATGTCCAGAGGCACCACAATTTAATGTAATTTCTCTAAGTGCTCTATTTCAGCCAGTTAGTCGAGCAAGCAAAGTGACTGATTTCGTTACAATGAATAGCGGGTTATAGTTACAGGTGGACCAAGTAATGACAGGTTGCAAGGGCTTTGCCCCTGTACTGCTCCTCTGCTCCCTCTCCTCCCACTAAGAAGATTGTCTAATTTGAAGGATTTCCATTATTAAACCCCTCATCGCATATAGCATATTCTCTCATCTGGTCTGTCTTGAGGTTTGTCAAATTTCTTTCAAATGGATTGTAGTGATTTATCGATCAAAATAGTATCTCCATTTTGATTTTTTCCAAATAAACTGCAGTGCCAGCATCCTTGATTTTTTAAGGTTTCAGCAGGTATGTGGCTGAGTGGAGTGCTCAGCTGCAGAAACAAGCTAAAATCATAACTGCTTTATTTTGAGAGATGTTTTAATAGCAGTACATGCTCTAGGGATGACCACTGTCTGTAGAGGTCAATACCCTCGAAAAGTGTCAACGCAGGTTGAAACTCCAGCCATACATTTTACTGCTTTGCAGACTTAGGGTTTTGAACTCTCTTACCCAATAGGTCAGGAGTAGTAGATGATATAACTGCAGATCCTAATTTAAACCTTCATCTTAAACTATTGTTTGTTTCTCTTCTTGCAGAAAGAAAAGTGCATTCACTGACCTCCATAGGATCCCTCATGGGACCTCCATGGAATCATAAAAATTGTATCTGATTTTAAGAAGGTACAAAACATTTACACACAACCCATCTTTGGAACAAAATGCTGCTGGGATAGAAAAGCTTTATTTCTTACAAAGATGCCATTATAGAACCTATTTCACACACTGGTAAACATAATCAAAATATCTTCAAACCCAATACTTTTTTTTCCTAAGTACAAATTCTCTTCTTATCTTTCCTTTTAAGTAGTGTTCATCTGTTATAGACAAAAAGAGCTGGAAAGTTTCTGCTTTGAAGCTCTATCTGCTCTATCCATTTTGCTTGCATGAGTCCAAGAACATTTGGAGCTCATCAAGGCTACATCAAAGAGTTTTATCATGTTCAGCACTTTTAAGAGCAAGCCTGAAGCTTCATCTCTTCTTTTATATTTGAATAGAATTTTCAAAGGGAAGAAAAACAACAAGCAAATACACAGTGTTCTGCAACAGGAGAAGAGACGCCTTCCAAATAACTTTTCAATTCAAAGGAAAATTATATGCATATATTTAAAATTAAGTAACACAATTAGATGTAGTAAAAAAAATAGTGTTCTAAGATTAACTTAAACCTTGAGGAATGGAAAAAAGTCACCTTTAGTAGTTGTCTTCTAATGCTTATCTATACCTTAAATGGGCCGTGGGAGTACATTTTCAGGGTGCCCTGTGGTATCTACCAAAGCGATATTACCCGTACATGACAAAAAAGTTTCCTTGTGACAAGTAGACCTTTTTTCTTGGATTCTTGTGCTTCAGAGAGCTACAGTCACTAAGCTCCCAGGATACCCCGGGATAAAAATGAGAGAAATCTCTCAAAGTATTTCTTTTCTACATTTCCCTTCCACCACAGGTTTTTAAAGTCAGGTCAGTCTTATTGGCACTAAGTTGTGTGGGTTAGTGGGTGTTGGTTGGTTCAGGCAATCAGTTTCCATTTTAATTTCTATGGGTGTTCATATAAAATTGCTACACAATTGCTGTCAGTTGCCATCTGGGTACTGTGTCAGCCGGGATTCTATCTGGCATTTATGCGTAGTCCTTAACATTGGTCCAACTCTTGAGATCAAGGTGACAGCAAATAAATTCTGGCAGTTACTCAAAGTCAGGAGAAGGAGAGGCAGCCCTGGAAATCTTGTCTAGATGCTGATTATGCTCTTTCTGTCCTGTCAGTATTCACAAGATCCATTTGCAATTAAAAGTATTACTAATAAAAAAGGTTGTAATTACTTTTTGTTTTGGTTTGTTGAGTTCTTTGTTCCAGTTGACATCATTTGCTATACCTTTTCAACAGAGATAAATTCAGAGGCTTTCTGAAGTACTCCTTTTCTCTCTATTCACTTCTTTTAGTTTTGCAATAATGTATATACATATATATGTGTGTGTTTGTATATATATATATACTGCAATTCTTTGGTCTGGAAAAGAGAAGACTGTGAAAGTCACAGTTCAGATTACTGAGAGTCAAAAATAAATTCTCTACTGAGAGCAAAGGAATTCATTTTTTAAAGAATTTTTTAATACAAATGTAACAATAATTGAATTACTCTGTAAAATTCTAAAATCTATTACATGTCTGAGAGTTTTCATATAAACTCTCCAGACTGACACCACCATACACACAACTCTCAATTTCATCTTGCTTAACACTTTCTGTTTTCGATCAGTTTCATCTGACTCCTTTGGAAAATCTAGATTCAAATATCTTTTAATACAGAAAATCATGTAATTTCAAAGAAACCAAGAATGAATCAGCTGTTCAGGCTACCACAGAGAGCTGCAGGCCCCATACATGCAGTCACCCGGGAAGCCTAGAAGCAGTCCTAGCTTCTCAAACACTCTCCCATTGATTAAAGATCTCCTGAGCTCCTCCGGATATTTTGAATGAGGATTCCCATGGAGACAGCTTAGCTTAGATGTGATTTCAGTACTGGTGTTTGAGGAAGTGGCACTTAACCTCTGAGTCTTTTCTAATGCAGCTCCCCAGAGCAGGGACAGTATTGCTACAGCTGTCACTTTGAGGCATAGCAAAATTTTAAAAGAGAAGAAGCAAATCTGCATACTTTTGGTTGCAAATCGCTACATAACTACAATTTTATCAAAGATTCAGATACAACTATCATGTGAGCGTGTGTTACACATGGCTTAGTCCCCCCCCCAGACCTGCGTTCAGATGTGCACATGGAGGCCTCGGTAACTTCAGTGTGTGGAAGGGAATGGACACATGATTTGGCATCCCAGATCAGGGCTCATCTGGGATGAAGGTGGAGTCATCAAGCCACCTTTCTCTCCTCCACACTTTATTCTGGAATGATAAAATTCCTCTTTGCATACTGTCTGTGGCTCCAAACCTACAAAATCTCATATATTTTTTTATGTAAAATAGAGGTAATTCAGTTGAATAAGTACAATTTTACTGCCGTTGCTGCTGGCAAGAGTATTTCATACTTAAACAGAAACAGCTCTTGGATCTTCTCTACCATCATTTAATAAATTAGAGTATTTAAGCTGGCAATCAGTCTCTGCGACTTTTATATGAAGAGCTTTATCTTTGAGGTCAACCGAAATGATATTTTGATATAAGAAACTCCTTTGGAGTATGCATTTAATTCTTAACAGGAATTACTGCTCATAATGAAAGGTTAATGACTCTTTAAACAGGGACCTGAATTTGTGTCATAATACTTGCTCCTCCACTGTTTCAGACTGCCAAATTTCTGCCACATAGATATGTGCTTCCCTCAAATGAAATACGAATTTTCTTTACAAAACTCATTTAAAGGATAAGACATTTATAAATATAAAACAGAAAAACTTGAAGATGTGCTGCGTATGTTCCAAGCTAGTAAAGTAAATAGTTGCCAATTAGGCTTAAGTGTACCTGAAATAGTACAGAAGAATACACTTACATCTGTACAGGCCTCATTTATCTTAAGATTACACAAAATCAAATTTGGAGCAGATATATGGTACACAGAACTGAGAAGAGAATGCATCCATTCCCAGTAACTGCATGATGCCTACGTCCGGTGACCTAACTTGTAGCATGCTATGTCTGTAGCAAGATACATTACAGAATATCCTAGCAGTAATCTGTCAAGAACTGCACGAGGTTCAGAAGCAATAGTAAAAAAAATATGCAGTAGTATATTTGATGTGAAAGGGCTGCATAACAGGTTTGATGAATTTGGCTGCCTCCAACAGATGTATCTCATATTTGAAATACAATTATGAACGTTTTTAGGGACTGGGTGCAGTTTTGATTTTCTTGTCATTCATTCAGCCATAGTCATGCACTCCACTAAAAATAGTCATAGGGAAGGGAGAATATTGGTCGGGTTTGCCTAGTCTTATTCAGGCTGAACTCTATTCCACGCTAACGAGTGGAATTACAATGTCTTGTTACTTTCACATGTAGAGCACCCCCTCCTCAAACAAACAAATTATTATACAAAACAATGGAAAAATAATAAAAAGCTATGTATTTTTTATTCTGGTGGGTCCTAAATAATCCTCTATTTTGTCTGTTTTGCTTGTTACACATAGATCCCATGGTTCTGATTTACCTTTGTTCATACAGTGAAGGTTAATAATGTGATCAGTTACCAAAATATATTTACACATCTAAAGGATAGAGGTATGTTTGGATTCTTGATGGAGAGTACTGTGGGTGATATATCTTTTACCTTCTCTCTACTCCTCTCTAAAAAGGTGAATTATTCTGAGAAGGTAATAGTAAAGTAAAATTAGTTGAAAAATGCCAGAAAATTAACACACTACATTATTCAGTGACCTCTTCTCCTTGACTTTGCTTACAATTTCACTTTATGCATGCATTTGCATAATATTATCAGAAGGAGGAATTTTCATACACCATTTCACTAACTTTTTCCACTTTTTTTAGAAATGTACAAAAATCTCTCCTTAGGCTCTTAGAACACCAATTTCAAGCCAATGGCAGGAGCTGTGGGGCCACCTTGTGTCATTTCCCTCTTTGCCCTCAAACCTTGCACATAGCACTGTGCACCTCACTGTCCCTGGCTCTATTTCATATTGGAGACAGATTTTACAAGAAAAATTCTCCCTATCTGTCAAGAGAACATGTCAAGGTTCCAAAAAAAGGACTGGGGAAAAAGAACTGGTGATAGAACTATCTTTTAATTGTTGCTTTACAGCTGTACATGTGTGCAAGTCATGCCTCCTGCCATATGGCAGTTGGAGACATGTGCTATGTTATGAGCACATGCTACCAGACCATCCTGGGTTCAGAGAAGTCTTTGCTCACTGTACAGGGCTCAGTCCATCTGTTTTTGGTATTCATTTTAGGCTTTACTGACTTCAAAATAAGTAGGTTACAAAAACCAGCCATGGAAACATGCTTCAGATTGTATATAGAGATTTATGAATAAAAAAATGCACAGTCACATCACTGGTAATGAATCTTATTTGTTCCTTATTTAGCTTAAGCCTAAAAATTCAAACTGCCCAGGAACACAGGTTTGTTTCATGTTTCTATATATACACCATCAAAAACATCAATGTCTGGAAGCCTTCACAAGCTTGTATAAATGCACGGAAACCAAGAATCTTATTATTAAATTTAGCTTTTATTCAGAAACAGGTATGCAAGACAGCAAATCAACATTTTAGTATGCCCCACGTTTACATTTTGCATATTTTGTGAGTTTATGGTGTTTTTGTGTTTTTTTTTTTTTTGAGAAATACTTTCTCATCCATTACTACAAATGGATTAGCAAGGATAGCAAAGCAGCACATGTTAGTTCCTTAAAGGAAGTCATGCTAATTCATATCCCTTCCAATGGTGCTCAGGATGAAAATCTACTCACCATTGCTGGCAGGCAGATGAGTCTAGTTTAAAATTACTGTAATGTTATGCAAAGCTTGAATAACTGTAATGAATAATATGGTAGAAGAAGCTAATTCAGTGCTTTTTATGAAATAAAAAGATGTATTTAGCATAACAAGATGCATATTTTTTGAGCTGAATAGTGCTATTATAGTTCCCAAATGTGCTTGAGGCCCCCATCCCGCAGCAGGAGGTATGTGGGCAGACACCTTGACATGGAGGTTGACAAAGAGGGACTCCAGAGGCAATTGCATGAGTGTGGATCCCACTGGATGAAATCTCTTCCACAGAGCCTTGCACTCCCTCTTTTTGTCAGCAACGTGCAAATGGTGTTGTTAGTTTTGAGAATCTCAGATTGGAATGTGTGTTTCAGTGTGTTTGTTCTTTGGCACTGCTACACTCTTCTATCAACAGAACTGCCCGTTTTGTTGATCACATTTTTTTTCCTTTAATTTCCAACTTTGCAGTAGGTAGGGAAGACTATTTGGCACACACAGCCTGTGATCTAATAAGGCATCAGTTTCCTCTGAGTATGAAAATCACAGAATTACAGAGTTTGGAAGGGACTCCCAGAGCTCATGTGGCTCAACATCCCCCTGAATTGGGGCCAGCTAAAGCAGGTTGCTCTGGCCTGTTGCCCATTGAGTTTTGGATATCTCCTTGGATGTGTGTATACCTGTTCCTATGCCAGTGCTAATGCCATATTCATTCAAGCTGTAATGGTGTGCAGGTTTACAACTGGTTTGCCATGTTTAGGACTAAGTCTGATGGGGAAAGGGAAAAATAAATTGTAAGAACTGCTCAGCCATCTTTTTTCAGTATAGATACATGATATAGAAGTAAATTGTCAAAAGAGGAGGAGTTTTAGAGATCTGAATTTCCTTTAAATAGTCAGCATTGTCTGCTGACTTAAACAATTAATTTGTTTACTTTTTTTTTTTTTTTCTGTGGTGAGCTGGTAAGCGCACATTCCCAAGAATATGGTGTCTGAAACTGCTGGCTAAAATGGAGGTGCATTTGATTTTGGTTTTGCATGTGCATTTTCCTTGATACATTTCATCCCCTTGCTATAGCTGAGCAAAAAGATGCTTTTTTGATGTTGGGAAAGAAGTTGGAAGGTTTTAAATAAATTGGAGACTTGTGGCATTCAAACATCAGTAGGAAAAAGCTTTTTAGAGCTGATATTCTTCAATAACTATGAAACATGCATTACTGTGAGAAACACCAAGGGAAAAAGAAATTACAGAGATTGTTTTGTACCAACAATACAAAAATAAATAATTGTCTTTGTAAGGTTTGCCTTGTTTTCAATGTCTTTTAGTCTGTATTCTGTTCTTTTGATGTACATGGTTGTTTGAAATCTTAAAAAGAATTTGAAAACAGTATTTTTATGTTGATTCTTTGTTTTGGCCTTTTTTTTTAACTACTGGGTTTGAACTAGAAATCTTACCGTTCTGCCAAGGTACAGTCCCACACCGAAGAGACACTGCTGCAACATGCCTATCAAACCATAATTCATCATAAACTTAATATAGAATGAAATCTTCCTCATTTTTGAAGAAGGGCCTGAGGAACAGACTGCAGTGGTCTGCTTCCCATTGGTGGTTCTTTATCCATAAAACATTGTGTCATGACCAAGGAATCCTATCAGTTGTAAAACTATACAGAAGCTGTCCAATCCTGAGAACAAGAAGGAAAGCAGAAATTGCAAAGAATGGTTCAAATAAAACATCCTCTTAGAAACCCTGAACTTCCTGATGTGACAGTGAAGGATACACACAGACTTTTCTCTCAGAAGTAATGCATGACAAACTATGATGTAATAATTTTCAAAGAAAATTTCCAGAAATCTATGAAGAATTTCTCAAGTCAATGTATAGATGTAAATATTGGAGACACTTGTTTTTACTAAAAATTACTACAGGGAAAATTGGAGTTAGGCTTTTATTTATGCTTTTTTGGGGGTGGGTTTTTTGGTTTTGTTTTGTTTTATTATTATTCTTTTTCTTACTTCAAGGTACTAGTGATCCTGCAGAGAAATTTCTGTGCAAACAAGGAGATAAGAAAGGTGAAGTCAGAAGTAGACAGAGGAACAGAGATCTCTCTTTGCACAACTATCTATCTCATCTAGCCTATCTGTCACATCTGAGCTACTTTGCCTTGCAACAAACCTCCTGTCACTATTAGGATTTTAGGGTGGGAATATTTCATCTTAAACTTCATCGTTTTTCTAGTGAAAACAAAGTCTACAAAATATTGTCTTATCATCTTGCCCTTTTCTAGAGGAGTTCTTGCTTGAACATTTGGCACTGAATATCGACATTTTTCTGCAGGATTCAGATTGTCATAAAGGTTACTCCAAAAGACCTAAACAGGGTCTTTTGGACCCTGTTTATGGCTAAAGGATGGAGAAGACAAGCTCCTGGATATGTTCCTTCCAGTGCCCAGTGGCAAGAGAAGTGCAATATAGCTGAGACTTCCTCTGAATTCATTCCTGAGCAGTAATGTTCAGCTGAACAAGTGATGGAGAACTACTGAGGAACGTTTGATGCTCGGTCATCTGCATTGCTAATGCAGGGGAGGGCTGAGGGTATAATTCATCCTATCGATCCTCATCTGTCCTCAGGAGACTTGAACTCTGCCAGCTTCCTTCCCCAAATCCCATCTGAACTGTGCTCTGGGTGTTGATCTGTAGCTAGTATTTCCCAAGATCCAGGAGATCTGGCATTCTGAAATAGCTCTCTAACAGGGGTGAGAAATAGAGATTCCGGGTGTCAAACAGCTTACTGGAGCTGATCAAAAGCTTTATCTCAAAGCTGATTTTTGTGTGAAATTAAGTTTTCAGGAAAAAAAAAATGTATTGCCTGTATTTTGCAGGTAATTTTGATTTCTTTACTAACAAGCAGAAAAAATTTGAAGTTTTCAGTCAAAAATCATGCCTATTAACTGGAAACTAATTTTCTCCTTTTTTAAAAAAAAATGAAAACCAATTTTTTCTCTGGGGAAAAAAAGACGTATTATATCTGTTCTTTTTTCCTGCTTATACTAGTATTCTGCTGTATACAAGAAAAAAAATAAAAAGGCACTTATTGTTTTTCAAGCTGCAGAGAAGTGAAATTAAAATTAAAGTAATATAGGAATAATAGAATTTACTTACAATAAGACAGTAATTCCGAAAGAAAAAGCTCTTCCTTTGGTTCTATTAAATGAAGTGGCATCACTAGCCACCATATAATCCACTAAAGATTTGAATCACTTTTCTCAGTTAATACACTTCATATTTTCCCTTAACCTTTAGATAAGTGGATTATGTAGTGTCTTTTCAGAAGAAGCTATTTAGTTGCTGGATAGAATGACTGTAGTGTTCTGTGCTATACTTTTCCATGTATAGCAAATTAATCCCTCGAACTCTGGTCTGTCTTCTTTCACTGTCTAAATGCACATTATTTTTTCATTAGTTACTTTTTGGCTATCGAGATATCCAGGAGGCTTGAAGTCCTTTATCCACAAGCAAGGGTGGATTTATCTGGACAATTAGCTATAAAGGTGCTGCTGCCCAGGCTCCTTGCCTGTGTGATACCAAAGACTTGCTACTGCACAGTGAGACTGTCAAACATGTGTGCAAACCTGGTTCAGTGAAGAGGACTGACTAGATGATTCCTCCCAGTCTTCACTGTGATTCTGGGATGATCTTCTAGCAACCCCCAACTAAGAGCTCCCCAACCACCCCTGCTTAGTAGTCTCAAGTCCTACAGTATGTACCAGCGGGCTGACTCTGTACTGTCTCTGTCTGTCTCTGATTTCAACGTGGAATAGTCCTTGTGAAGGAAGTTTGCAGGAAAGGCCTTTCTAATTGAAGAAAGTTGTCTTCTCTGGTTTCTTATCTGTGGACTGCAAAACAATGTGATTTGTTTTGCTAGGTTTTTCTTATTTAATAATAATACAGTTTGGAAAAATAGGATTGTGATCATGAAAACAAACGCCTTGCTACCTCTAAAGCAGCCTTCTGGAAAGGATTTAAAAAGAAAAGTAAATCCAGCTCATTAATGAAAAACGCCTCAAATGTGAAACAAACAAAAGATTCACTGGCAAGTGCTCTTTGGTGGAAAGAAAGGTGCTCCAGGAAATGCTCAGCATGAACACACAATGATCCTGGGAATTGTCTTTCCTCCTACAGTACAGCAAGAGCAGATTAAGTACTTTGTCTCAAATTTCCTTCCAACACAATTGGTACCTGTGCCAGCCTTGGGCAAGCTCCTTTAGCAGGTTTGATCCCTCCATGGGAAGTCTTTCCAGGCTAATAATATATACTCCCCTGGCACAGAGACTTTGTCTGCTTCATAGCCTCTGCAGGGTCACTTTCACTGGCAGTTACTTTCCCTTCCAATTTTCATTTCCTCCCTTGGCGAATTACACTGGGAATAAACTGCAAGCCCAGGAAAGGTAACCTTTCCTTTCTATTTGCACCCCGTGCCAAGGTAATCATTGTAATTATCCCATAATAGAGGAATATTCACAGTATTCTGTTATAGACATTATACACACCTATAGGCTGGCTGGGGTCCCCATAACCACGGGAAAAGAAAGGCCTCAAAAGAGGCAATTCACAGCAGCTGTGCTGGCCTCGGCTTCAGCTGCGCTCTGCTAGCCCCAATCTCACCTTCCTTTGGCCAGTGTGAGAGGGAAGTGTGACCAGATCCATGCCTCCCAGCAGCTGGCAATGCAGCTGTGTCAACAGGACAATATGGAAATATATACAATTGGTTCCGTAGACATAGTCAGTGGGGTGAGCTCAGATGAGAGAGATGTAACAGTGGTTTGCAGGGAGGGCAGCAATAGACGTCATGGACGCTGGGACTGCCTTCTGCAAGCACATGCCTCCTCCTCTGCTCACTTGCTACCCCACACACCTCCCTTGGCCCCTTCCACCTAAAAGGTTTCCTGCATCAACACTGCTGTCATTTTGTCCTTTTCCACAGGTACTTTACAGGAGGTGGAAAAGGGCCCACCCACACCTGCCCACAGAGCTGTTAACTAAGTCAACAGCAGTGAGGATATAATAGACGAGAGAAGATGCAGGGGTTGCCCCCATAGTCAAAATGCCTCCCTATGAGTCTGGTCGATTGGGTGCCTATTGAGGGAATAAACCATTTGCTTTCTTGGGAGGAAAGAAGGCATATAACATTTATTTCATAGACTTTTTGAGAAACTCAGTTGCATCTCTTTTTAGAAAAATAGGTGCCCGTAATGTCCCATCATGCTGCTTTTTTTTTTTTTTTCCTCACCAAAGAGTCTCCTTACTGTCTCTTGTCTTGGCTCGTTTTTCCAAATGAAAAACTGCTCCAAACTCTCTGCCAAGCTGGGAATAGCAAAATGATTATTCTTTTTATATGATCAGATGGGATCTCAATGATCCAGCACACATTTGCTATTAGATTTATATTGCATATACTGTAATCACACAGACCAAAAAAGCAAGATAACAGGCTTCAGTGCAGTATGTGGGTTCAGTCCTTCAGCCTGGAAAAATTAGTGTATTAGCAATCCTCATAATACTGACTCGACTGGATTGTTCTCTTTGATGAGAGCTGCCCTCCTTACACCATACCGTTAAACTTAGAGTCTGGATTACTATATCAGGAATACGTGTAGATAAAAAAAAAGTTACACCCTTAAAATTAAGTCTATGACTGCTTGCAGGGTAATTTTTAAATAGCAGTCATTTTATAATGCTACTTGAACATCACACAAGGAGATGCCTGTGCTTAGCAAAAACAATTTGCAAGATCAAGGAGCAGTGGTTCAAAATTTATTATTCCTGACCTAACAAATGGTTAGAAATCCATGCAAATAAGTAGTTTGTAGCATTTATTGTGGTTAAATTAGATTATCTCTGGAGAGACATTGTTTCAGTGTGTACATATGATCCATGATTCTGCCCAGTGAATAACTTGATTGAAAGATATATTTTGATTAAATTTTTAAAAGCTTCTACAATTATGTCAAGATATTAGAGACTATAGATATTTTTAGTATCTCCTACAACTTTTCTACTTTATTTTCTGTCAAAGAAATATTTTTACCCGTCTTACTTATTTGGACTGAACACAATGGTGCATTTAGTTTTGTCTTCATTGTACTTGAGCCACAATTTTCTCATCATTTCCTTCAAGTTCTCACTTTCCACTTATTGAACTATTAAAGCAGCTTCTATGTACGCAAACGTTGTGTATTCTAGGTAATCTGCTTTAAGAGCCAGAATGATATTACACAGCAACAGAATTATTTTACTGAGTCATCCGAATTTCTGAAATGGGACTGAGATACAATTTTGCACAACATTTTGCACTCTAGACACACAGTTATGCCATACAAATAATTATACCAGGTTTTCCACAGGTTTCCATTTCAGACAGCACACCATCTTAAAAATATGAGAAAATTATATAGGCATGCTAATCCTTCTCACTATTTTTTTCTTCTTTAGTAGATGACAAAATAAAAACAGCTGACTGATCAATCTGTTTTGATTTGTTTTGTTTTTCCAGATTATATATCGATATTCTTTTGTAGAAGGAATACGATGATGAAAATAAATCAGCAAATAGGATGCTATAGGCCATAACGAGTGAGAAAACAAGGGTGTTGTTCTTACTTTTGATTTATTTCTTTTTTTTTTTTTTTCAAAATAGCGATTTCAGTGCCTGTTTGCATTTTTCTGGAATTCTTTTTCAAAGCTCAAAGTCATGAAAAGCAATTAGCTTATCCTTTCCTCTTTGAAATAATTCGGTGGAAATGCTGTCAGCACCTGGTGTTTTGTTGTTCCTGAGCTGATTGCCTTTTGAATCACTTCAAAATTTAATTCTTCCACAAATAGCTCATGTGTCTGGAAAAGAGCTGCTTATAGTTCGCTTTTAACCATCTCCCCATAGTGGACTCATAAAAGGGTCCCTTCTTTTCATCTGTAATTGAGTTTTTTATAATGGAAAAGTTTTCTTATTTATCCTTTATCAAACATGTACGTAGTTAATATCCTCTCCTGCATGCATTGATACCCTTACAAAATGTGCTTATGTTACCAGGTCTGCTGTCCTGTTTCATTTTTTCTCCATCTGTGGAAATATTGTCTTTTTTCCTTATACTGTTGGCCTCATGAATTTTCCTTTGGCCTTCAAGTATTTCTCCTCCAGAATTCTGACTCTGAAGGCCGCAGTCTTGATATATGTCAATATCTCAGCTGCTTTCCTGCAATATTTATGAAACCACACTTTCTCATTTGTTTTCAGATTTTCAATCTAATCCAAAACTTTTTGTATCACCTCTCTGCAGGTTGCCCATCTGGTACCAATTCTCTCATAAACATCATACAAGTCTTTGGAAATTCCAGGCACTTTTAACTTCTACCCACTATTCCTGTCCATGTTCTGGATTCCCCAAGGATGTATCTATATTTCATCTGTTTTATTTCATTTTGCTTAGTTCTTTGTTGTAGCAAATCATACCCCTACAAAACAGTGAGCTCATTTACAGCAAGCTACCCTTTGCTTTACAGTATCCTGCATGTCACTTCTATGTCTCAGATAAACCAGTATATTATGCAATCTGATTAATACCAACCTTTTTCTAGCTGCTTATATATACTTTTGAATGTTCCCACAAGGAAATAGTGTGAGCGCACAACCACATCTTTTTATTTGGCAAATGATATTCCTGTATCATTTGTTCCAGTTTGAACGTTCTCACTCTGTGCATCTGGATCCCATATATATTCCTTCCCTTTCTTAAGATATCAGTCATCCAGGAATATACTGACATAGCATTTTGAAATTATTCTTAGTTCTTCATAGCATCCATCTTTTGTTTTATCAGTGACCTTCATCAGAATGAGAGAAGTCTTTTTCTGATATCTGTCTTTAAACCATAGGGAAGAACTTAGTGATGACTATAAACCACTGCTACTGAGAGCATAGTATTACCAGTAAGACAGGTCTCACTTTGCAATAATTTGTCCATTCTAAAATAGGGGTGAACTGAGTGAACTGCTAGCTTCAAGAGATTTGTTTCCTTTCCCTTTGATTATTTCATGTCTGTGATAAACTAGTAGTTGACCTGACATGTTTTAGAGGGGTCCTCGTTTATATAAACTCAAAGAGCTAAAATTAGTTCCCATTCCCTGGTTTTATTTCTCAGGTAATTCAGTGAGACTCATAGGGATTTCAGCTTTCTTTGGATGAGGAATCAATAATATGCACAATAGCTAATTTGTAGGAATGAGTTTCTTAGAGCAATCATTACTCTTCTACATATCTGACCTGGATGACTTTGAGCATGCCTGCTGGAATACCATGAATAGGGAATATATTTTGGTAACCAAAAGTCTAAGGATTATTTCAAATATAGATTAGCGCATATTCTTGTATAGTTATTTGGGCTATTATTCACTCTATAAAATTATCAGTGTTCAAAATTTTGAACATATACAACCCAAAAAAATGTAAATAGGAAATCACTAAGCTGAAAAAGGAAGGGGAAGCAAATTTAACCCAAATAATAAGAAAAACTGACATATATTGAATACACGAAAGCAATTATAACTTAAACATAGTTGAAAATTCACCACTTCAGACCATATTTAAACACTTATTATACAATATATAATAGCTACATGCCTATTTCCCATTGCCTGAAAGAGTCCTGGGAATCTGAACTTAGAGTTTACTTCTCTTAAAGGTAAGGGAAGCTTCTATGCTGAGTTTATTACAAGTGATGTCTAATGCTAACAGAGTCGTGATTTATGCTAGTATGCACCAAATGAAGTAACGGTGGAAGGTGCCCAAGCAAAGGGTTTTTAGGGAGTGGTTGCACAGGGACATTTGTGGTCTTAGTTCCTACAAGTTTGTGATACTTTTTGAGCATTGAGACATCCTGTTGATTCCCCCATAGATCCAATCAGGTTGGAAAAAGATAGGTATGTTGCACTACCTGCCTCACATTCTGTCCTGACAAGGGGATGCCATGGGAACAGAGGCTGCATGATGCCATTGAAAGCTCTTCTGAGCAGATCTATAAATCATAGAATGTATAAGGTATGAAGTTAAAAAAGCAAAGAAATAAAGGCCCCCTTAAAAATATAATCAGCAGATGGAGAGCAAAAGCCAGAAACTGTTTCTGAGGAGAGAACAGCATGAGATCAGTCACTCGCTTGAAAAGCAGAAGCTTATGATAAAAGAAGAGCCTTTGCCCTTGTATTAAAAAAAAAAAAAAAAAAAAAAAAAGGTTACAAGAATTTCTACAAACTGCACAACTTTTCCAGGGCTCCCTAGCTCCAAGATTTTTGAAATATCCCATCCCATTCAATCCCTGATTGAAACCTGCTCAGAAAGGCATCAAGAGGCCTTTGAGGAGATTTTGCGGCCACCAGGCTTATTGGGAGAGCTGGTGCTCTTAAAGTTTCTTCTGCACTGACACCTGGTGGTGAGCGCTTTGCTGTTCCAACATATCAGTGTCTTACATACGCCCAGAACAGTTAGTCATCAAATGAATATTGCATGATAGAAACAAAACAAAACAAACAAACAAATAAAAAAACCCAACTTATTACCCATGGAAAGCCCTACTTACTTTGCTAACTAGAACCAATTCTTATAACTCAGAAGAAAAGGTCTCAAAGCAGCAAGCACAGAGGGATATATAGCCTCTAAAAAACAGTCATGGTTAAGCCAATTTCTTTGCAGAGAACTTTCCTCAACGATGCAAGTGTTGTGTTTAGCAGAGGTGAATCTGTGAATATAATTTGGTTTGTAAACTGCTGCATGTGGTTAAAGTATACTTAGGAACATGCTGTAGGAGGCATGGTGGTGATGGACTTACGGTTGGACTTGATGAGCTTGGTGGTCCTTTCCAACCATAAAGATTCTATGATTCTAAACAAATCATATGTCTCAAACGGACACACTTTGAGGGTCACCTTTCAAGTCAAGAATTGGAAAGTTTGGATTTAGAACTTAAATTTACTAAATCTTACTCTTCTTTTTGTGACCTTATTCTTCTTTTTGCAACACATCAAATTAGGAGGATTGGAAACAGTTTACTTTTTTTTTTTTTAGAAATTCTGCCATCAAGGCTTGGAGGTCCCCTCTCTCAGAGCAGAGAAAGTCCATCACCCCACCAGGTTCAGAAAAAAAGTCTAAGTGACTCTTGAATTTTACTCTAATTTGAGGAAAAAATCATCACAAAAATCAATGCATCAAAATCTGTGTATTCATTTATTTTTAGTAAGGAGGTGAGTATTGCCCCTATCTATATGCAGCCTTAAAAGAGTAAACATAGTGCTTCCCTTTTGATAGCATTACTTACAAATAGTAAGAGCAAAAATAAAGAATTGTTTTCACCAGAAAGGCTGATTCCTGAAAGCATTATCTTCAAGTTGCAGGAACTAATCAGTTCCTCTTAAATCTAGGAATATCTTGGCTGTGTAGCTTTACAATATATTCAATATAGAAAGTTCCTACCTCATATAAACCAATACTAGCAAAAACTGGCAAATACTTTTTCTAATTAAAATTGATAAGCACTATTCCAAATACTTCTCCTCTCTTTTCTATAAAGATACACAAAACAATATTGCTAGTGAAGGGGGCATACAGATTAATAAAAAAAAGCTTAAACCTGAGGCTGAAAAATACCAACATTTTCATTTCCATAGCTGGATTTCTAATTTTTAATCCTAATACAGGAGAGGAAAAAAAAAAAAAAACACCACCACCAACAACAAAAAAGGTCTCTATTGTGAATCAAAATAGCTCAGCATCAGAAAATAAGCATTGTTTGGGTTTCCTATCCATTTTCTGAATTAAGCAAAAGTGGAATATATTGATGAATATTTGTTCATTTCAGGTAAAAAACAGAAAAAGAAAAAAACTTTTTTTTTCTTTTGGCAACTTTGATAAAATCCAGAATGGCATATTTTAAGTTCTCTGTAACAACTCGCAAAAAGTCCAAATGATTTTGACAAGCATTTGCATTTTAACATTTATTTTCCATACACCCTAATGAGTGGCCCTTTTAATAATCAAATTATCTCAATGAACAAGCAGCTTGTCATTTCGGTGAAGATAAACAAAAGATAAATAAAGTTAGGTTTTTTTAAAATCTACTACTAATGTAATAATAGTTCTGGGTAGGGGCAAATTCTAGCAATGTCTTCACTGAGAAGGTAGACTTAAATACAACTCTGCATACATGAAACCTTTTGGTGAAACACTGTGATTCAACAAGATGAGCTCATCAGAAACCTGTGATCCTTTTGTATTTAGACAACAATAAATCAGACCATAGGCCAGGCCACCTTCTGGCTGGTGCAAGTTCTCAACTCCTTATCTGTTTTGCTTTGGTCTTTGGACATCCTTTCCATTTCCTGTGTAATGTCTCTGCTGCTGGGAATTCATTTGCCCCTCTTTGCCTATTGCCAGCATAGATGCCTCCCAGTCCCAAGTCGGGTCTCTAGGTGCTGCTGTAACATCAATAATAATAAATGCTGCCATGACTGTTTTTGCAGATATTAAATCAGCACCAGGACTCCCTTTTGTTGCAGCTGCTCAGGAAGATATGGAGAGAAACGCCAGTGTTTTGGCCCACTGCAGTTCCCTCTGACCTGCATCCTGTTTAACCCATTTAACCCACTCTGTAGCCCACCCATGAACCCACAGGCACTGTGGCAGGAAGGAGAGGCTTCCTCCAGCCCAGGCTTCAAATGAACATTTTGACCCTGCAGAATGGTCAAATACACAGCAGGTATATGTACTTTTTAGACCAAAAATATGGCTTCTTCATGCACCTATTCCTATTTTTTTAGAAATTAGCCGTCTTTTCTGAATATATTATTTCAGGAAAAAAAATGTCACTTCCATTATCTTACCATGAAATCCGTCTCCTCAGCAGTGTCAGCATAAGCAGATGAGTGGTGACCTCAGAAGGCCAAGGTGTGATGCACAAACAGGCAATTAAATCCTAATAAGATGAGTTAGGCCAAATGTCTCCAAAACTAATTTTGCCTTTCCTTATAATATGCACATCTAGCATTTCTTAGCTCTAGGACTGGCTCAGCATTAAAATAAAGTTTTTTTTTTTTTTTCTTAACACAATTCAGGTCTGCTGCAGGATATGTCTGTCCATGACAGAGTGGTTTAAGCAGCTGCAAATATTACATGGCCTCCCTGCCATATATTTATTCTTTCAATTCTACGTATACTGTGGACTGGAGTGAGCATAAATGTACGTAAGTCAAACACATGAAGAACACAAACTTTCAGAGCAAATGCTGTGTAGGTATCATTTTTAACAAAAAGAAACAAAGGCAACAATTATCCAAATACAATGAGAAAGAGAAGATGTGACCCTAACTAAGAGAAGGGGACAGCACATAGTTGTCAGCAATGCATTTCCTTGCCCTACATTATGCTAAAGCAAGAATATCTCATTTGCCTCTACATAAATGCTGTTGGATTAATGGAGAAGAAGAGCATATGCTATTAATGTATTTTCTTTGTTTTATTCATGTGTTTTCTTATCTCAGCATGTGCTGATGATGTCTTCTAGTAGATGTATTGTGATGTTATTAAATGACTTTCTGGACCCACTGTGCTTTAATGACTGACCATCTAGCCCATCCAAATAGTATTATGTAAAAATGACATCAAATGGGAGTTGGTCATTTATTCTGTTACTCTGAAAGGAGGCATCTGGAAAAAAAAATCACAAAATGATAAAGACAATAGCATCTTCTACCCCTTATATTCTGTCCATATGGAAGAGGTCCTGGTTTATTTAATTAAAACTAAATCATATCATGAAGTTTGTCAGTTTAAAGAAAATATAATCACTGTGATACAGGCAGTTTTCAGAGGAAATCAATGAGATCTAAAGGTGTTTATTATTTCTTGCCGTTTAGAGCTGACTACTTCTGAGAGTGCAGGGAAGGCTGTGGAGCTGTTAAGATGCTCATGACTGCAATTGACTTACAGAAATAGCTCTGAGGTCAAAACTCACAACAAAGAAATTGTTACTGCGGATCATGCATAAAAACAGAGAAACCAGAACAGAAAAAAAAAAAAAGTAATGTAGGAAAGAAATCATTTTGCTTTTAAACTACTTGTTCTAATATGAAAAACTGGTGTTACAACAGCCGAGAAACTACACACTGATCTATATTTATAATCTACTTTTCGGGACAATCCTAGTCATTAAAATGCATTAAAAAACAAAGTGGAAATTGAGGGAAATTGTGCTACTAGATTGCAATTTTAGTATTATTATATTAATAGAAACGCCTAGAGGCAAGAAAATTGACCTCCTGAAACAATTTAGCATTCAATATATATTAGTGTCTTGTTTCTGCAGAGAACTAGCTCCTGCTGAGGGGAAAGTACAAGAACCCTCATGTCAGTAATTACTGAATCATCTGCCCATAAGTAGATTTTTTTCTCAGTGACTCCACCCTCTCATACACCCCCCTGCTAAGAGATATACCACAATAGGTTCAGCATTTCCAAACTTTTTAAAAGTTGTCTTGATATAACCAAAAAATCCAACAGCTCACAGAAATTTTCAGCTCCAGTATGAATCATACTTAGTCCTCGTCTTTGCCAGTACCTTGCAGCAATTCATGCTAGTGGTTTAAAAACTATTTTGAGTATTTCTGCACCTATAAATCTTACATGTCCTGCCACATCTAAATGCTCTCCTGTTCTTGTGTTGAGAAAGGCTGAGGAGGAGCAGCCTGCTTATCTTCTCTGAGCTGCTGCTGGACATGGAGATGTCTGTGCCCAGGGACAGGGAGCAGGGTAGGCTCACTGAGCTGTAGACATCCACAGTACTGGAAAATGGGACATCTGAAGCTCCGTGTGTGCAGTACAAATGCTGGTGCTGGTTACTTCAGTGTCTTGGTTTCCTGTTGGTAGATGAAATCTGCAGACAGCTTCTCCACTCGATGTAGCCCATGCAATGTCATGAAAAATGCAGGGGTGATGACACTGTGCCACGTCAAGGGTAGCAAAGAGCAGGCTCTTGCTTCCTCTCTCAGTTCTCTGCAAATCTCAACAAATCTCAGACTTACTTACATTCATTGAGAATGACCCTAGCTTTAAGCTCACTGTATCCCCATGCCCTGTGTGAACATTTCACATCTACTCACCAGTCTGCCCCACCATCTAGTGCTTTCAATTTGCATCATTTACATCCCCAGCTCAGAAGCTGCTTTGTTTCTCCAAGATTTTTCATGAAAACATGATCTTTTTGCTCAGGAGTTCGCCTGTTCTTGCTGTTCCCTTGACTTTCAACAAGGTTATAACCCTGCAAATATGAAATCCTCATTAGTTGCAAGAAAGTCTTCAAGACAACGTGCAAAGTGCTTTCAAAAGAAGTTAGGAGAAAAATGAAAACTGGTTTTAGTGTGAAAAGCAGTATTTTTGATTTTAATAACTTATTTTATATTCCCTGTAACTGAAGATCATTCACTGCTGTTTCTCCTTTTTAATTAATAGAAGAACATACAATCATAATATTTATTCTCTCCATGAGTAATTTTGATTATAAGCAGCTACAGAAGAAAAGGCAACAAATTAGATCTGTTCATCAGTGTTCGTGAGTCTGAAATACATTTGTTTTCTAGAATGCATGAAGGGCTTTTCCTCCCACCTAAGCTGCACATAAAAAGATGCTATTTACAGATATTAAAAAGATGAGTCTCCAAAGGTGTTGATCAGCCCTGAAGTTGACCATTAATTATGGTATTCTGTAATTAATGCAAGGGACAAGTTCAAAAAAAGTTGTGCACTGAAGGTGAAGAGTGCAGCATCAGCAGGAAACCCCTTCATAAGTAGTAGGGGAGCTCAGGACAGCTGCAAAAAGTCTCTTCTCAGTGACCCAGGGTGACAGGGTTGCTGCAGCTTTCTGTATCTTTTTGTTCATGTCTCATTTTCTGAAAGCTGCAACTAGCTATAAGATCAACAAATATTTTGCAACACGGGACTTGTAAAAGGTGTTGTCCTGAGGTGTGTGCCATGCTCAGAGCTGTGTGTGTTCAAACAACATCTGGACTGCCTTTTAACTCTCTCACTTGGCTCTGGAATTCATTTGGAAAACACATTTACAGGGTAACTAGCAATTGAGACCTGGCACAGGCTCAAAAATGGATCAGGTTGTACAGCAAAAACATTTGTTTGGTGGACGAGATAAACTCAGTGCCTTACCTATTCATGGAAGTGAAACTCATTTATTCAGATTTCTTACCTGATGATTTTTCAGGTATACTAATACTATTTGGATCATCTTGATGAATCCTACTGTCTTGTTTCTTTCAGCATATCACTTGAGGTTATGCTTAAAAGAATCCTCTTTCCCACACTAAGTTGTCGGGCTTTGGCCTCTGCCTTTTCTGCCTTTAGCATCCCCTCTCCCTCTCACAGTCATTAGGAATGACCAAGATCAGTTATAATCTCAGGTGCCTTTGTGCTTCCCAGTGGTTTCCAGATAATTCTCTCAGACTCTTCTATTCAACATAGCGGTTTTTGCAGGTGGGACTGCTGACTCAGCTCAGGGAAGGCAAAAGTACAGTGAGAGCAAAAATTTGCTTTGAAGCCTTCTTAATAGGAAGTGCTGGTGAGGTGAGAAGGGTTCATTTTCCTGGATGTCAGCCTTTACAGAGGTGACAAGGATTTTTCTTATGTCCTAATAAGGAAAAGTGCTTCCTGTGAGAGGCAATGAGTGCAAAAATGCTCATAATAGCCACAACATTGTGGTGTTGCTTTTCAGGGCAAAAACTGCTTCCCTATCCACAGTAAAATTACATCCTTGCTAAATAAAGTACCAGGTATTCTGTATAACTTGTATAAAGCAATACAGCTAATATAGGATACTAGCACACTCGTAATTATGAATGTTAAGGTCTTACATATATTAAAATAGCTTTAATCCTAACAGAGGATAAAAAGGAGGCAGTGAAAGACTATCAAAGTTCAACTCCTGTCTCTTCACCTCAAGGAATAAACAGTGTTGTGGATAAGGCAAAGAGGAGGTGGAAGATAAGAAAATAAGAAGAATGGAGGGAACTAGTAGAGTAAATATCTGTGTGAACACCACTCTTCCTCTGTTCAGTTTATGTAGAAAAGGTATAAGAATTAGAGCTGTAACAAAATACCCCTGGCATCTATGCTATACATTCTACTTTATTTTATTTTATTTTATTTTATTTTATTTTATTTTATTTTATTTTATTTTATTTTATTTCATTTCATTTCATTTCATTTCATTTCATTTTTATTCTTGACATGCTATCTTGAAAGGACCATTTCTGATGCAGAACAGTCTGATCTTTTCAAAACTATATTTGGCCCCAGGAGTTGCCTTACGGAGAGAAGTGCACTGTAGTCTGCTCTACACAGGCAAGCTCCCCCATCAGTATTAAATTGGTAGAGGGGAAAGCTGTTAAGAGCTCTGTCCCACTGAGCAGTTTTACACAGGAGGAGATGACCGAGGCCTTGTGGCTTTTCCTGCTGTGGTATGTACATCCTCCAGGAAAGGAAGCGGTTGGTTTGTCTAGACAAATCTCATGGGGACAGAATATCTGAAAAGTTTAGGCTTTTAACCCTTTTGAGGGTTCTGGCATTCTTTACTTTAAAATATCTATGTATGTATATATATTTATTTAAAATAGTAGAATCATTACGGTTGGAAAAGACCTTCAACATTATCAAGCCCAACCATAAACTCACCACCACCATGAATTTTTCAGGTATCTGTAGGTAGGCTATATTCAGTTATTTTTACTGGTTTACGGTGACATTATTGGGATGGGGGGGTTGGAGGTTTTCAATATGGTGTTTTCTATTAATACCTAGTTACTGGTAATAACTGAGATGATTTCTGCTTTTATAGGAATATATCTTTTTTAATTCTAAAAATAAGTCTGAATGCACTAAAAAAAAACACAACAAAAGCTGAGAGGAACAATTCACAGGGTCATTTAAAAAAATGACTATCTAGAAATTATTCAGAAAACTAGAGAAAAGAGACTCTCCTTACCTTCTGTACTCTGATTTAGTATTTTAATGATTTTATAACAAAACTGGGCTGATATCACAAAAGTTATTTTGATAAGTTATTAAAACTGATCTTCTGTTCTGGCAGGTTTCCTTGGTATGAGCAGAACATTTTTTGTCTCATCGATGACTGCAAAGCAGCGCTAGTTAGCCCTTTCTTGTGGATTTGCATTTCACATCATTGTATCTGCATTTTGTGAGCTGAGAGAAAAAAACACTTTTTGGTTGCCAATAGTTTCTCTGACACCAGTAGTGAAATGATGAGCCCAGCTGAGAGCTGTACCTGTATCCTAGAGGATAAATCTAATGTCCCAGAAGCTTAGAAGATTCTCAGTGTAAGAATATATTAGAAATGTACCTCCAGGGCTGTGCTCTAAAAGGGCATAAGTGCTGACGGAAAATTCCTATTGAATCTGTTTCAGATAGCTCTCTTTCATTGAAGAAACTGTATTTTGACATATCCCAGCTGTGGATGAGTCAGTAACTCTAGGCCAATAAAAAAAAAATATTTCTAATTCCCATCAGAGGCACACCAATCACTGAAACAGAAGAGACAGGGCTTCTCAGATATTGAGTGCTGTGCAGATTATAAATCTTCTGTTGAGTAAATCCTATATGTAAGAAAACCTTATGTACAAGAAGGATATTTGGCCCATTTCATGAACAAGGTCTTGAATAGTGGCAAACGGGCTCATGGGCTCACCCACAAAAGTGGGTACACTTTGCTCATTTCGCCCAGCAGCACTTCTGCTGAAGCCCTGGGGTATCTCCCACTCCTGCATGCCATTAAAGCCATAGGTGCAAATTCGCTCACTTTGAGCAGAGTAGAGTGTTAACCAGAAACTCTGCCCTTTGTGAGGAGCATCATAACCATTAGTCCGAGATCTCAGATAGATAGAGGTCCTTCCTTGATATTCAACAAGAGACGGCTGTCTGTTGAGGACCAGATGACCCAAAACTGTTTTGTGCTCCTACAGGCCACCTGGGAGGGCTGAACCTCTCCTTGCTCCAAAGACCAGCACCACAGTGTCTGTCCCTCAGATATCTGAACCATCTTGGGCATCTCAGTGTTTCTTGTAATTGATTTCGGTGGATCGCGGCAAGCATTTCTTTAACTTATCTCCCTTTCAGATACACAGCATGGGATAACTGTTCTTTCCTCCTCTTCCTCCTCCTCTTGAAGATGTAAAACATAAAAGATGTGTTTTCCTGGAGTCTCAAGGAGGGGCTCACTTACAGGCTTAATTGCTGAGGCAGTCGTGTGACTTGACAAACCCTACAGAAGCGAAGCGGAATAGGAACACTAGTAGTGTTTGAATGAAGTGCAGTCTTCAGACAGAGCTCAGTCTATTCCTGCAAAAGGAACTCCTTCCCAGCATGAAGAAAGTTATTAGCCTTTGATTCTTGCCTATAAAACAACTTTGTAACTCCCCCCAGTTTTACTTCTGCCATCTGTAACTCTAAGATCTGCACTGGAACAGGCTGCCCAGAGAGGTTGTGGAGTCTCCTTCTCTGGAGATCTTCAAAACCCGCTTGGACGCAGTCCTGTGCCACGTGCTTTAGGTGTCCCTGTGTGTGCAGGGGGGTTGGACTAGATGATCTCTAGAGGTCCCTTCCAACCCTAAGCATTCTATGATTCTATGATTCTATGATCTTCAATATGAAAACTTATTGACACGATTTGAAAATTTGAAAATTTGGTTTTCTTAATCTATCCAGACAGTGATGTCTTTTACTTAAGCCTACCCTTTTCTGCTTAAATCTGGACTGCGTACTGCTATTCCTTCTAGCGAATAATCCTGGGGATAAAACTTGAAAATAATCCATTTTGGTGCAAAGGTTCAGTAACAGGCTACTTATTTGAAAGATGGGAAATTACAGCTAATACACTTACACCAGTGTAACTCCATTGGCTCCTGATGTGAGCTGATGTAAGCAGGAAGAGAATAAGAACCCAATTATTCTCTATTTGAATGACACTATATCTAATAACAAGAAGGACATACTGGAGATAGAGCAAAGCCTTGGGGATGTGCTGATCAGTCACCTGATAAAATATAATGATGCATAAAGCTGAATTTAGCATATTTCTCCCATCTAGTCTGTTATATGTGCTGAGCTTTTACTGAAGTGCATATGAGGTCTAATTTACCATCCTCCCTTCATAGTCTCTCTCACCTCCCTCAAGTGAGTCAGTTTAATCAGAAAATGTTTTTTTGCTATACCTCCTGAATGAAATTTGGAACACCTGTCGATGTATCTCCTGAACAGATACAGCTGAGCAGATAAGTGAGTAAAATCAATTTATTTAGTGAAACTTGTTATACAGAGACTGATGATACTCAGGAGATGGGAGGAAGACTTTTCCCTGTTACCTGGACACGAACATTGCAAATTTGAAATTGACTGGAAGGATTACAATGGAAAATCGGTCATAACTTCTATCCCTCTAGCATACAAATGGCATCACACTACAATATTAGCAATGCTGCACTTAGTGACATTTCTGGTTAGAATGTCAGGTGTCAAAAGTGATTCCTTCAATATATTAAAAAAGAAGCATAACAAAAACAGGCATTGCATTATGCAAATCTAGTTCATTAAATATTACTCCAGAAGGCTACTTGTAAAAATATAATCATCTTCCTTCTTCATTTTCTGATGAAATTGATCCCCCAAGCCTACCTTTCTTTTGCAGGGTATCACCTCTGTAGTACTGATTTTATTTTGCTGGGACCCTGCTAGGAACTGGATCAAAGGGCAAACCTGGGTTAAAATATCTAAGGGATTTCAACATTCAAAAACTGGTTGGAGAGCATGATTTGGTCCTCAGCACCCCCACTACCAGCAGCTGTGCAAGGGCAGGCAAAGGGCAGCACGGTTTGGCATTAGGAGCAAGGCATCCAAGAGACAAATGGGAGTAGGGGAAGGGCAAGACCTTCATAAACCTTGAACTAGCTTTACCTCCAGGTGCAGAAGTCAAAGAGAAATAACTGGTTTTGTGTACAGAATAACACAGCAGAACTAGTTTTTGATTTCAGGAATGCAAGAAACTACAGCTGCACAAGTAACAAATGAACTGCTAAATTCTGGAGGGTACACATAATTCAGAGTCAAATATTTCTGATACAGAGGAAAAATAAGAAGAGGAATTCAGATTTATTTTTAAACAGTATAAGGGAGGAAAGTGGCTTTTTTTTTCTTTTTTTGGTCTGGGAAGATTTCCAGAGTTGCTAGTGAGAAGTAGTTTCTTTCTGTCCAAGAGAAATAGTGCTCTGTTTAAGATTTCTTGGAACAGTTATGTTTAATGGTGATGATTGTGAGGTTAAACTACATGCTAAAGAAAAGTTTGATCTTTCATTCAGTGACACAGATTTAATAGCACATTGCAGCTTTCTAGGAATTGGGGCTGAATCATATGTGTGTGTACATACATCTGTATATCTATACCTATACTTATGTACATAGATATGTGACTTCAAAATGTGGTATGTCTGTTCAGAACTTCTACGTGTCATTCACATGTGATAAATCCTGTTCAGATTACGAACAACCAACATCAACCTCCCACAAGCATCATGTTGTTTTCACCTGGGAATTGCAATAATCAAAATGTATTGTGTTTCTTCTTTAAAAAAAATGAGTGCAAATCTATGCTTAAGTTCAGAAAATATCTGCTTTCTAAAATAAATGTAATTTGTTTATGAAATTGGATCAGCTCCAGATTTATGCATGAATTTTGACTGAAATGTATGTATTCTGTCTTCTTTTGTTCGAAAGAGAAAGGATGTTGTTTTTAATTTCCTTTCATTAAAATGCTATATACCGCTGAGATGTTTATAATAACATTGATGGAAATTAGTGGCTGGCTTTACATAGGGGAATTAATTTTTTGTAAGCCTACCTATTGTGATCTTACTGGGACAATAAACATGTCATATCTTCATTATATTTGCAATTACTTTCATTAGCTCTCTGTTTCCCTTCCAGTGAGGGTCATCCTCCTTTCAAAGAGGCAATTTGTTCACATTATCAGATGATAATTTAGTGTATGTGTGGCCTATTTCAAAACAAGTCTTAATGAGAAAAAAGAAAGAAATCACATGAGCTTTGGATGAACTTAGAGAAAATATAAATTAATTTAGCTGGAAAGGAAAATCTAAATTACAGACACGGAGAAAAAGAAGTCTGATATTTTTAGTGAAAGCATCGCCTTAGCTCAGAATACACAAAGCAATGACCTACAACAGACCTCAGTCTGGGACCATACCAGGTCCCAGACTCTTAGCTCTTGTATGCATATCTCTTCTGCTATGCATATAGTTCAGTCCTTAAATAAGAGGCCCAAGATGTGCCTTTTCTACTATCACCAGTATTGAGCACTGTGAGCAAGTTGCAATGAGCCAAGAAGTCTCGAGTGGCCCCGTTAGATTTTTACATCTTAGTCTCCTTTACCTCAAATAGGCTTCAGATGAAGTGGAAAATTTACAGAACTTCACTCATTTGGTTAATAGGAACTTGTCACTGTGCCTTCCTGGTCTTCTCCTCCCCTTCCTTCCTCTTCTTCTTCCAGCTAGCCTCAGGCTATTACTTAAAAGCTTGTCAAAACACAGAGGTTGGATCAGGCTCTGGCTATCAGAAAAAAGCTATATATATAGGGAAGGAGGAGAGGATAGCTTTAGGATATGGGGGACTATACTGGCAGAAGAAAGGGTTGTGCAGAAGAGCATGGGGGTGACCACAGCAAAGCTTCTCCAGTAGCTAAACTGTAGCAATGCTCTCTAAAACAGACGTCATGTATTATTTTCTTGTGAAATTAAGGGACCCTCTGAAATGTGCTTGTATCCTAGGTATAGCTTATTGGATAGATAATACAGCTGGGGAGATGAACTTCTTTTATGGTGATGTGAAAATATTTTAAATTCTGCAGACTGGGTAAAATTTGCAGTATGGGCAAATGGCAAACTTGACCAAAATGTCAGATTTTTTTATAACACCGTAAATGGAGGAGATTCATAGTGTTTGTTTTTCTATTAAAAAAAAAAAAAAGAGTATGTGTGTAATGTTTGGAGAAAAAATGTCACTTACCTTAAGTCCTGTCTAAGCACTTAGAAATTGGATAATCAGTGAGAAGAATCAGTAATATCTTATAAATAAACCTTGCTTGCTGGAGTCCTTTTTCCGGCAAGTCACATGAGTAACTTCAATCAATCACTACACATGAAAAGCTCAAAATAAATCCTGAATATGGCATCTATGTTCTGCTGAAGATTCTTTTTTGACATCTGAGATAAAGGCGCCTGTGGGTTGAATTTTTGCTTCTTATATCATTTTGGTCCTCTCACAACTTGTCATACAAATGAATGAAGGACTCGTGCTGAAAAGTGAAATGCCTCACCTCACAGTCAACACACATACAGTAATGCTTCAGGCTCTTCCTTCTTTGACAAGGAGCAGTAATAGTTGTTCTCTGTGCCTTTTTTGTTGTTGTTGATGATGTTTTTGCCATGTGACTGGGCCAGTGCCCCGGGACAGAAAACTCAGCCGTAACCTGCAGGATGAGGCATCCTGAGTCAACTCGGATTGTTGCACAGCTCTGGGGAGGAAATGACAGACAACGTGTTATCGGCACTTTTCACAGTCCATTCAGTGAAGGAAGTAGCATGTTTTCCTCTCTCTCCCATTCTTTATAGGAATCCTTTGTCCTGACAAAGGTATCTATAAATAATCTTATCTGTGTCCTGCACAAAATAATGTAGAAAGCTAAAGACAAAAACTTATTTACTGATTTTCCCCTCAAGATTCAAGGTATTCATATATTCAAGATGAATATATAACATGTTTATATATTCAAAGGAAAAGATATATTCAGGTATCATGGCTGAGAATTTTCATTTGTAGAACAGAAAAAAAAAAACTCTGCTAGTATTTTAGTAGAGGATATGAAAAGAAAAATGTTTGTGTGAAAGGCATTGCTGAAAGAGAAGAACAGAAGCATAGATAAAATGCAAGAGAGCCTGTACAAATATTGATAGAAGAAACATCAATCCTCTGATGATGGCAATATGAATCACTGAAAGAAAATAGACTTGCCAAGCACAGTGTGGCCCATGAACTAACGGGAGAATTTAGGAATCCACGTGTAGCTTTTCGGAGCACGTTTAGAGGAACAGGGTAGTCCCTCACAAGTACTATGTAAATGCCTTTAAGAAGCTGACCTTGAGGATTCCTGGTTTCTGCAGTATTCTCTAAGATGTGGACAGATTTTAAATTTCACTGTTTTGCTTTTGAAACTTAGCAAAGTTTCTGAGTGGATATTTTTTTTATTCAGTTGGCTTTGTACCCATCCGGAAAAGATTAACACTTCATCTTGCTTTCTAGACAGAGGGCATTTGTAAACTAAAGGTTATGGAGATGTGGCAGTCAGAAAAATGAGAGATTGCTTTAGTAACATGGCTCTTTCTACTCTGAATGAGTATGCTTTTGACAGGTTCACTTTACCACGGTTGCAATACATTTCTCCTGCATGCAAATAGTAATTTCTGAAGTATGCTTTTCCCTATTCCAAAAGAGAAGCTTTCTGTAGCACATATGAGCTCATTGCAGGGCCCTGCCATTTTCCAGGCTTCATACTTTCATGTTGCAGGACCACCATCTTCAATTTAAAGGAGATCTCAGGAACAAGAAGGAATTATTGTTGGATTTTTATTCGGTAATACTGCAACTGGAGAAGAGCAGAAGATGGTAGCAGTGTGAGTGCTCCTTGTACCACGTGTTGGACAGGCAGGTAGAAAAGGTCACCAATGTCTTCTTCACTCCAGACATGGAGCAAACCACTGTGCTCCCTGATCTTTAGTGGCAGAAGAATTGCTAAGACACTGGGGATTGATTTTACTAAAGAGAAAACTGCTGTAGGTTTAATTTTTTTTTCTGAAAATTCAGTTCTTACAGAGATAAAGTATTTATAAATTGTAAAGTACCGAGTCAGAGAATGAGCAGTTCTAGGCTTTCTTTTAGGGACATGAAGAAATAGTTTGAAACAGTTTTACCAGAGCTGTGTGAGATAGCATGTTTATACTGCTGTTTTATTGCATTTATTAGAAAGAAGACATTAAGGGCACATTCACTGAGTTCACTGAGTTAAAAATATCTATTTCAAGGTGTGGAACCATTCTATATGTGACTATGATATACTTATCATAGTCTTATGCTTAAGACCAAATTGTCACATAATCACTGAGTTTTAAAAATTACAGTCCTGTGTATGTCTGTCTGCAGGGATTAACTGTGATCTAGATTATTTAAATTGTTAGGGCAATGCAGAAACAAAGTCAGAAACCGTCATGTAAAAAACTTACAGAAGAATTAATTCCCATCTTCCCATGTTAAAAGCAGTTATTCATCTTCCCTTTGAATATTTTATGTATTCTGAGCTCTCTGAAAATGTCTTATTTATGGAAATGCTTATTCTTCTTCTAAATGCCAGATGTTTGCAGCTGAAAACTGTAATAGGCATAAAATGCTTTCTTACACTAAAAATTATGCAATAACTAGTTGAACAAGCATCTGTCACAAACAACCACTTAATACATCACATGTGCACAGGCATGCATACATAGTTTTATAATTTATTCACAGGACCAAACTAAAATATCTGAGTGATATTAATGTCAAGAAACTCGATGGCAGCAATAGGTTTCACTGGGGCAGCTTGCTTATCTACACAGCTCTGAAAATAAAAGCCGAGAAGATATATGTAGACACCACTCAGATATGGAAAGTCATGGCAAGATCCCATCCACTTGTTCTCGTTCTGGAAGAGATTGAAAAGAGCTAAGCCATAGGTTTCCATAGCTGTGTTAGGAATATATAATTGCTTGTTATCATTTGCAAGTAAAAAGAACAGAGTTTCTGTTTGGTTTCTGAAAATTTGACATTGCATACAGGCAGAAAGGGTCAGTCCAGCGCCAACAACACTGTGCCATTGCTTCAGTAGGAAAAACCTCACCTGAATCCAGAGAGAATTTCAGAGGAGTCCTGGCTTGTATTCACTGACCTCACGATGCTCTGAGTGCAATATTTAGGGTTCAATGCACTGGCAATTTTTATTGAATTTTCTGACCAGCTATAGTTGCTGCTACTGCCAATGTTAGTCAACTGGCATTTGAAATCCCTGCAAAGAGCCATAACTGAGTAAGAGGAGACCTACTGGCATCTTTTTTCCAACAGCGGTGATAAAGGCCAGCTTGGACATTCCCACAATAGATTTTTTTGAGAATAGCTTTCTGTGAGACAGTTTTTGTAATTGAAAACAGAAAAATAAAAGCCTAATTTCTACTTTTATTTACTTCTTGTAATTTATGAACACGATAAATATAATTTATTGGGGTAAAGGATTGCTCTTTGGTTTTGTTTGCTACAATCAGATACCCACAATTAGAGCAACACAAGAACCTGAACAGAAGAGAAATCACATTTTGTTATTAATGAATTGTCTTGCTGCCTGAGGTGATGAAACACTTATATGCTCAAGAGGTGAGATAGCATCGTTGAAGAGAAGGAGGAAGAACAGAAAGGAAGGAATATCTGGGAAAGAAGAAAGATGCAATAGATCTGGGACTGTTTATTCCAAAATAATCTTCTTTGCTCTCTATCATACTTTCTAAATTTAGTTTTTCCTTACGTCTTTGCAATTGCTGATGGTTGGTCACTCAGTTATGTAAAATAAAGGAAGTTCTTTCAATAACAGAGGAGTGCCTAACAAGGCAAAAAATGCCTCTGATGAAGATTGCCTCTCCTGCAGTCCCACAGTAGTAAGCTGGGCTGAGAGCCGCCTGCACATCTACAGTCAGGAGGGAAATGAGCAATGCCTCCCTTTGAGAGTGCCAAGGAATGGAAAAAGGAATTAAAGGGAGAAGAGGAAGATTTTCTCCCGGGGAACAGCATTCATTTAGATGTGCCCATCATGGCACAACTGCCTGGCTTTGTCTCATAAACCTCTGTGCAGGTTTGTCAGGGGGCAATGGGTGTTTAGAACGTTGTAGTCCTGAGGTCACTTCTGCAAATGAGAGATGCTGCTCCCAGTCTAGCTGCTGCTTTTGAGATCCACCCTCCTCTTCAATTGCATTTCTCAGCCCCTCCAAGAACTGGATTCCTGTTATGTAACCTCCTTCCCTGTAGTCAGCATATTTTCCATGTTTTTCCTTTGTCATACTCACAACGGACAGCTGTTCCTCCTTTCTTGGCATGTTTCCTTTCCCTTTCCCTGATGTTCAATGGAAAAGCAGTACAGCATAACACAGTACAATAATATCTTGGATAGCTTGGAGGACAACTTTGTCTTAGAACGCGTAGGCTCAGAAAAGAGTCGTGATTGGCTTGGCTTTTATTTTGCTTGATCAAGTTTTTTTAAAAAAAAAATTAGCAGAAAGAACTTGAGCGAAAATGATATTGCCTTAAGGAAGCAGAGGAAAAGCGCTCATGGAGGAAAAGTAGTTTGAGAGAGATGGCAACACCTATATGAAGTAATGCTGAAGACAGAGCACCCCTCTATCCTACTGTGGAAGAAAAATGCACAAATCGGGGGGTAATAGAGGTTAATCGGGCTCTATGAAGGCTCTATGGATTGCCAGAAAAGTTAGAGAGAAATAAAAATTGAAAGCAAAACTAATAACCCTGGATATTTATAATGCTGCAAATAAAGAGGGGTAGCACTAGTTTCCAAGAGAGAGAGAGGGAAATGGCAACTAAAAACAATGCTGTGTAAATGTCTAAGAGGTAAAGTAATAAAGCTATGCTTTTGTTCATATTTCTCTTACTGAGAAAGGAACAAAAGTAATAGCCTGGAAAAGGATTAAACTGTTTTGGATCTCTTTGCTATAACTTTCACAGAAAATTAATAGTGATCACAGTTTAAAGCTGTTGAACATTGAGGAGGTGAGACTGAACTAGAAGTGAGGAAGGGTAGATAAGCCTATTTAGGTTAGATGGATATATTCAGACTGACAGGGCAAGATAAAAATACTTCATTCCTTATGGAATTGGTCAAGAATATATCTGATTGAATAATTTTTATTTTTAACAACCACCACAAAAAATACAGTTACAAAAATTGGTGAAGTCCCAAAAGACTGGAGGAGGACAGATGTTATAAATAGAAGCAAATCTTCAAACACAGAAAGAAATTAGTCTGGAGAACTTTAAGTTAGACAGCTTGGTTTTGATACCCAGAAAGACCCTAGAAGGAATGGCATTCAGAAAATAACAGTAGCAATGATTAGAACTTTAGAAAATATGATTTTATAACCACCCACTCCTCAAAAAAAAAGGTGAGAAATCAGTTTAGTACAGGAATGTGGCATCTATGTAAGAATATCATCTATCAATATAAAAAGAACTTAGGCTTGTATTCTAGGCTGCTGAGTTGTGTAAAGCAAGACAAAACATCAACTTAAATAGAAACAAAAAGGACACCATGTGAGGAAGGACTTCTTTCCTGTAAGGGTGACAGAGCCCTGGAGAGGTTGTGGAGTTTCCTTCTCTGGAGATCTTCCAAACCTGCCAGGATGCCACCCTGTGCCCTGTGCGTCCCTGAGTGTCCCTGCTTGAGCAGGGGGATGGACTAGATGATCTCTAGAGGTCCCTTCCAACCTCAACCGTCTGTGATTCGTTGACGTATTTCAAGTATTAGGACAACTTGCTAATGCCAAATATGGCTAAGTGCTATCACTTCCAAAATAGACTATACAATCTACAATTGTTTTGTCCCCAAGGAAGACAACCAGATGACTTTGCCTATATACAGTTTATTTAATTTCTCACCTCTCAGCAGTGAACTTTGCTATAAGACAGAGTTCACTGATGATTGACCTTCCAGCTTCAATGGGTTATCTCTGTCTATTATCACTCAACTCCAAACAGAAGAGTGAATAGAAAACTTCTTTGATATCAGTTGTGCAAGAACCCATTGGGAAACGCCTGCTGCAGTGAGATGCCAGAAGTGGAATACCAGATAGCTGGAACTGGATCCAACACACACATCCAGAGCAGTAGCTTTACAATTCTTGGAAAAAAAAAAAAAAAAAAAGCCACATCTTCAGTAACTTCCCATCATCACTGACAAAGCCAGACTAGGAGAAATTGCTGTTGTACCTTGTGTCTAACTCTGCTTCATATTCCCTAGCAGGTAACACTCAGGAGGAAATCATCATGGAAAAAAAAATGCTGTGCTCTCCAGTGGTCTCTGTCTTGTCCTAGGGACAGTGTTTTTCTGTCTCACACTAAAAGTATCTCTACAAGATCTATGTTGAATCTGTCCATTCATAGCCATTTTTAATTAAATAATAAGGTCAGCCTGCCAATTACATCTGAGTTGATGAAATTGAGATTTTTCTCCTCATCTCTAGCTCTTGCCAATTCTTTTCATTTCCTGGCTACTCACACTTGACAGCTAAAAATGCATTCCTTAAATCTAGATATAGATACCTGGAAATACACAGGGTTAGACACAGACCTGAGCTTACTTCTGTATTTTTGTTCTTTTTCTTTAAATCTCAAAGAAGAATGCAGAATGCATATGTAGAGAGAGAAAAATAAAACACAGCAAGTCTTGCAAAGTCATGTTTCTATAGACAGTTCTTCTGTTTATAGATTGAGTTATATAAATCTGATGATGTCTTAACTAGGTAACAGAAGACAGCAAACACGTCAGAGATTGGCAACTGTCTGTATGAAATATTACAAGATTTGTGTGGCAAACTTTGGATCATTTCTCAAATCATTGTGCAAGAAATGTCACATTCTGAACCTGCATGACTTCCAAGTGGGCAGTCAGGTCATCTCTGGGGTGGAAAAGTAGAATTGCTAGTAGCTTGGGTTCAGGATGGCAAGCCAGGAAGCTTGTACTCTATTTCCTTATTGTTCCTTCTTAACTTTTCTGTGTACTTCCAATTCCTCACAAATGAAAAGGGAATACTTATAACTCTTAATCTATGGATTAAACATAGTCATGTTTGCAAAGCCATACTTGCTGTGAACAAGTAGAAAATATGTCATTTTATTTTCTGTATTTGTTATTTCTCATGAAATAATATGCATTTATTGCTACTGAATTTGTTTTTTTATTGAAGTTTGGAAAAATTGTTTTTAATATAACAGTTTTGGAAGTTGAAAGGCAGAGGAGAGCACTGGGATGACCTACCATAATCATGACATCTAGTAATCCTGACTCCAAGATAAAGTGTTATAAGTCAACTCCTATGAGATCCAGTTTGTAGACTGGTGGTCAGAGACTAAGTTGACACAGTGAGGTGTCACAATATTCCAAGGAAGTGCTTAGATATATAACTACTTGATCACTATGGAGATGAGCAAGAAGGGCACACTTGTATGTTAGTCATAAGCCTGCCTTGTTTGGATGTAAATATATTCTAAACTGGAAACTACCCCACAGTGTTGGGAATTGGCCAGCCATTGAATCCATTCAGTTCCTAATGGGAATTGAAATTTAAAATCATTCCATAACTTTACAGATAAAGATACTCAGGGAAAAAAAATGGAAAATAATTCAGGCAAGCTTCCTCCTCAAAGTGCCCAGCATCATGGTGACGAGCTTTTTAGGCAAGGAGCTCCTAACATGCATATTTTTGTGCACAACATGCTTTAGTCATTCTCATAAAGCACAGTAGACCTAGCCAGTGCTGCCTTAAACACTGCACTCAACCTGAGTTTCCATGTTAAATATAGATTACTTTCTTATAAAGAAGATTACTTTCAGAGGTTTTTAGAAAGGTGCCAGGAGAATCTGAGTATATAACAGTTTGAGAGTCTATAATGTTTTTAGGTTCTGCACATTTAAACCCGTTACAATGACAAATACAAATGTATGCGGTGTTCAAATGTTTATCCCTATTTACATATTTGGCAATAGTGGTCAAGGATTCTGGTCCAAGAACAGTGGTGTTCTCAGGCTTTGTCCCAGAGTTTTTCTGCATCACTGAGTAGATGGTGACATTACATTTCTAACACTCCATTAGTGTTAGCAGTGAACAGAGAGATCAACTTGCATGCATCATAAAAGCAAATGATAATTCCTTGTTTATAACAACTGGAATGAGGAAAAAAGAGCACAAGAGAGAGATCTTATCTGAAGAGCAGATCAGGTTCATCACAAACCATCTGTAAGGATGATCTGCATCTTCCTCATCCACAAGAAATTCTCGACAATTGGATTTGAGTCAAACTGTAGAGTTTCAGTCCACAGTAAGAATCAAAGGTGATTGCTCTAGACTTTATCTAGGATCTAATAAGTATTCCTCTTCTTTTTTGTGTGTCTAATAACATGGAAGTACTTCCTAAGCACTATTCTCCGGTGAGGACAAGAACTCTTTTCCATAACGAACTTCATTGGTACTGAAACTTCCCTAAAAGATGAAGAAAGAGAGGCCAGAACTCAAGCTATCCTTGCAGCAAGATGAAGAAAATATTTAAAAATATATTTCTTTGGAAAGTTTCACTATCCTTAGCACTACATGAAGATGCCAAAACTCTGTGGTTTTATACCATTCCCAGCATTTGTCAGGATATAATTAATGCTATTTATATTATGTATGAATGGTGGGATCTCAGATAACTTCTCACCTCCTGGGTCACTTCCTCTTGACTTTCAACCTCTTTACTTCATCCATCCCCAGTTTTCTTGAAATGGAAAGTTTATACATAGGTGGGAGCTGAAGTGCACCCCAGCCAACATGAAGCCAGGGCCATTAGGAAACAGGATGCTGGGACATGAAGCTGCCATAGTGCCTGTGCAGATGTAGTTCAAGTATGTTCCTGTGGTTGGATGAAGCATGTCTTAGAGTCCTTGACCCTGAGTCTTTTTTAAATAACACCGTATAGGCCTGGCCCAGCAAAATTATTTTTCCCTTGTTAGATTTTTTTTACTTTTTTCCTTTAATAGATTCATTAAAAAATATTCCACATTTTCAGCTGAAATCTCTAATGTAATAAAAACTTGCTCACATGAACAACTTATGTTCTTGTGGAACAACTCTGGGCTGTTCATTTCCTTTCTGATCCTGCTGTAATTAAAATAAAATGTTTGATCTCCTTTTGGACAATATTTGGGAGCTGTTTTTCTGTCATGGTGTGACTGGATTTTTGAAAGCATTTTATCCTGCTGTTGTATAGTTGAAAAATTATCTAGGATAATCTTTCAAATTAACAGTATAATCCTTTATATTTGCAGGACAAAGCGATTTTGCTGTGGCTGAGGTAATACGAAAAATATATATGTAGTGATAAAACCATCTGCTAAACATAGAATGCACACCCCCCAGACCTGCTGGCCATGGATAATACAGTGCACAGAATGAAAAATTAAATTTTGAGGTGCAGATGAAGAACAGGTTATGTTTTTTTTATACATTCTCAGGGGCTGACTGATAAATGCTAAGCTTAAGTATATGAACATCGTAGGCACAAGGAAGAGAGTCTAAAACACCCCTGTGTAATTGCTATCTCTGTTTTGTTTCAGCCATCCGACTCATGATTGTCCCCTGCCTCATAAGGAAGTCAACTCATTCTTCCACATCTCTCCAGGCAGCTCCAGCACGGCGTGGAGATCTCACTGACCACAATGTGCTGAAGCACAATGATCCTGCCAAAGTGAGGTTCACCCTTCCCAGCTGGTACAGGCAGTAAATAGCAGGGTATGTCAGTGGGCTAGTCCAACTATTTCTTTTTTTACAGAGTTTTTTTTTTTCTTTAACTGTATCTGTACTGTAATGTAAAATAACTGCAGTCTCTTATTCTGTTTCCATAGGGTATCATTCAGGTTTGTCCTTACTAAAGTGTTAGTGGGTTCAACAGCATTTAAGAAGATGAATTAATCTTTGTGCCCCTTGAGTCCTAGTCTTATGATAGTTTTTTTTGTTAGATGACAGAATCATTGCTGCTTAAATTTCCTTTAAGGTCAAAAGGTTGTTTATCAGAATCCTTTTTCTAGTGAGTCTGTCACTCTCTACCCGTAAATCATTCTATACCTATCAGAGATGTTCAACAGCTGAAGTGTATTCAGACTGCTTAGGTGATTAAAAGAACCTTCCCTAACCAATTAGTGGGGCTGATGATTACTGATCTTGTAAAATACTCATGCATTCCAGTTTTCTTATTCCTGGATCCCTAACCAATTAGTGGGGCTGATGATTACTGATCTTGTAAAATACTCATGCATTCCAGTTTTCTTATTCCTGGATTAATACACACAGGTAGCTCCAGCTGGCAGATAGAAAAGAGTCCAGCTGCCTAATGCACAAGCTGTGTTGGTATCGGTACTATAATATATGTGATGCGGTTTTTTAGAGGGGTTTGGATGAGAAGAATTATGGTTGGGAAAGAGCCACCAGGGAACGGACTGAGGAAGCACTGAACCAGAGAATAAATGAATCATCATAATAACTTTACAAATTTCTTTCATTGTCTGCTTTCCCATGCAGACTGAGAGAGTTTGGCGCACTGAATTCCCAGGATAATTGTCTTTTATAACAGCAGCTTTTTCCTGTCAAGGGAACTTTTATTATTGAATGTGATATCCTACTTATTGCTCCACAACTGATTTTAAAAAAAAATAAGTCTCTCCTAACTCTGATCTGTTCTTTGAAGATCTAAAAAGTTATGAAAGGAGTAGTGTCAACATCATTACATTTGACAGTCAAAACTCAAGTTAAGGATTTAATGCATGTTCCAAAGTGCAGAGCCTTGTTGTTCCAGGCAACAGAATCATTTTGTTCTCTTTGCGAACTTATTTTTATTTTATTTTGAAACTACTAAGGCTTCCTGACCTATCATTGACCTACCATTTCCCATCAGGAGGCTTTTAAGAGTCTCATTTATGCAATGGGAAGGAATCTTTTTATCCCTAGCCCATCGCTTTAAGTACAAGTTGAAATAATCACTGATAAGCCCCGTATTAGCTTGATGAAAGGTTTTACAGACCTGGACAAATATGCATTTCCTCCATAATCATGGAGAGAAAGTGAAGGTCCTTAATAAACTCTGCTTAGCTCAGTTCTGCAGCAGCATTCAGATAAACTGACATTAAATAATAATTTGGCTTCATTTTAAAAATGCATACAACTCAATTTCTAAAAAAGGTGAAATGCAAAACTTTCTAAAATTCAGATATATTTAAAATATCCTATTTTTATTGCTTTCTTTGAAAACATAAACTTTTACTTTACAAGGATTAGATGCAACCTGTTATTTTAAGTTTGCTTGCTTTTACTGAATGTGATCTTTCTGTTCTTTTTTAATCATGTATGAAAATGCTGAAACTAAAATTTATGAAAATTTTGCATTGTGGGTGAGAAGAAGCATGAGAAAGTCAGAATGAAAAAGTTGCAGAAGAGCGAAATCTGCTTTTAAAACATTCTGAGGCAATTTGTTTGATTCCCTCATGACTGTGTTTGTTCTGGTGAGACTGTTTATTCTGTGAAAGAGAGAGCATACATCACTTGAAGTGCAGTCCTTCCCAGATCTTCCTTGCATCTACTATGATTTCACTCACAGTATTTTTCCCAGGTTTACTCTAACTCTGCAAATCTGTATTCTGGGATTCAATCCCATTAGTATAAGACTGGCTCACCGTCTGCAGTTTCCTCTGGACAGTAGTTTGTGGTTCTTTTGCTGTAGGGCATGCTTGTTCTACATCATTGATGCTTGCTCATAACATGCCACTTGTAAATCTGAGGAAATGGCATTAAAATGCGATACCCAGATCCTGCTCTCAGGTAAACTGTAGTGAAAGAGCAGTGCATTTGAGGTGGAATTGGGCACTACAAATTCATCGCTACACAAACGAGCTTACTTTCTTGCCAGATCCACAAGGCAGCCATCCTCTGTCCCAGAAGCCATGAGAGGTATGATATTCACCCCCTCATATGCAAACTTAGTCATTTGTTTGTTAATAATATATCCAGTAGGTCGATGACACCTTCTCTACACTTGGAGAAAATGTTTTCCTTGCATATAATACTGCGTGGACAGTATATCAGTGTAAAAGAATGAAAAGAGGTGAAACAGCAATCAAGTTTAGTGGTACATCCTGAAAGTTTAAAGATTTTGAGCTCGTTGCTTGTTTTGCACTTTCTTTTAACGAAGAAGCTGAGCACGAGGTTCCTTCAGTTGTTGTGGTCTACATCGGTGAAATATTCCATTTTCTGAGGGTAAACCAGGGACGAGTTTTTTCTGCTCTTGGGTAGTGGAAATGGAATCCAGGTCTGGAAGGCCAGGATTGCACAAACTAAAATAGCTGCCAAGGCTTTGTTGATAGGTGCAGGTACACTGACAACTTCCCTTTTGAACTCTGCATCCCTCCTTTTCCTCTCTCTTATTTTAAGGGGTTGCCTGAAGGTTTATTTCTACCTTACTTAATCTCATTTAATGCAGAAAATCATTGCTCTTTATTTAATGTCATTCACATTCTCTGTAACCTGACTGTGGTAATAGTGACTCAAATGTCTAATCATTCTATAAAATTCCCAGTTCATGTTTTATATTGCTTGTATCAGTTTGAAATCTTTTAAGAAACCTGAAAGGAATACCAACTGAAATTCCCTGAGAATTTTCTCAATTCTTATTCATTCTTTTTACATTTTGAAAGAAAAATCTGCTTTTAAAACTTTGAAATGTCACATAGTTCAATATTAAATATTTAGACATATGATGTTAATATGATTTTGAAATGGGTTTGGAGTAAAAGTTGAAATGAAGTTATTCCACACACTGGAAAACATTTTAGTGTTTCCACATTAAAACGGAAAAAAAAAA
Source organism: Tinamus guttatus (assembly GCF_059628265.1). Classification (NCBI taxonomy): domain Eukaryota; kingdom Metazoa; phylum Chordata; class Aves; order Tinamiformes; family Tinamidae; genus Tinamus; species Tinamus guttatus. The sequence goes on from NW_028289037.1 coordinate 551,661, forward strand.
ACAAGCTGTTTTGAAGTTTTCTCTGTGAAAATGCATCAAAATATGATCATCTTAATTCTTAACCTTTTTTGTGAATAGTATCAGCTTTTTCTGTGTTACATTTGCAATTGTCGAGCTCTCTGCACCTCTAGTTCTTCCTTTCCACATTGTTTCCCTCCCTTGTATTTCTAAAAAGAACTGGTATTTCTCTTATCTTTACTAACCATTCTCCACCTCTGCATGCATAGTTCTACCTCTTAACTCCCCTGATTGCTGGCTCCTGGTAGTATGCTGTTCTCGCCAAATAATAATTCTTGCTGACATCAGCAAACCATGTTGTTCTGGCTTTTATGAGTTCTGTCTAGATGATCTGATTAATAAATATAATTCTGCAAAACAACTGGATTTGTACCATAGCTTCTTTTGACCCAGTCCCTCCTATGTTCTATATTGCAGCCCAGAAAATGTTCTTCAATCCTTCACTTTTATTTCAGTAATGGCCATGAAGTTTATTCATTTTTTTAAAACAGAAGGGAAAAACATAGTATCTATCTGGTCTGTCGACATTAACATTTTCTTCCATTTTATTTCCTGTGATTTGATTTCATATTGCAATTTCCTTCTTACTCACTTCTTATATTGTTAGGACATCATCAAACAACTCCACTTTTAATTCAATTTACTGGAAGGATTGTTTCAAGAGACCTATAAAACTGAAGGAAGAAAGTGATCCCAGAACTGGTAAATATAAAAAAAGAACAGCTTAAGGATACATCCCTACTTGCTAGTGAAAGGGAATTAATTCATTATTCAATGTTACTGTGACTGTTTTTGTTTGCTGAGACTCTGGAGAGCCCAACCTAATAGCTGTTTTGTCTGATTCTGGATGGTGCCTGCATATCATGCGTGCAAAATAAAATGCAAGATAATAGACAGGTTCCATGCCAGGGAGGAATCGTCACTCGTAGTACTGGACATGAACTCATTAGACAAAATATCTGGAGTCTCATGTTCCTATCTGAACTGTGAAAGCCAAGCATTTATGTTTGTTTTTCTGCAACTGCTATCAAGAAGATATGATGCAAGAACTTAAGGGGGATAGAGGAGGTGCAGTGCTACCGAAACACATATAGGAGAGGTGCTAAAAAATAACTCCAGTTAGATGTGGACATTGCCATTGTCAGCCCAGACTGTTTTTTTACCTGACAAGTGTGATACTCTGGCTGGTAGCTGCAATTATTGTAGGACATGGTTTCCTGAAATGAGGCCTATGAAACACTTTTAGCAGTGGGAAGTAAATTCCACTTATATCTAGCAGATGATATTTTATTCTTAGGATTCCAAAGTGAGGTGTGATGATAACAAACAACATGGTTTGATTCAGTGTGGATTGCCACCTATTTCCTTGTGATCTTGAGGTACGAGTCCATCACAGGGCCTGATTCCACTCCACAGACCTTCTTAGAGAAAGAATTCAGTGGAAACAGGATCTGTTTTAGCCCTTGTTTTTTTTCCCCTAATTTATCTCCTTGTTTGTATAAAGGAGGAGTCTCTACTCAGCTTTCCCCTGTGGAAAAGAAAGATTGAAAAAAGGTTTTCTACATGGTCAAGTTTATTAGTGGCTGAGTTCAATTTTTCTCGGAGGAACAAACTTCACAAAAACTTTACATCCAAATGTTAGCTCTCATCACATGTTTAAGCCTGCCCTGCTGAAAGACACAAATCTAGTGCCTGCATGCCCCTTCTTCCCGCTTCTGTCTCTTCAATCTTTGGTAAGTATTCTAGCTAGACTAAAAGCAGAATCATTTAAATGTATATGAAATAAGAAGGAAAGGGGAAAACACATAACTTGCTTTGCTTGATGGTAATAATGCACTTATCTTACAAAGCAGCAGTAAGGTATCATTGAGGGGTACTCTCTGTTTCAGGCACCTTAAGGTATTTGAAAAGCACAAAAATAGAGCAAGATGTTTAAAGTAACAAGGTTAGCAAATTGATTCATCTTCTTAAATGAACCCTGAAAAGCCCTTTGTCTATCCCTTCACAGCTACTTTAGAAACATTGATGATAATATGATTTTGAGACTGAACATAGAAATTAATCCATACATTAATTTGTTAAATTGGTCATCACTAGGGATCATATTTGTGTTATGCCCAGTTAATCATTTCTATAGGAATATTAATTTAATCTACAGAATGACATATGGAGCCTACTTACGTGGCCAGCTTTCATAGAAGCACTATGAAATAAGGTGAAACACTGGACCCAGGCTGGATAGAGTATATCCCTCTGCTGATTTTAGTAGGAACAAGATTTCACCCATGGCCTTATTTCTGTAGCAATAAAAGTCTTTATTGTTTTACCGAACTTTATTTTTAAAAAGTCATGTGAGGAAAACCTGCAAGCAGGTTTGTACTACCTTTTGGAAGGTACTCAAGAATGAAGTCAGTATATAGTACTTTATTCTCCAGAATTGTTATGTATTTTGTAATATCTTTGCCTAGCACAAAGGCAATTTGTCCAGGAATGTCACCTGCAACTTAGTTATAATCTAATAAATCAAAGCAGCATCATACATGCAATTAAGTCATGGTCCCACCCTCTCCCCTCCCCCCCCAAAAAAAAAACAGAAGACAAGAATTTGTTTTATAAAGTTACTATATTCTACAGTTAAAATAAATAGTTCGATATATGGATCTATCCTAACTGTATTCTAGTTAGATTAATATAAAGCCTTGCCTCTTCGCTGTAGAGACAGAGCGACAAAGAACAAGTTTGACATGACAGCCTGGGGTAACTGTAATCACAACACATGATGACATCTTGCTTTCCATCTGGTGTGAATATCAATTGGTGTAGAAATACTGCTGTAAAAAAAGCAGGGTTTTTAGTGCTGTAATAAAAGCAAATCTTTAAAAGGTGATGGGGTCACCTTAGTTTAGCAGAGATTTTCCTACCACTGGGATCTAGTCAGCTGAAAAGCTTCTTTGGCTATTTCTCTGTATTGTGCAATGTTTTCCGTGCTGCAGTTATTTAACCTAAAGGGTTTATTGCATCTGAAAACTGAAGTTTCAGTCAGTTTCAATCAGATTCTCTCTGGAGAGAACATGTAGTTACTTAGAAATACATGTGAAATATTTGGGTGAAGCAATTCATCTGGCACAGGGAACATTTCATTTCTGTAATTTAATCCTTAGGCTGTAACAGCACTTTGTTGCACAAGCACATTTAGAGCCTGTTTTATTTGATTAACAATGTCTAATAAAACCTGAAAACATAAAAAGACACTAGTACTGAAGGCATTTTCTGCATAAGTGCTATTCACTTGGAAAGGCAGAGATTCAAATGTCTGATACTTGCATTTTTCACGTAAAATGTTCCATGAAATAGGGTTCTGGAATTCAGATCTCTTTTCTTGGTATACTGCATTGGACTGATGATGTTTAATGACATCTTTCTCTTTCAGTGTATTGCAGAATAGTTTCAACAGGAAAGATTGAGAGAAATTAGCTAAAAGTCCGAATAAAAGTAGTCTGTACTGTGAAGGCTTGCACAGAAATGCAGTGAAAACCTCATAGCAAGTGCCACATTCATGTGAGTTTCTCAGAGTAAAATGACATCCACCAACAGAGCTTCTCTTGCATTCTCCCCATATTTTGCTGCTCTTTTCCAACCTGATAGACTCCATGCTCTCTCATTCTTACTATGAGTGATTCTGTAGCTAAGCAGAGACTTTCCACTGTATGAGAGTACCTTTGGTAGATTTACTTCCAGTTGGCTATTTAAGGATGAAATTAGAGCCTACTTAAAAACATGAGAAATTGAAGAGGAAGGAGCAAGAAAAGGTTCTGTTGCCTGTCCGTCCTTTTGGGATTTCCTGAGATATTAGATGCAGTTGCTCAGAAAATCAATAGTTCACGGAAAAAAAGAAAAAAAAAAAAAAAGATTTTAAACCTTTCCTTTAAAGTATTTCCTGCCATGTTATTAAGCCACTGAGTCACTATTGTCCTCATCAGCCTGAAAACAATTCTTACATAAATGACTACTATATACTCAGAAGTTTTGCTAAGAGAGGGATCTGTATTACTGACACCAACCAGGTGACTAGTGCCAATTTATAACAGGTGTCTTTTTTTTATAGCAGTAACCAGTTAACAGTCACTCTAAGATGTCATGAACCCTTATCTCTGATTGTTATGCAACTTAGCCTTGTTGAGTGCATTTGTTGCTGTCACACTGAGACAAATTGAGTGCACACTGAGATAAATTGAGTCTGTCTTGGTAATTGTTAGTTATGGGCAATGAGCTACCTGTTCTAAGTCAGTAATAGGTCATGACTGAGGCTTATCTTAAAGTTTCATGTGTATGAAAGGTTAATTTCTCAGTACTTGTCTGCACGTGAAGCAGATATCCCTCACATGAGAAGAGCGTTTCATTTGCTGTGCAAAAACAACCCTGAAAACTTTGGGAGCTCTAAAGATAAACCTTGCTGTATTCCTAATAGAATGGAAGGAGATGAGTAAAAAACGTTTGCCTTGTTGTGATTTAATCCCCTTTTCAAGCTGCTGTATGTCAGTGGCCCTAGCAATTGTGGGTGGTAGTGGCATGGCACACAAGGAAACACACACACGCACAACTGGTGTATCTGGAGATAATGATCCACAGCCCAGTTTTATTAATTTCACTGTTGATGATGCACCTAACTGAGACTCCCCCCCTCATAAGAGATGAAAGCAGGAGTCAGCATCTACAGAGCATGACAGAAAGATGCCACCTAGTCTGATTTTGAAGAATGTAAACCAGAATTGGGACAGGGAAAGACAAATGGGCCAATCCTGATCATGGTTGTTTGGGAGGCAGCATGTTCCTCAGAGTTCCTAATCTGGAAAGAAGAATAGAGCCCAGCACGGTACTTCTGGAAGGTTTCCAGTCTCTGCACAGAGATAGGGAGGCACACAAAGGGAGCTGCATGTATATCTCCGGGAACAGGACAGCCAAATACTGGTTCTTGGCAGATTAGGGAGTACAGGTTGGGTCCCACAGAAAACTGACATTACGGGAAGCTGAGAAAATTTGTACTTTGCAGGAATAGTTCAACATTCAGCAGGAATCATCTCTGACAGTAATGAGCAATGAGATAAATCTGCTTTTTAAATGATTCTCAAATTGGATCCAAATTTGCATTTTTTAAAACTTCTCAGGCAAGTCTCTTGAGCATAATTCCCTTTTCTAGTAATTAGTGAAATTATATCTCATTTTGCTGTGTATTTTCTGTGTGGTATTAGAACTGGAATGAGGTAATAGGAAGAATTCTGTTAGCGATGGGATAAACTCTGCTCCATAGTGGAAATTCAAATTGTGTGGTTGTCCCACAGTGTCATATGCTGGCCCATGCACACCCAGTCAACCTTGATTCACACTTTGTTTCTAATAATACATAAGGTGATCACTACCTTAGCACAGTCTGTTGCCAAACCCCAGTGGAATGGAAACACTGCCAGAAAAGCATAGCTGCATATCTTTATGATGGCAGGACCTAGGAAATCTGAGGGAAATCTATTTCTAGAAATGCATTAACCACCACAAGTCCTTTTGAGACAGATTTTTTTTTCTCAAAGAGATTAATGAAACAGAATGATTTACGTATGAACATAAAGTATTTTTGAAATGATACATTACATGAGTAAAAAACAAAGAAACAAACAAAAAAAGTAAATGGACAGTCCTCCGGACAGTTCAAAAAAGTTTTTGAACTATAGAGAAGACTTATTTTAGCATTCATCCTGGTTGTCACTTTTAAAGAACATTTTCCACTTTAATTGGGGTTGAAAACTGTTTTTTTTTCCATTTTTTGCAGAAAATGTGTGGAAGGAAGTTGTTAGATAATGTCTGCAATAATAAAAGGCAATAAAATATAAACTGAGCTACATAGGTTACAACAATGTAAACCAAAAACTTAGGGAAAGAAAACTAATGGAGCTAAACTGTTATGTCTTTCTGAAAGATGTTGTCATCATATATCATTGCGGTATAGGATGTCTGAAACTTAAACTGCTGAAGCAAAAGGAAAAATCAGATTAGCTAAGAAGATTTTAAAGACAAATCTTATAACATGAAGTTAGCCTACACTCAACCGAAATTCCCAAGAATTTCACTAAGAGTGAAATTGACTGGAAAAAGGCTAGAGAGTTACACTATGGATAATAAGAACATGGTGGGATCTTTCTGAATTAGTTTCATGGAACATAATAAAATAGTGGAATATAAAATCAGAAGCATATAATACACACAAACTGCAATACTCTATAAACCAATCACTCTACTTAACTCTGAGAAAAAGTATGACTTAGGAAGTGAAGGAACATTTCTTGCAAATACCTCTAACTAGCCAGTGTTTTGTCTGGAAAATTAAATGGCAGGCAATAGCCTCTTTTGCACTTTGGTATTTTAATAACTTTCAGTTCTAGAAAACAAGTCATTGTTCCTAAGATTATGACTTTACAAGGATAGCCTATTACCTTACTTTTCGGAGTCCTTCAGAAAAAAAGAATACAAGTAAACTCTTTATAGTTCCCGTGTATGGAAAGTATACCTTTCTCAATATAATTTGTGTTCTGTTCACCTGTCTTTTAGATAACAGACATTTAGAGATCATGTCTCTTACAAAATACCAAATAAATTGCTAATCTAAGTAAATCTAAACTGATTTGAGCATTAATACAGTTATTCCTATGCAGAGCTATCTTTTGATCAGTTCACATAGAGTATGGGTAGAGTGTGCTCAAAACAGTTTGTAGGACAGAAGGTTATGCCCCAAAGCAGCCAAGAGACCAAAGCTCTTGCCCAGCTAGTAATTATAATTGCCAAAGTTCTACTTTACTGTTTCTGGATGCTCAGAAGAAGACGAATCATCATCCAGCGAGGAACTCCACTGTGGAACCGGTGTGTGTGTGTGCCGCTGCAATGTTTTGGTGCATTTGTGCTGTATTTAGGATTGCAGCTTGGGCTTCCAACTGATTACTGGAAGGTCATAAGACTCTGAAGGCAGAGATAGTGTTTTGTTTTGAATAAGCTACCAGTTGAAAATATCTGAGGTGGAGATGTTGTGTCACAAAATATGAGGAAGGAAGCAGACTAAACTTTATACGTATTACTCTTGAGGGCTGGAATTAAAAGATTTGGCTAGCTGAGTTTGTCAGTGGAAAGGCAGAGGTGATTGACCTAAAAGGCAACCTCTAAAGAGGAGTTGCAACATCTTCTACACAACGATAGGTCTTTCCTCTACAATGCAAGACTGGACTCCATTCCGAGTCATGGTTCTTGGTTTTGAGGCCTCGACCAGAGCTTGCTGATATATTGTCATGCTGGTAACGATCCCAGCATGTCCCTTTTTTCAGTGAGAAGAGTAAACTCTGCGTGAAAGGAAGTTGTTCCAATGCACCTAGTGACATGGGGTTATGCTGATGTTCATCCAGTCTTTCAGGAATTACGGTGCATGGTGAGCTGTACTTTAGGAAGAAGCCATGCTCTTCTGTAGATCCACATGGAATATGTCACTGCTCACTTTGTGAAGAGACTGAAGAGGATGATCCTACAGTTAGAGGAAGAATTTAGGATTTTAATTGTCCAAGGTGTAATTTATTTCCTGCCTTTTTCTGATTAGGCAAAACACTTTGATGCTCTGAGGTGCTTCTTGTAACACATTTTCATTGACATCATAAGAGCTCCAGGTCTCACTGTCCGTGAGAGGACGGACTCCTCTTTTCTGCTTTGTAGAACAGTCATACAAGTGCTTCACTCTCCCATGGCAGAGCAGAAAAGGAATCAGCTGCATACCATGTGGAAGTCTGCACCCAGTGGGTTAGCAGTGCGCTGGGTGCAGAGACGTCTCCAATCTTTCTGTTGATAGGATTTCTTATCTCATGAGCAGTGTCATGTAAACGCAGCTTTACTACTACTTTCAAAGTCCGTTCAAACCAGAAGCAGCCTCATGCCAGTCTGAGATTGACCTGCTGACTCCACTCTGAAAACGCTGGGAACAAAAAACAGAGACGCATGAGCTAGCTCTGCAGAATTTTGTTTGACATAAATAGTTAAAACACTTGTTTGTACTGCTGCACTATCCACTGAACCTCAGCCCCCAGCCAGCTAATGGGAAGCTGTCTATTTATTAAACTTTTCCTAAGTACTGCACTAAGGATGGCCATGTAAGTTCCCTGAAAGTATTCTGGTGTTCCCTGGACCTTCAGATAGTGTAACATAGTTTCTTACCTTTATTTCCTAGCTGTATCCTCAATCAAATGATCATATGTACTCTTCATCTGCCAGGCATCCAATATTTTGCAGTCCTATGAGAAGTGACCAGGTATATATGAAGTCCCTGACTAGACTTGGCAAAATAACACATATTATCAAAAAGTCAGTACCAGAATATTAAGTCCTCCTGGCTGAATGATGGCAAAGTGGAATTCTGTGCTGCAGCATCTCCATAAACTGAAAGGAGGGACAATGAGGATCCACTGGCAAAGACACATGTTTATCTCCATTCTATTTCAAAGATTTGGTGCCATGACGACATAGGGCCTAACAAAAAAAAAAAAAAAGAGCAGGAATAAAAATATATCCTGGTTCTTTATCCTGGTTCTCTTCATTTCTCTTCCTCTTTCATATATAGAAATACATATATATACATGAGCTATTCAATTTTTGATTGAGTTGTAATGCTCACGAAGAGTCTGAATGATAGTTCTTTAGGTCTTTTAAAGTCTGCATATTTCTTAGTCAACTGTGCTTTTGATTGTCACTTGGAGGTACTTGCAATTTCAGTTTCTTCAAAGGAAGGGATCTGTTCTCTGTGTTCAGGCTTCAGACCATCAGTTCAATCCATTTTGTGCATCAAGCGACCTTCGAAGAGCAATGCTGATATGGGCCTTACTGCGACTGGAAGCTGCAAGTGAAAGGCCGTGTATCGCAGGAATCTGAACTATTCCATATGTCAACAGTATTTGAAGATCCACGTGTGCGTCATGTTCTTGTTTGCAAGCTAATTAAATTACTTGTTTTGAAAGATGGATTAATGAATTAATCACAGGGTGCGGTAGATGTTTTTTCTTAATGTTCTGAGACCAGTTTAATCTGTTGCGGTTTTACTTCTGAATGTATGATTCATTTCAGAACTGGAAAACACAGAGTGAAAATGTGAAAAAGCCATGTTTGAAAATGAAAATAACCACTGACAACTTTGGCACTGCAGTTTTCTTTTACATTTTCTAAATCTGTAGATAGTACCAGCCACCATAAAAGAGGGCATGAAATGAAAGCTTTCTGTTTAATAAATCAGAGCTGAATGGCAGAGGGTGTGGTTTTAGTTGCACAAAATGTCAACCGACAGGTTTCTGGTTTGCAAAACTGAAACCAGACGTGGTTCACATCTTGGTATATTCTTGCACTAGAGCGTTAATGGAAGTATTTTTTTTTCTCCATTCTTTAAATGAATTATATTTTGGGAAGTTTGTGATACTACAAAAGTCATTGACCCAAATTCATTCACCCACAGGCAGAGGCCGGCAGAGATCAGGATCTGTCCGTGGATTCTGCATAGAGGAAGACACTTATTTCTGGCCTCTTTGGCAACTGTAGTGGGTCAGACATTTATATATGTATGTGCTTTTCCATTTCTTTTTCTCATGTCAGCTTTCCAAATCTAGACTGCTATAGTAAGTCAAATTTTGAATGTCCTTTTCTTGGTCACCTATGTCCCTGAGCACTGACTAGTGGGATCCATAACTCCTGACACATAGGACAGGAAAGAGTCTAAATATTAGGTGATATCAAAGCATGCAATTCTGAGGCGGATCTGGTCTTCTATCACCTTTGAAAAAGAAAAATGAAGCCAAATTAAAAAAAAAATAAAGATGTGCCTTGGGAGGTTTTGAAAAAGCATCTGGAAAAAAAATCCTATTAGAGCAATCAGAGTCAGACCAGTGGGCACTTTTAAAAATCCCACTAATCATTTATCTGAATAATCAGGAATCAGATACTTGTTTTCTAACCTGCTGTGTATTTACCTTCAATTTGCTCTATACTCTCTATATAGATACAGGATATGCAGTTTATTCCCTAATAACCTTTTTTTCCTCCTCTTTGTTACTGAAAATGAGTAAAGGACAGCAACCAAAGTGCAAACTGCAAAATCTGTATTACTAGTAAAGGAGACATTGTGCAAACCAAATACACCCAATACTGTGCCTCTGACACAAGGCAGAGTTTCCATGACTGTTGGCTGGGAAAATAATCATTTTTTTCCCTGAAAATTGAGTGACTGGTAAACAGAAACTAACAGACAAAACAGAAAAAAAAATGAGCCCTAGTCATGTTTCAGAGTGCAAGTATCCAGGCATCTCAAACAGAATAGAAATAAGTTCTACAACACTTTACCAATAATGCACACCATTGCTTGATTTGTCTTTAATTATGCATTTCAATTTCTCTTCTCAACTGTTCAGTCTGAGAGCAATCACTCTGCTGGGACAAAACTCTTCGGGCTGTGTCTTGATGCACCTTATGAAGCATTGACTCCAGAGAGCTGAGATTTATTGCATCAGCTGGAAAAGAAAACAGACATTGTCTTAAGCTTTTATATGTTTGATGGAGAAAGATACTACCTTTAGGCTGTTGCTGAATACAGTGATACACTTCAAAGGTCTACTAATATTATGTGCTTTCACCTGAAAGGCCAGAGAGCCGTTTGGATTTCTTATCTCTTTATGTTTCTTTGTTAGCTGGTTTATGATAGTGCTGTACTATGACCATGTAGCCAACAAGTTTTCATGCAATGCTCAGAGGGTGTAAACCTGTATTATTCTGCGTGGTAAAAATGCAGTTTTGACCATATGGATGCAGTGCACAAAAAGCACAGGAGGATGGATTTGCTGGAAGGAGCAGAGACAAAGGCAAGGCTCACAGGCAGGCTGATGGGCAGGTGGGATGGCACGATGGGAGCCCCTAGCTGCCAACAGTCCTCCCCAGAAGAACCCTCAGCAAACACACATGTTACGACCCTCATTGTGCCTTGTGTCCTCTGCTGGGTTACTCTGGCCTGTGCTCATTTGTCTGCCTGCAGCAAGACACAGTGCCTCTACCCCTCCTGGTGCTCAGCAGGGGAGGGATTTCCCCGGGTAATGCTAACAGAGAGTATGCCAAACTCCCCAAAAGAGACTCATCTGGATCCTGGAACTTTCTGTGGCGTCCTCAAACATTTATTTCCATTTCCTCGAAAGATCTGGCCTCACTTCTAGCATTATTTTACTCTTCACTTCAGATGGTCACTCATGATCATCATGAGCAATGAGTGGTCACCTCATCAATCATCATACAAGGTGAGTTGAAGGGACCTCTGGAGGTCATCCAGTCCAACCGCCATGTTTTAACTTCTTTTGTTTCTAACATTTTTTTTTTTTTTGCTTCTAAGCAAACTGTCAGGTCTTGAGTTTTCTAGCTGCTTCATGAACATTGCATGGGCAGAGACTGTCAGAAAGGGTGAAACAGGAAAAATGTACAGTTCCTTGTCTTCGATCTTTGGGAAGGACTCTCTCTTCCAGCTTCAGATTTCCTACCTATGGACCATGATGATCATCATTGAACAAGTTTTAAAAATGTATTTTGTGAACAAGAGGGAATCTGGAAGTGTTGTCATTACTTGATTTTCCACTGATTTACCTTTCTCAAGGGTTTAAAATATGCCCTGGCATTTCTCTCTTCATGAAGTCATCTCAAATCAGTTTCTTGATGGGGCCAAGAATTTTAGCGATAAAGGTGTTTTATTGCTGTGAGGCCCAGAGCCCCACCCTTTGGAGATGAAATACAGAAGATTTGTGCAAAATGCCTTTTGGTCTAAAATAAGAAAGATTTCAAGATTTTTCAGTGATAAAATGAGAAAAACAACAACAACAAAAAGAGCTTTTTAAAGAAGAAAGGCTGAAACTTAAATGCAATTAAGTGCTTGCTATCACATTCAAAAGCATAATTCTGTTTGCTAGGGACAAAAATATTAAGAAGTCTGTTCAAAACCTGAACAACAAAGAGTTTGATGTTTCTCTGACAGGTACACTTCAAGAGGTTTGGAAAATTCATTGTAAATTTGAGGTTCAAGAGCATCTTTCCATCAGCATAACTACGGAGTATACTCTGTAGTCTTTGTCAGGATCAATTTTAAAAGGAAAATACATAAGTTGAAAAAAACGATTAAAGTTTTACTTCAACCATCTCTTTTTCAGGTGTTTATGGCTTTAAATAGTCTATGACAGCTAAGAATTAATGGAAATTTATAATGTTCTTTTTATTACAGCTCAGATTAACTCAAACTGAAAAGACATAAAATATTATGAGATCAGTTAAGGAGTGCAGTTCAACTGTCAGCACAAAAGAACACATAGATTAGATATCTGCTACTCTTTGATATGTCAGAAGTAATACTCCAGCTTCTTGATGAATTTAAAGAAAACTAAGGAGATTTTAAAATTCCTCCTTCATTATAAACTAATCTCTATGTATCTTAATATTGTCTTATAGTCTAACACTGAAGAGTCTTGAAAATGATGTGAAAGCTACAAATTTCTAAAGCTGGATGGAATGAACCCTGAAAAATCTAAACAAAGAAATACCTTTCTTTCCTTTTTTTTTTTTTTTTTTTTTCTTTTCTAGTGTTTTTATATGATAGGCTTAATAGCAGTTTTGGTCCTATTTCTACTTGGAGATACACTGGATTAAAAAATCAAGTTAATGTTTCCTTTCCCAACTGAAAGGAACATATTCCTCCAGTAGAGAACACAAATATTTGCATTGTTCATCCAGAATGAGGTGGCCAAATACCACCACAGAGTGAGGGCACTGATGTAAAGCTATATAAAGGTTTTTCTTTTTCTCAAATTCACAAAGAGGAGCTCAGACAAAGCAGATATACATGATGCTGCATGAGAAACCCTGAACTGTGCAAGACAGCTTTTCTGTGTGTAAAGGAGCTTATTGCAGCCTGTGGACTTGCTCCAGGTGTTTTTGAAACCATTGATGGAATCCCATCCACTGCTGGCGCAGTGGAAACTGTACAGACTTTTCCTACTGAAGTGAATCAGCCTCTACCTTATAAGAGTGGTAAATACCATTTGTCATCATTGCTTTTATCATCAGTTTTCCCTTCCACTTTTAGAGAGAAAATAAGTGAGAAGAAGTCTTGCAACTCTTGCTGCTTTCTACTGAAGATATTTTTATAATGGATTCTTATTAAACATCAGGAACATTCAAGATTTCTCCCTATTGACTATTATGATGGCATGATCCTGGTTTGATAATGACCTTTTTAATCTTTGATCACTTGACTTCTTAAATAACTTTTATTAGTATAATATATCCTCTTCATCTTGCTTCCCACACATAGAGGAAAATACCTCAAAGCAAATAGTGTTCATATGCATTTATTAATTACTTGGAGTTTTATTATTCCATTTCATACACCAGACCTTAAAAACATTAACCCTGCACTATCTCATTAGAAAAGAGTCTGCACACTTGCTCAGCGAGCAGTATCTTACCTCCAAGAAAGCTCACTGAGCAATAAGTTACAATTCAACCTGAGGATGTATGAAAGAATTCAACCCATATTTAGTATGTCAAGGCCTTTACTAAGGATCTAGCATACAAAATTATTAGGGCTAGTATCTTCTCTGTGCGTTTATCAGCTTGAAGCTAGGCCCCACCAGGCAAGAAAATGTGAACAATGTCGAGTTCCATTTGTATTTAGAACCCTTCACACACAAGAGTTAAGGACCCAATAAACTGTGTCTCAAAGAGTGTCCATTATGTCAATATTCACCTGGAATTACTGTCAGTGTTGCCAGTAAGGAGGGAATCTTTATTAAAAGGGACAAATTTTATTCACACATAATGGATAAAATGTTTTACATTACATAAATCAGTCTTCGGCTTGTCCAAATGATCTCTCTCTTTTTCGAATACACGAGCTGAGAATGCTCATATCTCTGTCATTAATTTTGGAAGTCACAGCTCATGATCACATCACTTGCCTAATGCCTCAAACTATGGTTTTTTCTTCTTGTTTACATGGAATTTTTTAATATCACTGCTGTTCATTAGGCTGTATATGCTAGGATTAACACCCCTCTCCTCAGCAATTAAATAACTTCTCAGATGACAGAAATTACAGGACCACCATACACTGAAAAATTAGGCTCACTTCAACAGACGCAAGAATTGCTGTGCTAATTATCACCAGTGATAGTTACACGTAATAATTTAAAGCTTTCTAAAAAGATAATGAGGGAGAATTTTCTTTCAATAACACTAATGTAAATACATAATATTTCATCTGACATAACTGCAATGTGGTTCCTCCAGATTTACATCCTCATAGTTAGATTGAATATATCTAGTAGAACAGATTTCTTACCACTATCTGGATCATTGAATAACTGTCCACAGCAGTACAGGTGACCTTGAAGCTTATGGACCAAATCTTCCATATGTGTTGCAAAACTCAAGTTCATTGGCTTTTTTTTTTTTTTTTAATGTGGACCTTTGTGTCTAACAAAAGATTGTTTAGTAAAATGTTCCACATTTTCCACCTTTGAAGATGATGGGAATCAATAGAAATAGGAAAGCAGTTAGAAATTTGACTCAAGGAATACAATATGAACTGATTGCCATTTTGCTCCTAAAGTATGGAATTAAGAGAAAGTCATTTATTAGTGTCAGAGTATCGGTCATTATTACAAGGAGATATGCTGAAAGAAAATTCTAATTCTGCTTGCCAGCATTAAGCTTGTGGGTAAGAAAAAAAAAAAAAAAGAAAGAAGGAAAGAAAAAGAAAAAAAGTCATGGTCTGGTGTTTCCACATGGATTTTCTTCTTTTCTTTTTACAAAGCTTTAAATTCCACTAAAATATAAAGAAAGAAGAAGCCATTTTCTTACTCTTGAAATAGTTTACAAAGTAATATGAGATTGTTCTTGAATTCCCTGAGTGGTGCCACAGATTCAGGATGAAGTAGCAATTTATATTTTCATTTTTATAGAGTCTTTGATATATTCCTTGGAAATACAATAGAAATGAAATTTACAGAACAATGACCTATTTGTTATGGAATTTAGCAAAATCTAGTTCTTTCACCAATTGATGTTCAGCATCAGGTTTGACTGTCCCATGCAAGCCACTAGTCATGGGTTTCAGTGGACATTTACCTATGAAAGACAAGATGCACCCTACTGATTATAATCACTGCTTCACTCCTATGCAATGGAAATTTGCACTGTGACACACTATACCAGTTGCTGGACACTGGCTACTATAATAAAGGTTAATTTGCAGGATGGTGTGGGCCACATTAATTTTCAGCACGGCAAAATGCTAAGAGTTGACCCAACCTTGGGCCGCTGTTCTTTCATCAGCAAACCGAAAAAGGAAGTAAGTGATGAGTCATATAAAATGTCGCAGATGATAGAGAATTATTTAGATTAGTCAAAGCCACAGGAGTCTGAAAGGACATTAGAGTAACCGAAGAACATTAACCAAGGCAGCTAAACAGTAACAGCTAAAATTCATTGTATACAAAATAAGAGATTAAAGTGTTTACCTGGAGAGAAGGAAAAATTACACAAAGTGGAATAACTTGGCAAGAGATTGGGAAAAACCCCTGCGTCCCTCTTTTATCCCCTCAGTCTTCCAGAACATTGTCATTAGGGAACCCTGCAAGAATTATAGTGTTTTTTTATCCTAAATTCCTGTTTGTTGTCAGGTAGGTAGATAAGGGATTCAAAATCAGGCCTCTGATGTTTCACCGAGTGCCCTAGCAACAAGTCCTTAGATGATGCTTTTATACAAGAAAAGAGAAAGCATGTGGGGCAGCCACATTATAAGAGACATTAGAATAGTGGCCACTGCTGCATTCTGGAGGGAGTTTGGTCCATAAAAAAATGTTCCCACTGAGCCCGTGAGGTGGAACAAGCATATGAACATCAAGTTCTTGGATCCTGCACAGATTTAGATGCTAGCTGGTATCCAATTACCCAGGCTTTCTTATGTGTGACCAGGTACCTAGGAAATGCTTTAACGGAAAAGTAAAGAAAGATGGAATTGTTCTCAAATTTGGGGAGTTCAGTTTCCATATTCTCCCCAAATGTCCCTTTAAATCTCTGATCCACTTTCACATCTGGCCCCAAAATATTCCAGTAAAAGCATTCTAGTCAAATACAGACACAGATAAGTTATAGTGTTTTTCTCAAACTTGTTTACAGAGACTATATCACACAAATCACACAGTTTGATACTGTAAAAAGATGGCAACCCTGCCTAGTTAAAAACAGCATTTAAATTGGACTATGACTCCTGGAATGGGCTTGTGTGCATGAGCCTAGTCAGAAAGGTGCAACAATACATCAGGGTCTGTTATTTCTTTATTTTTTTTTTCTGAGATTTTTCCTGGTCTTTTTGAACCAAAGCCTATCTCTAGGAAGACTAGGGCAAGGACAGCTGACTGCTTTAATTGCAACTCCATGCTTGAGGGGAAAAATAAGTAAGAAAAATCTTGAGTAGTTTTCCCATCTTGTTCCCTCTCTGACATGGGGATGAGACACACAACTGAAAATTTTAACCTAAAAGCTAATGCAATATCAAGCAAATCTCGCTCACTTAGAAGCAAGAAGCCTTTGTATTCATCTCAATAAACAGCAACGATACTAAGATAATGTAATGGCAGGGGCTATATTAATGAAATAGAAATAAGACATATTAAACTTTGATTGTCAGAGAGATAGCTGCAGTTCTAAGCAGAAATGCTGCAGATGTAATTGGTTATGCATAAGCAGGCCAACTTTACAAATGCTACTCAGATCGAACAGGAGACCCAGCAGCAGAAAATCAACTTGATTAAACATCCCTCAAGAACAACTCCTACTGGAGCTAGCTGAGTCATAACTGCTGGGAATGAATGAAATTGATGCAATTCACTGAATTTGTTTAAATCATTAAACTTCAGTGGAGGGAAGTGACTGAAGAGACAACTAAACTCTGCTAGAGTCATAATCATAGAATCCTAGAATCATAGAATGCTTAAGGTTGAAAGGAACCTCTAGAGATCATCTAGTCCAACCCCCCTGCACCCGCAGGGTCACCTAGAGCATGTGGCACAGGACTGCATCCAAGTGGGTTTGGAAGATCTCCAGAGAAGGAGACTCCACAACCTCTCTGGGCAGCCTGTTCCAGTGCTCTGTCACCCTCACTGTTATAAGAAAATAATAATTATCATTAAATATATTGATCTATGCAACTAATTCAGAATACTTAATAAAATCACATGGCAGAACAAGCTTTAATTTTTCCCCAAAACATTTTAATATTGTTTTTTTGAAACCATAATAGAAAACATTGTAGGTAAAAATAATAGGAATTAAAATATGGCTCAACTACAAAAAAAATAAAAAGTGCAATATTATCACAGGAGGCATAGTCTAACACAAGAATTATAATGCCTCAAAAGAGGGATAACATTAGATTTGCAAAAGCTTCTGCTCTTCTTTTCTTCTTTAACAGACCCTCATAAACACAAATATCAAGATCCTCTGAAGATGTAAATCACTGTTGCTCCATTAAAATCAACAGAAATTTGCTGACATGCCAGATGAGGGTCTGGAGTACAATTTTGTGGGAATTTCAGATATCATGAAAAAAGTAATGCCTATATTTACATTGTAAATAGTTAAGTAGCTGATTGATTGTCAAAGTATTTGTCAGAGTATCTCTATTTCCATGAACTTGACTATAAAGAATAGTCTACTCATATGATAATGCCGAAGTATATTTAATGGCAGAGCTATAAACATCTGCATACACCTTTGGAAGGTTAAATTTCTTTAACGAGCAGAAAATGCCAAAAAAAATCCATATAGATTATAGATACATATAGATCCATAAAATCCATATAGATATACAACAGATATTTTCAAATCTTAATTGATTTGTAACAGCTGAAATACACTCCAAAGGCAGTTATATTCCCCCATAAAAACATGGAAATCTAAATATTTGTTTTTTACCAAAGTATTACTGCAAATACAACAGAGTGGGAAAATGAAATTTAATTTCATTCTTCTTCTATTAAATGCAGTTCTTTCTAAGAAGTAAGTTACGAAAAAAGCAGTTCTGCAAGACAGAACTATTTGTTGATAAAACTGTGGAAACTATATTACAAAAGAAGAAAGTTAATTCAAGAGAAGATGTTTAAACATTTGGATGCACACCAGCTTTAGGACTTCAGGTTATATTTCTGCGTTTTTTTAACCAGTTTTCTCATCATTCTTCTGCGGGGTAGATTTGTTGGCTTGTTGATCCTTGGTTTCTGATTCCCTGCTGCAAAAATAAAGGAAGCGGTTAGGGAAACAGTATGATCAAATGGCTAATGGCTATTTTTTTTTTCTTTCCTTATTACATTATTCAATCAGTTGAGTGGATAATACCAACTGTATCAGAAGTTGTAAAATATTTTCTGGGCTCTCACATACAAGCTTTCTAATATGCCCGCCTTTGGCACTGAACATTTACTTTACTCTTCTTTCCCTGAACAAGAATCCTAGTCTTTCTATCTGTCCTAGTGTGATAGCAGGATGGAAGTCAAGACCCTTCCATATGTGAAAGAGGAAAGAGAAAAGAGGACATTACTACATTTCTTTGCAAAAGATGGGTGCAAAGTTTAAAATACATCCATGGTAGATGAAGGGAAAAAATGATTTAGGCCCCTGCTCAGAACTGTGTTTCACATAGAAGCTGTAGAGTGGTCAGAAACAGCAGTAAGGGTCATTTCAGCATGAATGTATGAAGGTCACATGAAACAGTTCAGGATACAAGTTCTTTGCAAGACTGAGTCTTTTTCTTAAGACTTGTAACATTACCTATTTGCTTACATGCATAGCCCTTACAGGCAACTCCCAATCCTTTTATTATCACCACAACTCCTATGCATTAAGCTTGTTTATTTTCTTTTCTATTTTTTGTACTTAAATGAATCATACCTGCTCGCTCAAAAAAAACTTTAGTCAGTTCAAACATATTTGCACAAGGAAGGTCGACTGAATTCAACTGTAGGCTCAAAAAGGTAACAGGAAAGATATTAGGGATGAGAAATATAGGAGCAGAAGAGGAGGAGCAGCTTAAGTTGCCTTAAAGATCTATTTAATGTTGCTGGACGCACCCAAGTTAAAGAAATGAATATGAATAGCTCAACATTAATTAGCACTAATTATGCCATTAACTATGGGCTTTGGTTGACCAAGCCCTACTGAATTTTGAAATTCACAGATTAGTGGAAAAGCTTATAGCCAACCCTATATATTTTGCCTCTATTGCTCTAGTTATGAGACAATTATTTCTTCACTTCATCTTTCTTCCACAGGAAAAAAAAAAAGAAAGAAAAGAGCTGTTAGAGTGGCTGTGGCCATGCATGTGCAGGGACAAAGCATGAGGGCAAGATGCTAGTGAGGTAACTCCCTTCCTTCTCTGCATGCTGAGCTCGAGCCTGGTCCCACCATCATCCAGGAAGCTAGAGATGCAAATAAGCTGATCACAAGAATCTCAGGTAGAGCTTGTGTGACATTAAAGACTCCATTAAAATACTAGAATGGCAGAGACACATGGGCTCACTGCCCACAAATACTGCTGCCATGAGTAAGTGGCAGAGAGTATTTTTACTTCTGAGGACTGTGCTTGGGATGAAATTGCAGCCATGTTGATGTTCTCAGGCCATTGTCTTTCAGCTCCAAAGCTGAAGAACTGGGCTGCTACTTCCACATTTCTTTACCTAAATCTTTTTACTATACGTGTTAAATACTCTATTAGCAGAGCATATCCCATTTTTTACGTTCATTAAAATGGATTTGATTTTTGCTTTTTCTTTCCAAAAATGCAACCTCATTTTTTTTCTACCTTTTTAGCTCAATTTTCTAATATTTTGTTGTTTCTTACAAAAAATATCTGGGTATTCCTGGATCGACATGGTTGTCTCTCTCTTTAATTTACATATCAACTTAATTAAACTAGAGTATTAAGCTTGGGACTAGCTGGTATGAACATATTGTTGCAGACAAAAGCAGAATTGTTTTGACTTACAAACAGAGCCTGTAGCTGATTTGAACAAAACCATTAAAAAAAAAATCTATTATCATTCACACCCTTCCCCAGTGCCATACAAACAGTTGATTCAGCACAACTGATGAGGCAGAAATCTTTAGTAATGGAATGGCAAATGGAAACAAGCAGCAGGGAACCAAGAGAAGATAGTAACTGCTTTAAAATGCTAAGGAAAAAGTAAATTGATTTTTACAACTCATTTTGCTCCTACTGAAAATTTTCTAGAAGAAAGAGAGACCTTGATTCTTGCAGGTTCTGAACAGTTTGAAAACTGATTCCTGTGACCTCTAGTAAGTTAACT
Organism: Tinamus guttatus; assembly: GCF_059628265.1. Taxonomy (NCBI): domain Eukaryota; kingdom Metazoa; phylum Chordata; class Aves; order Tinamiformes; family Tinamidae; genus Tinamus; species Tinamus guttatus. The sequence goes on from NW_028289037.1 coordinate 572,129, forward strand.
AGGCTTCAAGTTAGACTTTTTTTTTTTTTTTTTGATGTGTGTCCTTCTCTACAATTTATTCTCGAATGGTCTTCCTGTCTCACATTGCATGGTTCTTGTCAGAAGGATTTAGTGTTGCTCTTCAGTTTTCCCTGCCATTTAAAAATATTGAGTCAAAAAATGAAAATAAAATAAATGTTAAAAAGGACATTCATAAAAAATCTGCATGAGTAAAGCACATTCTAAACTGTAGTTACTGGTGTTTTGGGTTGGATGTCTGCTTTTGACTGAAAAAAAAAGAAACAAACAAACAAAAAGCTTACCTTTTTTACAAACATTGTAGCAATCTGTTGCAGTAACAAAGTTATTGGCATTTCCACCACAGCCGCTATATTTGAACTCCTTACATGTTTTGCTCTTGGTGTCATAGTAATAGCGAGTCACAGAAGAAGAACACAATCCTTCATCCTTTGGGCTATAGCACAGCAAGGGACCAGCTTAAAAAGTAATAATAATAATTAAAAAATAAAAGCCGAGAGAAGGAGAGAAACTAGCTAATATCTGTGTTTGGCTTTTTAAAATGTACCCTACAGCAAATATTGCAGATACACTCTTGTTCCTTTTGAAATCTCATGATTGATATCAATGACTTTAGAGACTCACTACATCTTTTTTTCTCAGTTATGTATTCGCAGACAGTGACAGTCTCAAAATAGTTTTACTAGTGCACAAGTGAGATTCAACAGTTTTCCCCATGTGTGGTACTATACACTTGACAGCCGAGATGTTCAAACAATCATCTGGACCAAAGCCTAATTCCATATACACAGGAATATAATGATTCCAAAGGAACTACCTCTGTAAATGATAAAGGTAGCATTTTACTTATCCTTTCTGTCATTTTAACAGCAAATCCTATCCATAAATAAATGTCTCACAGCAAAAAGTACAAAACTCACCATTTTCTTCCCAAGAATCATGTTACCTTTTTTCTAAAAAAAAAAAAAAAAAAAAAAAAACTTGCTTTGTTGCTGGAAGTGCCTTTTTGATTTATCACACATGGAAGGAGGAAACTAAAAATTCAGCTTTCACCTAAGAAAATGTTTCTAATCTGTCACTAAACAAAAATAACTTGTTTCATTAAGCACTAATAAAGTGTGATGGTTCTGGCACATTTTGGCAGCTCTCTCTTCAAAGGCAATATTTTGCACTGGATATTAAATTGTTTTTTATCACAGTGCTTAGATACAGCCCCCTGCTTACCATTCCTATCTCTTTTCCTTTATGAAGCTTAGGCAAAGAAACAGTGAAGAGTCACTTCAGATGACTGAAGAACTTTTGTCAGGAGTTGAACTGATGAGATCCAGCAACCTAACAGCATCCCTGACTCGGCCTTGAAATTTAGAAAGGCACTTTCCACTTTATGCTGTTTCACTTCCCTGAACATGACAGCCACAGTGCCTCATACATCTGCCTCAAAAAAATGTGTGACCTTATCTCTCTTCAGATTATACATATACACATTTTCAGAAGTCAGGAGTCTGGTCAGGTGTAGCTTGAGCATATTTAAGGTCACAATATTGAATTAACACAGTATTTTTGCTCTTTCAGTAACAGACAGCTGAGACAAGCAACACATGAAAGTCTGCAGACAATAAAAACATCTGTTTCACAAAGGTCTTCAAAAATACTGCTGTAAGGGGATCCAGAGGAAAATATCAAATAAAATATCATCTTCGTAGCACTTTCAAACCTTCTATTTTATTAAAAACTTGGAACAACCATTACTTTTCTCTGGCAGACAGTGGTCCACACAAGACTGCAGGTCTTTGAAGTTGTTGTCATTTCCATAACAGCCACCATAGACAAACTCCTCACACCTCATGGAGCTCAGGTTAAAGGCATATCTTCTGAAGTAGCTTCTGCAGGGACCCACATCAGCCTCCATTCTGCAGATTTTAGGCACTTCTGCAACAAGAAGAATGTCACCCTCAGTATAATCCACCCCTTGCCCTCCCCATACTAAACAAGCTTACATACAGTCCAACTGCCTCCACTCTCTAACAACATGGGATAGGTATACACCTTGAAAGCCCAATACATTAAAAATTAGCAACTACTTACAATATTGGATTAAAATCTAAACATTAACAAATCCCCCGTGACTCTTCTAACATGACTCTCTGGGCAAGCCCAAAAGCAAAGGAGTGATTATTAGGAGCTAGAAGAGCCCTTGGGCAGCACAGCCTGCTGCCCCTGGCACCCTGCGCTGCAGACCCGGCAGGCGGTGGCAGCCCGGGGTGCCCCGTCGGTGCTGGGCTCAGCAGCCCAGAACGCCAGTCAGAGCTGGGCTCGGCAGCCCGGGGCGCCCCGTCGGAGGTGGGCTCTGCAAACCACGAACACCCATCGGAGCTGGGCTCGGCAGACCAGGACTCACTCTTGATGGTCCAGCATCTCTTCTCGCAGTCGTCGGGGGTGAGGAAGTTGTTGGCGTTGCCCAGGCAGCCCCCGTAGGTGAACTCCTGGCAGCTCTGCGTGTACCTGTCGTAGTACCAGCGCGGCACCATGGCGCGGCAAGGGCCGTCGTCGGGGGGCAGCAGGCAGGCGCGCTGCTTCTCTGCGGGAGACACAAGCGCCCGGGGCTGAGGACACCGCGGCGGCGGCCCCGACCCCACGGGGAGCCGCGGAGCCTCCGCTCCTACCTGTGAGGGGTCGCGGGGCGAGGGCGGCGCAGGCCAGCGGCAGCAGCAGCGCGGGCAGCGGGAGGCGGCCGGGGGCCATGGCGCGGCGGGAAGGGCGCTCGGGCAGGCGGCGGGGTCCTGGCAGCGGGCGGCGCTGCCCGGCCCGAGGGCAGCGCTTTATATGCGCCGAGACGGCTTGTCCGGGCCGCCTCCCTCCTTGCGCATGTGGTGGGAGGAGAAGGTCTGATTCAGCGGGCCCGCAGTCCCCGCTGACCCGGCCGTCACCCGGGCGCGGCCCCGAGGGCTGCGCGGCCCCGAGGGCTGCGCGGCTGCGGGAGTCTCCGCGCCGCCCCCCGGCCCCGCTCCGCGGCCTCCAGGGCTGCGCCCCTCCGCCTGGGCCGCCCGGGCTGGCGGGGCTCCAGGGCCGCCTCCCACCTCGGGGAGCTTTTCCTGTTAAACACGGAGAAATCCGGGACGGGGCCGTCAGCAAAAGTCCAGTGCCCCCTCCCAGCTGCTGCTGCTCAGAAGCTTCAGGGACAGGGGGCGGCAGGACCCCGTGAGCCAAATAGAGCCCTTTGTGTCAGGTCGTCACCAGGCACAGGCCACCGGGCAGGTGCCACTAGAGTTAACAGTAATTAACCCACGTTATTCGTTTAGCAACAATATGTCTAACACTAAGTTACTCAAGAAAGCCAGGACACTGTCAGTGGACTTGGATTCCTGGAAAACTGGGCAGACAAAACCTCTGACCACCTCAGAGAGAGTTGGATTTCAGGAAATATCATAGTTTGGCTTGTTCTGTAGATGTTCAACACTGTTAGGAATAAATCCCACTGCAATCATGGGGAAGCAGGGTGAAGAGGGAGCAGCGTGCTTTCCCTGCCTAATCTATTAGAGTTATTACATTAATTAATGTTTACTCCAGATTAAATACAATATCTGAGATAGTAACTGCAAATTGGGCACCCAGCTCTCTATAGGTAACAATAAACTAATCTGATATCCTCTTGTTCTGCTCCACTCCCTTTACAGTGATAATGTTGGACTCCAGTCCTTCAGGCAGCTGCTGCCATGGATGAGATTGCAATTGCAATTGCAGATTTTATTTTCCATAAAGTAAAGAAAGTGGAGCAATCTTCTATAAACCCCCATAAATTAGAGAGTTTCTAAGAGGAAATGAATAGCCCCTTTCTCCCTCCCTTTTTCAAAATCTAGTGACAGAAACCAAACTCTGATGCATCTTGAGGTATCAACACAGGACACATCTGCCATGATTTATAGTCTTATTGCTACAACTGTTAATAACAGATGTCCTCATTTTTTTTTAAGTGGCTTTGTTAGGCTTATTAAGCACAGTGGTTATAATGCTGCTTAAGTCCTTCCAGTAGGAAAAAGAAAAAAGCAAACACATTTTCAATCTGCAGAAAAATCAAAATGTCATCTCTCTAATATTAAGAAACTCTCAAGTGATTTTAATATGACTAGGCCGATGTCCTTTACCATTCATCAGATTTTGTCAGAGTTGCAAAGAAAAGCATTCAAATACTATTTTGGGCAATAGCAGTAGGATGAACACAGTCATGCAAATGCCAGCTCCCGTTTCCTCTGTGAACACACAAGTTCAAAGTTTGAACTTGGGTTTGACAGGGAAGTTTGACAGGCGCCACTGCCAGTGCTGGTTGTGCTGGTGTAGAAGCACTGGCAGCTTGAGGGGTTCAATGGGAATTGCTTTTAGTGAACTAGCTGAACCAAAGCAAAGACAGTCCCTAGGAGCACTGTAGAAGAAGCACAGGAGGAAAAGGCTAAATTTCAGTACACCCCTGGCAGCTGCTTGTGTGTGGAGATGTGTGGAGAGAGGGGAAGGAAGGAGGCTGAAGGAGGGGGATGCACTGTGCATCTTCCAGGTGACACACATGCACAGGCCCATTTTAAGGGTGGCTTCCAGGCCTGCAGCTTTGCTTGGAGTAAAGAAATGTGGCTGTGTGGCCGCGGCCTCCTGGTTTTATTGAGAAATGCTCTACACAAGCTGGGCATGGTGGCCTCCTCCTGCAAAGCTGCCACTCTGATTTATACAAGGAAAGTTGGCTGTATCTGGTATTAACAGGTCTGGCTGTCTGCCTGCATACTTGACCTGAGAGCAGTCCCTTTCCCTCTCTGCCGTTTAATCCAGTCCCTCCACAATTTTAGTGCACAGGAATTGGGAACATGCCCGCACAAAACACCTGCTGCTGCACTCGCCCAGTGTGCCATGCGGGAAGGTCCTGATCTGTGAGCAGCCATGCCAGAAGCTCGGTCATATCCGTGGAGCAGAACCATTGCGAGGAAGTCGGGGGGCAGGAGAAGGCCCCAGAGCGCTTGGATGCACTCAGGGACTGCGAGGAAGAGGAGGGAGCAGCCGCCAGCCCAGCGCCTGCCCTCAGGGCTGCGCTCGTCCGGCTGCGGGGCCGGGGGTCGGCGGCCGCGCTTAATCCGGTCGTGGCGGGGATTAACGCGGCCGTTTAAAGCGGTGCGGCGAAGGGGGGCCGGGAGAGGAAGCCGCGGGGCAGCCCGGACGGCACAGTGTGAGCGAGCCCGGGGGCGGGAAGGGGGCGGCCGTCCCGCTGTCCCGCCGTCCCGCCGTCCACCCCGATCCCGCCGTCCGCCCGGGGGCCGCGCGCCCCGGCGCCCTCCCCGCGCAGGGCTCGTAACCTCTTGTCCTCTCTCCTTCCCTCCCACCCCGGGCAGCGTAGACGATGCCAGCGATCAACATAGAGGATCTGAGCGAGAAGGATAAACTGAAAATGGAAGTGGAGCAGCTCCGCAAAGAAGTGAAGCTGGAGAGGCAGCCGGTGAGCGGCGGCGGCCCTCGGGCCTGCGGGGCTCGCCCGGGGGCTGAAGTCGAAGCCGGACAGGGGAGGAGAAGCCGCTTTCCCCCCTTTCCGTGTTTCGGGGGCCGCGGAGGGGCGGCGGGACACGTCGAGGCGGCTTCGGCGGCGCGGGAAAGGCCGGGAGCGGCATTTCGGGAGCGGTTCCGCGCGCACTCGGTGCTCCGGGAGCTCCCGCTATTTTCAGACGGGCGCCCCGCCGGCAGAACCTGCCCCCTGCCCCGCAGTAACAACGGCGCGGGGCAGCGCGGGTCCGGGCGGGGCGCGGGGGGCAAGGGGAAGGGTGCCCCGGAACAGACCCCGGGACAGGCGCCCCGGCCGTCCTCGGTCTGGGATGCGGAGGGAAAGGGCGCCCGTCCGCCCTGGAGCGGCGGCTGGACGGGCGGGTCCCGGGACGCGAAACGGGAGAGAAGTTTGAGCGGCAGCGCGGCCTGGAGCGGGAAGCTGCCTGGCCCAGGCCCCGCCATCAAACTGCGCGCTAGCAGAGACCAGGACCGCGTCTAATGACCGCTTCTGTGCAGGACTGTAAATGCGTTTATATAACGGTTTCAGTGGAGCTACCCATGTGAATTACATCGTTCAAAGTTTGCAGATCCAGCAGTTTAAACCTGAAAATAACAAAGCCACAGTTGTGTTTTATTTGAAGATCATTGAAACAGTATGGGCCAAAGATCCAGCTGTATTGATAGAAAGACACTATTTAAGTACTATAGACATCCAGATCATCCCTCAGTGTCCCCAAGCAATCAAAATACACTCTGTGGGATGTAGAGATTTCAGTTTTCCTAAAAGAAAAGAAGAAGAAAAAAGAAAGAGAGAGAGAAACCTCTTGCCTAAATATTCTGAAACAAACGTAAAGGGTGACCGTTTTAGAGAAATGTATATTTTGAAGTCATTTCAAATAAAGAATGGACAACATTTTCAATTTTATCATTGCCCTATACAAGTGCTCCATTGTAACAGAGTGAAATTTCGGGGTTAGATGTCACAGTTCCGTATTATCTGTCTAATTATAGAACAGATGGAAAGTCAAATTCCACACTTTTGTTTTTTTGCAAAAAAAATTACAAATATTTAGCTGAAGTCTTCCTGACTCCTTTCTCCTGCTTCCTATGCATTCGTAGCACAATGAGGAAATGTCCTTTTAAATAGCTTTTTTGAATTAGTGAAAATGTCTGAATGGGTATATAAGCAGACTTTTGTTGTTGTTGCTGTTATGTATGAAAAATACACTGAAATTGTTGACTGAAGTAAAAGAAAACCAATCCTGCATATATTCAGGAGCACAACTTATCCATAGGAAAAAAAAAAAAGTTCCCCAGTTTGAATTAACAAGTGTACAGGTGTGTGAAGAGCCGGGCAAGGCATAAGATTTGCAAATTCTGTGCTGTATGATAGATATAGATAGTCAGATCTTACATGATTCACCTTTCAGTTAGGAATTAAGTTAGTGGTTTTTTTATGGCTTAAGGCATACTTTTCACTGTTCATGGTCTGTTGGCCTCTCTCAGAGCAGGTAAATTCATTGATTCTCATCATAGTTAAAGAGTAAAACACAACCAGCAAAGAAGGCAAGGGACCTTAAATCAGAAATAATAGCCAGCCAACCAGGCCAACAGATGGTTCCTCCTGCTGACTCTGTTTTACTCTGTCTCTGAAGATATTTTTGAACAGGGAAGAGTTGGGGAAGGAGCTGGAAATGCCTCCTCACACATTTCAGATATCTGAGCATCAAAGGATGGATTCTACTACCCTAGGGAGAAGAAACAAGCCATGAATGAATAGGAATCTTTGGGAGTCTGTGGATCTGCTTGTTGGTCCTCATTCTTCACAGACAGTGTTACAGCACTTGCAGCCTGCATTCTCATTTCAGATAATGCAAACTAAACCCATTACTTCACTAACAGGCTTTTGTGGAGAAGCACATTACTATTTTGCTGTGAATGTTCCACAAGATAACATGCATATTATATTTTTTCATAACACAATAGAATATTTTATTAGTCATTGTTTGAAGTAACCCCAGGTAACCTGCAAGTAAATTGTCTTTCTGATTTAATTCTTTACTTCTATTCAGCACATAGTTGCTATTGTATAAATGCATGGAGACAATTGCTATTACATCAGTGAAAAATCATGATTGAATGTTTTCTTTGGGAAGGACACATAAAGTTATACATACTTGAAAAACAGATGGCGTTTAATTGAAATGTTACCAATCCTGAAGCAGTGGACCGTGTCATGATGGCATGGAGGGGGAATTTTTGTGATCCTCAATTTAATATAACTATATGGGTTAAATAAAAAATAAATAAAAAGAGGAAAATTCATGGTCAGCAACTATGTGGCATATGAATTTCCAGTCATGTTCATATACTCTGTGAATAACAGCCTTTGCAAAAGTGTTATCTTAAGGAAGCTGGGTGTATAGGTACCTCGTGCTTGCCATGTGGTCAGATTGTTTATATTTAATGGGAGGGTAAATAAGAAGGGAGGAAAAAAGTAGGAATTAACTATTTTGATATTCTGATGTACAGCAAGAGTTGTGGGTCTAATGCAGAAACTTATTTGTTCCTTCACTCAAGGTGTCCAAGTGCTCCGAGGAGATCAAGAATTACATCGAGGAGAGGTCCGGAGAGGACCCGCTGGTGAAGGGGGTTCCCGAGGAGAAGAATCCCTTCAAGGAGAAAGGAGGCTGCATTATTGCATGAGGAAATAAATCCATCCACAACTGGAGCAGACAGTGTTGCACCTTTAGAGAGTCACTAGCGTGTCCTGAATTCCGCTGGTCCTTGTTGAACAAGCGCAGGAGTGGACTTTTTTTCTTAAAAAAAAAAATGAAATATATAAAAAAAGAAAGAATATCTCAAAGCACACAAGGCCCTTGTTGGTTGGTCAATAGGATATGGCCGCATCCTGCTCTCCGACACCGTCGTGTCGTGACAGGCCCTTTGCACTGTCACCACTCGCTCTCCCCGCCCGTTAATCTGTTGCTTCTCGGCTGTTAATTGGAATTAAAGGAACCTGCCCGTACACCGCGCGCCTGGGCGCTTGCTTGGGGCTGGGGGAGGGCCGGGGCGCGGGGCGGCCCCGAACCGCCCCGCGCGGGCGGAGCGCGGCCGCGGAGCGCGGCGAGGCGGCCATGGCGCTGCGGCCGGGGCGCGCGCGGGCCTGGGCGCCGCTGCGCGCGGCGCTGCGCGGGGCGGGCGCGCGCGGCGCCTCCGCCGGCCCCGCTCCCAGGGCCTTTCCCGGCGGCGGCGACGGCGGCGGAGCGCGCGTGGCCGGCACGGAGCAGCACAGCGCCCTGCGGGCTGCCCTCAGGAAGGTACCGCGGGGCGGAAAGGACGTTTGGGTTCCCCCCGCCGCGCTTGTCAGCAGCGGCGGCGGGGAAACACCGAGCAGAAGCGCCCAGAGTTTGAGCCCAACTGCGCTTAGTCACCCCGCGCCCGTGGCTGCGTGGGTTGGTCCTGCGGGTAACACCATCAGGGGGAGGAAGGGTCGCTGTCCCGCGGGTGGCCAGGGGACGGGACCGCCCTCGGGGGTGCCGCTAGGTGCCGGGTCAACACCTGGTGCCTGTAAGTGAGGACAAGGCAGAACAAGGCACTGTGCAAGCGCGGGGTTTCCAGGAGGGGAGTAACAAGCAATTCCCGACAAACTCGATCACTCATCCAGAGAGCTGGAGACGTTTCTGGTAAGGTAACTTGCAAGCCGGATACCAAATGACTTCTCCAGTACTGGTAGCCCCTGCGTATTCCCAACAGTGAGGTCCACGTCACCTGAAGAAGGCTGTGATATAAATAAACACACGGGTCAAAATTTAAAAATTAGGTATTATTATTACTAGTGGCAGGAAGCCATGTGAGTAGTAGAACCTGCTTGGGGGTGGAAAAGCCATGGAGGAGAAAGCCGTGTGTATGAGAAATTCACCTTTAAACTATGGACTGAAAAGTGAAGTGCTGAAGTCCATGACTTTATATAAGGAGCAGGCAGCACTACTGTGGCAGCCGTATACAAGCAAAAAAGAAGCAAGCAAGCAAAATTGAAACAAGTCCTCAAAACCAGGCTTCCAAAATTCAAGGCACTGCCCTGATTTCACTAGAGATAAATTTACAAGCCCTAGCAAGTGTAGCTTTGCTTCTAGTTATGCGATTATGTATCTGTGTCTTTCTAAAAACTCGATGTATTAGACTGCCAGATCAAATACTAACTCGTTCATGTGACTTTGACCATGTGCTGTCACAGCTTTGACAGATGCAGTTTAAAACTACTCTTATATTTTCCTGGATAAGTTTAGCTTCCTCAAATTTTCTATATTTCTAAGTTCACTGTGGAGAAAAGATAGAGCTACTTCTGATTCTTGTGCTTTTTCTTTCCTTTTTGATTCTTGTGCTTTTTCTTTCCTTTTTTTCGAATTAGCTTTCATACTTCTGGTATTAAAACAGGATATCCCGAAGGCCACTTAATTAAACAAGATTTTTTTTTATGAATAAAAAGGCCTCTTATGCTTGGGCTTTGCCACTGTGTGTTCTTTTCAAGTATTTTAAGAAGGAACCTGAGCAATAATGAAAAGATTTGTGATATGGCTAATACCATGGTGTCAGGTTTGCACTGATCCGCAATGCCTATGCCCTATGTCTGCTGAAGTGTCCTATCTGCTAAGTTTGTTCCCTGGTCGCACTCCTAAGGTGCAGCGCTGTGTTTGGTGGCATATGGGGACTCAGGGCCTTCCACCTTGGTCTGTGCATGTGCCACAGGGCGCATGCTCCTTCCTGTGAGTTTTCCAGGTGCCATGTGCAGGAGGAACAGAACTGGTAGCTGTGCGCTGGTAATTACACTCTGCAGCCGCATAACTTACAAGCAATGTCATTCCTAAACACAGAGGCTAACGGAGACATGAAGTGAAGGCAGCAGCAGGGGTCTGCTTTTTTTTTTTTTTTTTTTTAAACTCCTGTCACAGCACAGCCTGTGTCTTAACCTAGCTGTATCCCAGGGCTCTGTATTTGAGTATTTACTGAGGAATCCAACAAAAGGCAGAGGAAGGGACTGCATGAAGTGGGCCCTGTGTGTGCTGCTCCATTATGTGACACAAACACACTGACCTTTTTTCCCCTCTTTTGATTTGGACCGTGTCCTCTCTCTGTGCTCAAGTTCAGCCCATAACATGTTCTGACGGTCTGAGTTTAGTGAGGGTAACCGCTTTAAAGACTATAAGTGGTATGCTGATATGCAGTTATCACATAAATACCTGTGGTTAATATATTGTAGAATAAATTAGAGTAAGCAAGATAAAAAAACACTTCAGCCTTGTCCTAAATTTTGCAAAATGCTTATTAGCACTTATTTCAGACTCTGCTTGATTATGTGTTTAAAAAAAATGTGAAGAATTTATCTCGAATCCCAGCTAATGTTGTTCACCCCAAAGCTTCTAGCAATAACTGCTTATTTTGGCTTAAGTTAAAACCGTTCCCAGTGAATTTAAGAACTGAAAAATAGACTCCTTGCGAAAGAATGTCTTCTCAGGATCTGTAATCCATTTTAAATCTAACCAGTATTTAATCTGGGCACTCTTTCCACTGGACAAATCTAAAAGTAACTACCAGAGAAACTGGAGAAATAAGAAAAAGTAATTTCATCAAAAATAAACTCTATTTTTTGTCTCCATACATCCTATTTTTTAAAAATCTATTAATTTTATGTATTTTAAATGGTCTGTAATTTTCCAATTGTTCTGAGCAGGATGAGGAAGAGACTCCTATAATTCCAGGGAGCTGTTTTTAGCTAGGGCATTGAAATAACCCTGTGAGTGGTTTCCTTTACATCTTTATAGGTCACCACCCTTCCTTTTGGAAGTCAGAAACATAACTTTTTCTTAACTTATTGAACAGTACTTGCAGTGCAGTGCTATCCTACAACTTATTGCAATATTTAATTTATACTATTACTTGTAGGAAAAAAGATTTAACCTACTCTGTGTGTGTGCATGGCTGTATGCATATGCATTTATGCTGTATATACTATCTGTTTTTCTTTCCTCTGGTGTTAGTAGTAAGAAGCTTTGAGAAATAGGTTTAAAATGGATTGGCACACATTCTGCTGGAGCTGCATATAATGTAAATGAGATTAGTTTCAATGACTCTACTTACAATATGTTACATCTCTGTAGGCTAAGGGAGACTCTGCCAAAGGACACTGCCTTATGTGCTGGTTTGGCTTGTACATCAGAGCTAACATTGATAGTGACATAAGTTTTCTGCTTATTAGTAGACAAATCTTTACAATAATTAAATCCTCTGTATATGGAAGTATTGAGAATCTGAATTTCAACAGAAATTCATAACAGAAGTTATAAATTCAGAAATTCATAACTTTTCAGTACACGCTGAAAAGGCAGGTTTGCTTCATTATGAAATATGAAGAATCACAATTCTCTAGAACAGAATTTGTGGTCACTGTGGCTGAGCCTGAGTGCAGTCAAATGAGGGATGCAGTTGTCTGGCTAGTTGTAGGTGGAAAAGGGAATTTCTTTGACCTAGTTTTTCCCCACAATGACACCACATGCACAAAAAAAATCCTGCTGACTGAAGAAGAGGAAAAGAAAATGTGTTTTGTGTGTTCATTTTAATAACTATGTAAGTCACAAGGACTGCATAGTGGTGGGCTTGAAATAAGCAGTTGTAGGCCTAAATGTTCTGGTGTTCTAAGTAGTCTTCCTTTTTTTTTTTTTTTAAATGTGTTTCCTAACCAGCTTTTTTTTTTTTTGCATTATTCCTATTTTAAAAATTTGATATTCAGAGATGCACAACTGATCTCTAGCTGTGGATGGATGTTGGAGGAATAATGTGTCAGTAATGACAGGGAGGAGCCTTATTCTCTGCCTAAACAGAAGTAATGTTTATTCTATATCTCTCCTTGTTGCCGTAAATTGCTAATGTTTTTGTGTATAGTATATATATCCATGAATGCCATAGTACTGGAGGTGTGAACATACCTTCTCTTTTTTTTTGTTTTGTTTTGCTTTGTTTTTTTCCCATGTAAAAGACAGGGTCCCAAGTAGCTTGAAACGCATGGTATTGAGTACTAGAAAGTGAGAAATGTTCTTCTGAGGGCATCTTGCTTTCTTAAGAGTAGTTTGGTTAATGGAAGATTCAGTAGCTATTCCCAATGAGACAGAAAAGCAACATAAATGTAAAAATGGCTGCAATGTGGCTAAAGGGGTGAACTGAAGAAAATTTCCATGAGGAAACTATTAAGCTGGACTTAGTCCCCCAGTGATTGGGTTGGAACTTCTATTTCTTTGCAGGGTGAAGGTGTGTGCCAAGGTGACGAAATACCCAGCGGGGAGTTCCTGGCTGCCTGACCACAGTGGAGGCAGAGCACGTACTGAGCCTTTTGCTCCCTGCAGGGCTCAAAAGTTTTTAAGTTTTAGTTAAACATGACACAAATTATGTGGTTCATTTTTTTTTCTTTTTCTTTTTTTTTTCCTCATTCCTGAAGTGAAAACTGCAGCCAGGCATATGGGACCAAAAGATTTGCAGTATTCAGATTCCTGAACTAGTGATCAGGTCGGCTTTTATGGATTTTGTATGTCGAAAGGAACTTTGTTGCAGGGGCAGCAGGAGAGAGGGGAAATGTGATTTAAACAGAAGCACACCCAATTACTGCCAAATGAACAGAGGCAAAGAAATTGCATAACCCTCATAATGTGCATGCCTTTCTGTTGGAAACCAGGTTTTGTAAAAATAAATGAAGACAGGTCCGTTTCATTACGCAATGAGATTCTGCCAACTCTTTCCCTCCCCCACTTTTTCTTTCCTTGGCAATGGGAAAATACAATTTCATTTAGTAACAATTTGTTCCTGCATTTGCTGATCGCTGCAGTCTTTGCATCCTCAGAGCTGTAGCAAATCACATGAGTCTTCTGTTGCTTGTAACATGGCTAAATTAATGGTACAAAAAGGAATTGTGCACTGCAATTAATCAGTTTTAAAAGTAGATCTTCCCATTTCCACCATGCCTTTTCCCAGTGCTGAGTAAATACTTCTATTTTTTCCTGTTATACAAGGCTACAAGCCTACGAGATTGGTTTTAAATCCATGCAAGGTTTCTCTGGAAGCTCAGCTCTGGCCACAGCTATGCTTAATGGCAGTGGGGAAAGATAGATGTGAGCCAGAGCCAAGCCTGTTTACCCTTGTTTGCAGTAATGGATAGAAAAAGCAAAAGAAGCCTAAAGATATCCCAGCAAGAATATGTCGCCAGCCCCTCTGAAGCTTTAGTGACTCACTTTTTCTCCTTAATTCTTACAATTTCAAACTCACATACTACCCATTGGGAAAGGAGTAAGCAGGGGGAAGCTAAATAACCTAGAATCTGTATGTATTTATGTCTAAGCATATAGGTTGAGAGGGATATACATAATATGTCTGACTAATGTAATTGATGCTGCCCTCATATTGTGTGAATTAGTATATTTATATGCAGAATAAGTGGATTGCATTGCTTATTATTTAAATAGACCATGGAGCAGGAGTTCCTGCCATGCAGCCCATGCTCAGCAAGGTACTTCAGTGCGCACCTAACCTTAACTGCATGCAAAGGGACTGGTAGTGTGTTTAAACACAGGAGGTGGAGGCAGTATTCTGTTGAGAACTATTTCACTATGTAAGAATTTTAGATATGGAGATTAAAAAAGAAAAAATCGTATTTTGACCCTCCTTTTTTTTTTTTTCCTTTTTGTTGATATTTTCTAGCTGGTTTGAAGTGTCTGTTTTGTACAACAGTTTTTTCACCTGGCTGCTTGTGTCTTTGCTCTCCCACTGTTGTCTTGCCTTGCTCTGCAGATGCTGTGTGGAACAGCTGGATCAGGTTTACAGGAAAAGTTGGAGAGACCAAAATGAACTGAAGGACAAAGACAGCAGAGCATAATCTTGTAGATCCTCTTGTAGACCGTTGCAAGGGGAAGGAGTTGGCAGACCTCCTCTCTGGAGTAGGAGTGTCTGGCATGTTCACGAATTGAGGGCAAAGTTTCTAGAGCAACTTTCTTACATCTCTCAGTCACTCCTTCCTTGCTCAGGGATGTTTTTTTACGGTTCAAAAAGAGATGATGACAAGCTGGAACAGCCCATCCTGCTACTTAATGCCATTTACACAGAGCTTCTGTCCGATTAGTTTTCAGTCTGCATATTTCAGTCCATGCATCTCATTTATTGAATGCACTTGAGTTCAGTAAGTTTGTTTACAGGAGCTAGGTCAATCTTTCTCCTTTCAAATGAAGCAAACCAAACAAAAATCCTTATAAATATGTATTACTGTAGTTGACAAGTGTTTCTAAAATCGAATTCATGTTTCAGGACCTGTTAGTTCTCAGTTGTAATGAGAAAAAGAAAAGATGTAATTAAAAAAACTGTAAAAAGTAAAACAGCGTTACAATTTTGGGGGAGGAGAATGTACTTCCTCCAGCTGTGATAAAGTTTTTGGAAAAGAACGTGTGGATACAAGTGGTAATTCCTTATTTTAAGTTTAGGTAAGGGGGAAAACAAGACAGAAAATCTTAAGTAGAATAACAAAATATTTGGAAAAAAGTTTCTAGTACTTACA
Organism: Tinamus guttatus; assembly: GCF_059628265.1. Taxonomy (NCBI): domain Eukaryota; kingdom Metazoa; phylum Chordata; class Aves; order Tinamiformes; family Tinamidae; genus Tinamus; species Tinamus guttatus. The sequence continues at coordinate 587,247 of NW_028289037.1, forward strand.
AAAATCAAAGCTTGTTTTTTTAAAAAAATTTTTTGGTTAAATCATTCTCTCTAATTGCTGCTAGCTATAAATTTTGAGTTCAATATATGTGGAAACTGGCGGAAAAAAACACAGGACTTAGAGTTTCAGGATTTATTGGTTTGGAGTTTGTAAAATTAACAGTACAGTTTTAAAAAGCTTAAGTCAAAATTGCTACTTTTTTGTTCTTTTTTTTAAATTTTCTGAATATTCTGCTTTCAGGACTTTTTTCATGCCAAGTGTTTGTTCTTTGCAGGGTCACAAAGCAGATGCCTATGCTTAAATTGAACTTTTTAAGTCCAGCTTTGTATTGTTGTGGAAAATATCTTCTTGGTTTGTTCTCAGCAAGAGCCTGATAAAAGCTCAGAACACAGAAGTTTCTTTATTGCCACTGAGGCCCAGTCCCAAATCTCTTGCTCAAACAGGACAAGTTCTTTGGCAATAGTTCTGTAGGCAGACATTAATGCAGATGTTGCATCATAAATTTGGCTCAGTAGTCAAGTGTGAACACAGAGTAAGAGGCACAGATTGTATCCAAATGCCACATCTCCTACACTGTGGGTGAGAGGGAGTCTTCCTCATGCAAAAGATTTTCTGCAGAGTCTAGAACATTCATTACCTTTAGAGAACCCTTCCTATTGTCATGGGTCACTTCTTTCACATAGGTCGCCCAGGCGAATCCTGGCTAACAAGAGGAAAGTGTGTTTTTATAGGAGAAGGAGAGAGACACAGAGGCCAAGAGGTAAAACCTGAGTTTTTGGATGGGTATCCCCCTGCTTATATCGAAAAAATAATCCCTTTCCTGAACTTCCTGAAAATCTGCCATGAATCACCCTGTTGAGGTACGTATCCTGAAGGGGGAAATAGCAGGTTACAGCTTTGCTGACTAGATCACTTCAGATCTCCAACAAGCTTGTAATGTTGGGTTTTGGTTGCCAAAAAACAGCGTGCTAAATAGCTACGTATACGAAGCCTCCTTAAGCACTGCAAGGAGTGTTTTCTGCCTAACATGTAGTTAAATGTAGATGAGTGATGGGGTTATTTTTAAACTGTTGTAGTCTGCCAAGTCATGACTGCCTTTGCTTCAGCATGTCATGTCATCAGAGACAAATGATGGCCTTTCTGTTTGGGAGCTGGCTGCTTCAGGTCAAGGCTGGTCACTGTGGTGTTCATCATCACCAGGTTGGGTGATCCTGTCACTCCAGGCCCTGCCAGTCCAAAGCTCCTGCCGTGGGCACAACCTCCTATAGTGTATTATGGGGATTCTAAACACAAAACAACTGCTAGTAAGAGAAAGTTACACAAAAGCTTAGATGTGTCCTCATTAGCAAAACTGTACTAGAATCAAATAAAATCCCTTGCCAAGCTGTAGAATTGATTGTCTCAATTTCCAGGGTGGCTGACCATGCTACTACACTGGACACCTCTACCCTGGAAGAGATCTTCTAAACACAGAAGAGATAACAGGACTCTGTTTTGTCCATCATACACAGACAGACATCCTTGCCAGCCAGGTGCCATGTGGCAGAAATATCAGACTTGCCATGGTCTTTTAAGGGGCAGGAATGGCCAGAACACAACTTTTGGGGAAGCCTCCTAAGGAACCTCCTTTTCCAAACGGCTTTCCTCACTCAGATGGATTTGAACTGATTCTGTCTTTGGCAACTTAGTACTGAATGTAATTCCATATTTAAATATATTTATCTGAGGAGAAACTGGGAAGACTCACAGAAGGTACTAAGCAGTAGTGACCAAGAGCAGGAAATTAATTCCCACATCAACTCTTTGATAGCTTTTATAAAGTTGTTCTAGTAATTATGGACAGTGCAGTGGGTTTGGCTACACCAACACTCCTTATTTTTTTTTTTTCTTGCTAAGATACTGTCTGCCTTGCACACCAATATCTGTAGGGTGGTAAATTGTTTAAAGGTGTGGTAACTGCTTCCAGAGATTGTGTACAAAATTTTAAGCAGGACTTTTGTGTCGTGAACTGTAAATGATTTTCTTTAATTATTGATGGTGTCAAAGGCAAAGTCTCTCTGGCCTGTTTTCTCCATTCTTTAAAGCCAGTACTGATTGTCCAGATATAATCACTGAAGAACAATCAATAGTGATTTTTTTTTCTTATTTATTTTCTTTTTTTCCATTTCACTACAGACTTCATTAGTTGTGTTATTTTCAGTTATTATATTAGCAGAGCTAAGTTCAATTACTGTATCTTAATTTTAAAGAAAAAAAAATGCTCTTTTTAAGAAAATGTGATGATTATGTGGCACCACTGAATGTGCTTAATCTTTTTGGTTGAAATCTGTTTTTCTCATTTATCTTCTTTGAGGAAGAACTTCTTTACTGTGAGGGTGACAGAGTCCTGGAACAGGCTGTCCAAAGAGGTTGTGGAGTCTCCTTCTCTGGAGATCTTCCAAACCTGCCTGGATAGCACCCTGTGCCCCGTGCTCTAGGTGCCCCTGCTGGAGCAGGGGGGTTGGACTAGATGATCTCCAGAGCTCCCTTCCAACCTTAAGAATTCTGTGATTCTGTGATTCTATTGCTTTTCTAGTAAGTCTAATCTCAGCAAAAGTGTAACTCATAAAAATCTTTTGTAAAAAGTCTGCTCTTCTGTAAGAATTTAGTTTAATGAATCATTTTCAAGATTCAGGAAATATATTGTCCTGCTATTGTACACTGACACACTATATTAATACAATGTCCTAAAAGATAGATGTAGTAGTGCATGCTGAAATTATATATTTTTTTAATTATAAGAAGTGCTTGATAGAAGTTAGACTTGCTGGTGAATAATGGATCTATAATTCTTGTACATCTGTATATGCTCTCAGTACACATATTCGATTAGATATTCTAGTCTTCTAGAAATAGCATACCTGTTATAGAACACAGTGAGAATTAAATTTGAAACATTAGTATTTCTGGCTATGTGCTGATACAATATCAGCTCATTGTGCAAAGAAAAATCCCCCAATGTGTTTCTTTTTTCATTTAAATAGTATATTATAATTTCCTCTGGCAAATAATCAAAACATACAACTATCTGCCAATTATTTGGGGAGATATTTCCATCTGTCTATTTTAGAGAGAGATTAGAATAATCTATAACAGAAAATCTGTGTCTCTCCCATTTCCCACTCCATTTTCGCCTTCCTGAGCAGGAAATTACAGGTGCTGTTTTCCACACAACTTTGTAAAAACTACTTTAAATAAAAACACTTACAAAAATCAAAAATGAAATAAGTTTTTCTATGATTTGAATGGACCAGCCTGAGAAAAATGCTGGTGTTGTGCATGAGGCTTACTATGCCCTTGCCATCCGGAAAAGAACAGAATTCCTGTTGTTGTGGTTCACTGCTAATCTATCAGCAAGCAGAAAAGAAATATGGCTTCCAAATCAAATTTATATACTTTTGTTTTGGTTTGGATGCCCAGAGAAGATCAAAAGATTACCTTTGTGCTGGTGAATATCTGTCAGATAGATAGCATTTATTATTCCAGATGCAATGTTGAAATCTTTCTGTTGAGAGGAGTTTTAGGTCTTACTGTGGTCAATATCCTAGTAATGTAAGTAAATGTTATCACCCATGGTTTTTACATTTCACATAATAGAGCCTATAAAATAGACAGAATTGCTGCTCAACGACTGCTGAAAGCTTACTTCTCTGTATTTGCCGAACACAGTCTACCTGTACATTAGATTTAAATTAAGTGCTTGTATAACTTATGCTTTAAGTTATGCTAGTTATGTTAAGTTATGCTAGTTATGTTAAGTTATGCTAGACTTATGCTAGTCTTTAACATGCTGTGTGTTTACACGACTGAAAGCAGGTAACATTGTTTAGAATCTTATTTATGATTGTAAATATGTGCAAAATTTTTGTATTTGTGTCTAACGTCTGAAAACTTTTGACAAGCCCTAATTCATCTCTAAAAAAGTAGTTTAAAGTGGACAGTGAAATTACTAGATAACAACTGTGGATATAGTTGTCTGAGATGTTTATTTTTTCTTTACAATAGAGGCATGCACTGTTTGCAGTTTGTGCAGTGAGACTGTCTTCATCTTTTTTTTTTTTTATTTATTTGTATCATGCAAGATAAAGTGTGTTTTACTAGAAATTGCCATTTTTCCTTTTCTTGGCAATAATTAGCTTTTGATTCTGTTAAGTACTTTGAGGTTTCCTCAAAGGCACAGAATAAAGCAGGTTCTGATCTGCAGGAATGATGTGAAAACTTATCTGGGTCTTAGTCATTCTTCTGGCTCTGTTTAATTTCTAGGGTAGCTTTGTATGTGGGCCATGGAACACTTGCCCTAGTACCAGCCCTAATAGGCACCAAACTGTGTTACTACACTTACTCCATTCTTTTGCCAAGACACATCAAAACACTACGATAACTTTGTGTGCATATTTATAATAACATTCAGGCAGTAACTGAAAGTTACTACAAACAAAGAGTGCAATCAAAAAGGTATTTCTTTGCCTGTGGCTCAACATTAGGGGTCCAGATACGAGAGTCTGAACTTCTGGGACATGGCAGTATAGTAACTTATGTGCAGACTGTCCTAGATAGTGTCCTAGAAAGAACTGTGGCAATATTTTTGTACTAGTGGCCATGGGGCTTACATAGTTCAGTATAAAAGAGGGAGAGGTGTGAAAATTTCTAAGTTAAACATTGAGTATGAATATTTCTCAGAATTTGATGACAGAGGTGAAAAACTGATTTTGTGCTACCAATGACGATGCAGCCTTGTTTCCTTGGCCAACTGGGAAGCAGAAAACAGCTACATATGGGCTAAAGTTCTCGGAAGAATGTGCAATAAATAGGTATCTAAAGGAATAGTCCACAGGCTCTCATCAGCTTAACAGTTTGAGGAGGAGAAGAATCATCTTCCAATCTAAGAAATAGTTAGCACCACAGGGCTTGTTTATTTGGTGTGGAGAAAAGACTAGTAAGAGCTTAAAATAATATATCTGCTTGTATAAATCTGTGTCAAACTAAAATGATGTTCACATCTGTAGAAATGTTTTTTTTAATAACTGTTTAAATGTATTTTTTAAATCTAGATCATCGACAAGGAGATTAATCCTTTCGTGGACAAATGGGAAGAAGAAGGACAGTTCCCAGCACATAAAGTATTTAAAATCCTAGGACAGGCTGGATTCCTTGGTGTGGATAAGCCAACAGGTAGGAGAGTGTGCAACTCTTGAATATTGATGATGTTGGTGATAGAATTTTTTGACATTATTTCATTTGTCCCAGATCAAAACATGCTTCAGAATTGAATACAAAGAACACATATTTGCAAGTGACAAGCATGCTCCTTACAGACTGTACAACTACACAAAATGAGTGTACAAGTTCTTATTCTCTTAAAAATAAATATTCTTTAAAAATGATTGTTACCAAAAGTTAGTGAAATCAATGGCATTTCAAATAATCCTTATTATTTTTCTTTCTTCTATTTCTTTATACATATTGAATAATCTCAGTCTTCATTAATAATACCACAGTTTGATGGCATTGAAAGCTTTGTATGATTAGGCCTATCATACTTGGCCCATCATCTGTACAGCATTATAACATATTTTGCCTCACCATTCAGTGATAAAGCTTTGAAGGGTTTTAGACCATTATATCCTAGACTGTCTTTAAAATGCACTACTGAAGCTTGCAGCCCACAGAAGCATGTACAGGACAAGAAGTGATGATATACACAATAAAACCAGAGAAAGTTGTATGTTTATACATATATATTTGTGAAGAGAAAAAAAAAAAAAAAAAGAGAGAGAGAGATCAGGGAATCGGGGAGAGTAGGGGGGTTTCAACTCTTCCTAACTCAGCTAAAACCCATCCATCAAGTTTTGCTTTGGTTGTATGTGATGTAAGATATACTTACATTTTTCCAAATACTACTGTAAGATATTCCTGTGAGAATTCTCTGTTTTGTTTTGTTTTTGTTTTGTTTTTTTTTCTCTTGTTTTCTTATTTGTAGCTAAAAGCTTTAAAACAAAGAAAATTGAAGGAAGCGAGTTTACGTAGACAAGCCTGCAGCAATCTTCATTAATTCAGAGCAGAGTGAAGTAAAAATGATTCAGTATGTAACTGCAAATAATCATCTTTGCAGGGTAGTTTACACAGCCTTAGCTAAGCCACACCACACTGTTACGTTGCTAGGGGACTGTGGAACAATTTATGTTTTTTTTTTTTTACAGATTTCTTTAAGAGGAATTTTTTCATCTTGAAACAAACTTTCAAATTGTTATATATTCTGACAGGGAAGCTTTTTCTTTAGCTATTCAGTTGTTGGAGTTCACAGAACTGTTTAGCTGTGATTGTTTGACAAATCCAATTAAGTCTGATCTGGTACTTTACAAAAATGCTGACAGTTTGAGATTGCAGCTAAGAGTTATTTAAAGGACAAATAGGATTATTAGGTGAAGGAAAAAACACCTCCACTTTCTTACTATAATTAGTTGATAGTCAGATTTGAAATGTGTCTCAGTGGGGTTCTTCACACTGCTATTATTCATTTTGCTTATAAGAATGGTATATTTGCTGTCACATTACAACTCCATCTTTGTTGTTATATGTATCTGAGGAGATGCAAAGTCTTCAGCTGGGATAAGGAACCTTGCTGTTGAGAATACGTGAATAAAACATTGTGGAGGTGGGAACTTTGTATAACAGTCACAAAGTAGCTAGAACAAGAGATAAATTGAGTGAAATGTCACGAAGAAGGGACTTTCAGGAGCAAAGATGATCACAGAGGTTTGCATACACTGACTGAACTTGTATTAATGATTAAAAGTATTTTGTTGTTATCTTTGACGCTTGGATCTCATTTCCAATCTAGCTTATTGGACCTCTACAACTGCAGTTTATAAAACCTATAAAACACTGGATGAAGTTCTCACTGGCACTTGTTCCATCTACTTGTTCATGTTCTCTTCAGAAATATATTGTTGGGCACAAGAAATGCACTAACTCGAGGAAGATTCTGCCTTCACTGCAGCTGAGCAAGGCAATGCCCCACGGCCACCTTTCATGGTGCAGTACATCAGGCACAGCAGAAAGTCCTGAATTTGTCATGATCTGTGAAACAGATGTGTAGCAGTCTTTATGGGAGTTCCTTTAGCAAATGCCTGAAATTTTTAGCCCTTCTATGAGGTTCTTATGCTTGCTATATAGCTAGTGGCTACTTAGCAGTAACTTTATAAAAAAAAAAAAAAAAGACAGATATACCTTTTCTACCTTGCCACATCACTTTTATTATTTAGCTGCTATGTATAAAGAAAGGGAGATCTTGAGGAACTGGAGGAAGCCTGGAGTTTTGGGATATGTGAGAGAAGTCAAAAGGGAGCTTAATTGCTTTGAGGAAGCTGTTCTAGTCCCAGAACAGCCCCAATGGACAGTGTACCTACTTGCTCTTTCCAGAGTAGATCAAAGTTTTAACTCTAATCTTGTATCCCTCCAAGAAACATTCTCTGTTAAAGAATGGTCTTATGTCTTTAAGTGAATTTATTGTAACAGCACCTACAATTTTGAAACAGCAGATTTTCTGCATTTAATTTCCAAAATCATTCTGTTGAACAACTTTTTATTTAATACAAAAAAAAAAATTACCCAGTAAAATTAATTTTGAAGTGTTTGATTGGATAGAAATGGTTCACAAACTTGTTTTGCTTAGATAGAAGGAAACATCTGTTGGACTTCAGATTTGTTGAAACTGGACTTGGTTTCCTTTGTAAACACTATTACATTTATGAACAATGAGCTACTTAATGGGCGCCGGTATGTTATCACTGGAAACTTTCTCTGTGATTGGATACTATTTGTGTTACGAAGTATCCATCAGTATCCACCATTTGCAGTAGTGGGCTGCAAGCTTCATGGTGTTTTTTCCTCTATATTTTTTTCCCCAATTGTTTATGCTTGTACTGAATATTGGCTATGCTGTAGTGGTTCAATATGTTAGCTGAAGGAGTTAAAGACCACAGCAAGGCTAAGCTTGCCTAGATAATTGCTGAATCCTGGATATTACCAATGGATTTAACTTATTACACTCTCCTGTCGGTCCTCTGCTGGGGAAGACTATTTACCTTGAATCATGTATTTCAGTTCTGAACTCTGGTATCATTTATATGATTCAAAAACTAACATTTTCCCTTGGGAAAAAAAAAAAGAAAAAAAAGTATATTATTCTATTAGAAAATTCCTCTTAATCATAAAATATATGGTAAAAATATGAGCATCATTTATGAATAGAAGATATCTTTTTATTCCATGCAAAATCAGTTTTATGGAATTTTATAGAACCCAACATCTCCATATACTTATTACTCCTAATTTATATTTACTGTGTGTTTCTCCTCAAATTATAAACTTTCTGGGCCAGTGAGCTCTTGTCAGTCTCAAAACTAAGAACAGAAAATATTAGGTTAGGCAACAAAAGTATTTTAAACAGCCTTGGAATGTGGCCATTGACCATTTTGCTAAGGGAAGTGGGCAAGACACATTATTTGGGGCATTTTATTTGCAGATTAGATGAAATACTGGAGTAAAAGCTGAGAAGATCCTTGTGGTTATTTCTGATCTTATGGTTTATGAATCAAAATCTCAGCTATTACTTAATTTTTGGAAACCTTGCCAAAGACACAGGCCTAAAATGCTGTATGTGTGCAGATATATATGTCATATGTCCAGATGCAAATGATTATCAGTTGCTTTTATCAGCTGATGCAAAAACATGGGAATTTTCCTGTAAAGATTTGTTGAAAACAAAGGAGCAGGGGGAAAAGAGTGGAATGTCTCTTGTGCTGCATATACTGTGCTGCATATAGCATCACTGTGAACATGAGTGATGATTATGGCTGCTGTTCTGTGTATTTCACTAGCGGTTTCACTGGCAGTCCTATAGGGATATTTAACAGAATACATTTGCATGTACAAATAATTATAATAGTATGTACAAGCAATAACTTTCACTTATTCCTAGCAAACCCTTAGTGGTGTGCTGGCAGAACATGCTCATAAACCTCAAATCAGGACAATATGTTTTAAGACTCATATGTGAGAAAGTATTTTTTCTATCCTTCCTCTACTGCTGGGATATATCTTGCATACTGAACTGCATGAAGTAATGAGCAGTATATTTTGTCACTTGGGAAAACAAAGCATCTGATGAAAAGAAAACATATATTTCAAGTGTTTGATTGCAGTGCTGTGCAATTGGAAAATGATGCACTGTTTTTCCTTAAGAGAGCCTTTTTGCTGCACGTGTCTGCTTGTAACAGAATCACAGAGTGACTGAGGTTGGAAGGACCTCTAGAGATCATCTAGTCCAACACCTGCTCCAGCAGGGACACCTAGAGCACGTGGCACAGGGTGGCATCCAGACGGGTTTGGAAGATCTCCAGAGAAGGAGACTCCACAACCTCTCTGGGTAGCCTGTTCCAGGGCTCTGTTACCCTCACAGTGAAGAAGTTCTTCTTCAAACGGAGATGTATTTCAATTTGTACACATTACCCCTTGTCCTGTCACTGGTCACCACCGCAAAGAGTTTGGTCCCATCCGCCCTTACATTCTCCCCTAAGGTACTTGAACATAGTGGTCAGATCTCTTCTCAGTCTTCTCTTCTCAAGCTAAACAGGCCTAGCTCGCTTAGTCTTTCCTCATACGATAGATGCTCCAGTCCCTTAATCATCTTTGTTGCTCTACACTGGACCCTCTCTAGTAACTCCACATCCCTCTTGTACAAGGGAGCCCAGAACTGCACCCAATACTCCAGCTGCAGCTTCACCAGAGCTGAGCAGAGAGGCAGGATCACCTCCCTCGACCTGCTGACAACGCTTCTCCTGATGCAGGCCAGGATCCCATTGACCTTCTTGGCCACGAGGGCACATTGCTGCTTCATGGTTAACTTGTTGCCAACCAGGACTCCCAGATCCCTCTCCACAGAGCTGCTTTCCAGCAGGTCAATCCCTAATCTGTACTGGTGCCTGGGGTTATTCCTCCCCAGGTGCAGAACCCTGCACTTGTCCTTGTTGAATCTTATGAGGTTCCTCTCGACCCGACTCTCCAACCTGTTTAGGTCCCTCTGAATGGCCGCACAGCCCTCAGGAGTGTTGGCCACTCCTCCCAGTTTGGTATTATCCACAAACTTGCTGTCCTTTCATCCAATTCACTGATGAGCAAGTTGAACAGTATCAGGCCCAGTACTGATCCCTGGGGGACACCACTGGCCACAGGCCTCCAACTAGACTCGACCCCATTTATCACAACCTTTCAGCTCTGCCATCCAGTCAGTAGTGGGAATACAGGTCTAGACTATCTTCTAATGTTAATTTTGTTGTTTTATTCTTGAATATATCTCTCTTGTAAGATTAGATCTTACAAGATTGCTAGTTTGCTAGTGGAAAATTGCTTGGAAAGTTGTGTGTGTTCTCTCTCTCTCTTTCCTTCTTTCCCTTCTCATCCCTCCTCCCCATGATGCTGAGACTTATTATTAAGTGGAATAAAGGAAAGAAGGATCTAGGAGGAATAATGAATTCTGCTACTAGAAGAAGATTTATTAGTTCAGATGAAATAGGGTTTTACAGCTTGTCAGAGAGTAAATGAAACAATTTAAGGAGGTTTGTATGGATAGAAGCTAAACAGGGTATATTTGCCAGAAGACACTTTGTTTGCCCAGAAACATTTCTTTGCTGTGAGGGTGAATCAGCTATAATAGTTGTGCTTGATTTAGTAGGTTTAAACATAGTCAGCTGAACTAATTGCCTGATCTCTGTTTTCACTTATAAAATAATGCAATAGGATGTTAATAATAAAATAATAAAATTCAGAAAAAAAGATTGAGAAGTTTGGGAGAGGTCATTGTGTTCTGATACCAATGAACGAGTAAATCAGGAATCTGAAATTTTTACAAATTATGAGGTCCACCTGTTCTTCCACCAGCAAATAATGTTGATAAATCTTTAAAAAACAATGGAACAAAACTAGTCACTGCTTTATTTGATACAAATTCCTGAAAAAAATAGTGAAGGATGCCAGTGGTTTGGATACCTATTTCAGAATTATGAGGTGCTTATCTGACCTTCTTAACTTAATGAATTGGACTGAAATTTCAGGAACATGTTGGTGTGTGTGTGTGTGTGTGTGTGTGTGTGCATTTCAGCCCTGTACAGCGTCTTGCAAGTGCAGGATGAAGTGCAGTTGAAAATGGTAAGGATGAGACAACATTTGTTGGACTTTACAGATCAAATATCTGAGGTTCTATTTTGAGTGAAACAAGGAAACATGAGTACTTAAGCTCCTATCTGATTTTCCTGCCTCTGAAAATGTTTCAAACATGAATGCTTCATTTTTTGTGCCTTGTTAGGTAGCAGACCAGTACCTTGTGAGAGTAGCTTGTACAGCCATCAACAGCAGTTTTGTAGCAACATCCACCAGAAAGCACCCTTACTGAAGGACAGTGAGTCTTTGTGGAAGAGATAATCTTCCTTTAAATAAAAGATGCTCTGGAGGGATCAGATTAGTCACTGGGATTCTGCTTTTGTACTTGAGACAAGGCAAATCCTCAAGATTGTTACTTGTAACAAAGTACATGGCAATAATCCAACCAACCTTGGCCTACATACACTAATGCCAGAAATTTATGAAATCTGATACCTGCGCCTGGTAGCTACAGCGTATGTCAAAATAGCATTGGGGGAAAATGGTTAAATTTGCCTCTCCTCTGGGAACGGCTCGAAGGGCCAGCAAATGGTCTCGTTGCCCATGTGCAGCCTGACACAGAGTGCTGCTGCAGCTGTTCCGGTGCAGTGTGGTCCTGCTGGTGGTGATACTTGAGCAAACAAGGTTTAGGGAGCACTGTGATTTGTTTCAGACTGACATGCAGTGACAAACAGTAGCTACATACGTGCAGTTAAGTGCTTGAGATCTTGATCCTCAGCTCTTGCACAGCGTACGCAGGTGCAGATTTGGCATGTTGAATTTGACAGGCTTTGGGCAATCTAATGGATCTGCATTGTGTCTCCAAGCTGACAAGGAGCACTGATTCGTCAATTGCCGCTAAAAGATAGATAAGGAAGCTGTTCCTCCAGGTACCATTTACCACCTCACTGCTGAGACGTGGTGATGAGCTTGCTGCTTTGCTGTTCCACCTCCTCCAGGCGTGTGCCTGGTACTGCCTGGATGCAGCTGGGAAGTAGCCTGTCCTTCATTCTCGTGGTTGACCTTAGGTTTGGCATGTACTGTGCTTCATATGGAAATGAGGCTTGTTAATGAGGTCTCCAGGTTGTACAAAAATGTCTGTTTTCACATACCAAGTACATGTCTCCTGGGGACTATAATCCCAAAAAGTGGGACAGAAAAATATCAGAGGAAAAAGAAGGGATATAGTTGCAAAGCTGTCTGGAAATTAAGTTAAAGAGAACATCAGAGTACTCAGGTTTCCAGAATCTGGACAATGCGCCTACCTAACACCTAACTGATCCTGGCTTTTCTACAGGTACTAATGTTCAGACTTCAAGACAGACAAGCCTTATATTTAGCTAGTTTTCTCTCTTCTCTAATGCTGAATTTGTGGCAATAGTAGTTTCCTTATTTCAATAGAAATGAAAGAGAAGGACTTGCATGTATCACTCTGAGGTATTGGTGCGGAATCAGAGGCCAGATCTAAACTGTGGGAGAGAACACATCCTACTCACTGGCCCTGAACTGGATCTAAAGCCAGAGGACATTTCTCAACATAACAAAACACCAGAAGGAAAGATCGAAGCTCCTAATAGCAACTTATGATGATTTCTTTCATAATGGCCCTGGTTTAGAAGCTGTCACTAAACATACGGAGATTAAGGCGCTAAGTATTTGAATTATTTTTTCAACTTCTCTGTTTTATCTGTGTGTGGACTGTTCTTGGTTTTGTTTCCTGCATGCTTCCATGGTTCTGGAGGTTCCTGTATATAAGTTTGGTTCAAATTTCCTTCTGTTTTATAGATAAGTGTACTTAGGCACTAAGTGTGCTTAGGGGTACTTAGGCAACAAATCTGCTAAAAAATCTGGTGTTCTTAATCTTATGATTGTGAAGAGAAAAATAATTCACACCAAAGACAGCAGCTTAAAGAAATACAAAGCATTACAACACCTGGAAGGAATACAGGGGTTGAGACTTTGTCAACTAAGGCCTGTTATTTGGGACTTTCCTTTAAGGGAATTGAGTTTGTTTTTGCATTTCTTCTTGTACTGCTGTGAATGAAATGGCAAGTCTGTCACTTGACAAAGCTTAGACCAATGAATGTGTTTATACTAAAACAAGCTTGGTATTATAAATCTCCTTAATTTACATATGTAAATTAAATAGTTTTATTTTTCCAGCCTCAGCCATTTAACTCTAGATTCTTGACAAATTAGACAGCTTTCAGAAAGGGATAAATGCACGTTTGTGCTTTGAGACATGTCAGCACATAAATATGGATAATGTGAGAAAATTATTTTTGTGAAGCATAGACTTGATTCACTTTTTCCCACTCACTTTTATGTTACTATTTATGTTACTTTAATTTCTCTCCTGAGGCAGAAATGGGCGAAAAATATTGCAACACAGTCACTCAGCGGTCAGTACAGAGAATGGCTGAAGAGCTGCTGGTTTGTGAATGGGTGCAGATCCTGAAGGTCAATAACCACATAGGAACCTTTGAATGACTTGATGGCTTGATGAGGGAATTACTTTCTTCAAGGCTGCAGTAAACTGTGTTGTTCCTACGTTCCTAGGTAGCTGGGTCTGTCCCCAGCTGAGCAAGATAAGAATTTGATGTCCAGGCTGTGCAAACCAACAGCTGATTAAAAAGAAACGAACAAACAAACAAACAAGACAAGAAACATGTTTAGTTTTGTTTCTCCTCATGTAACATTTCTAATCCCTAGTGACCTAGCTAATATGCAAATGTTATTAAATAGGCATCATTAATAATCTAATCCATGGAAGTCTTGCATAAGCTTTTAGTTGTTCCAACATCCATAAGGAAGTTCAGAAGGCACCATACAGGTAGAACTGACTTTCTGTGCAGGTGGAAAACAGGTCTTAACAATATTCTTCAATCTTTCTGACAGGTGGCTATCATTGCAGCCACCTTTATGGATCCTGTCATTAGCCTTGCAACACAACTGTAAGTTTCCTCTGCTACAAACTGGACTCCTGAGGATAATGTTAATCCCTTTTGGCATTTATCCCAGAAAGAACAAAGAAAGGAAAACAACACAAGTTCAGTCACTGTGGATCTGTGACAGGCAACCTGCACACAAAATAAGTAATGCGCAGATTTGTTATAAAAAGATGTCAGGGAAGGATACTGGTAATAAAGAATTTAGCTCCTCTATGCTTAATCCTTAGATATGGTTAAAGGTGCTTCCTTTGCTTGAAACTGAAACGCTTGAGTTTCGACACTCTGTTCTCTGCAAGGATGCAGCAAATTGAGACCACAGTGTTTTGATCATACTGTGTGTGTGGAATAGATACCACTTTATAAAGCTGAAAGTTAACATAGTTTTGTGATGTGGAGCTCATTTTTCTACTACTCTTCAGGTCATTGTTTATACTCATGTAATACTGATTCAGGAACTGTATGATATCCTCTAGTAAGTGAAGTAGGAAATTAAAGACTGGTTCTATTCTGAAATACTTCTTACATCTCTGAAGCCATAAAAATACTCGGAACCTTATCTTTGATGTATGGGCATAACTATGTTGAAATTCCTCTAGAGGATTTATAGGCCTAAATAATGCACCAATTTGTAAATGGATAGTCAGGCCGAACAAACACTCTATTTATCTTCAGTTTCTCCGTAGATTAGTAAACATTAAAAATATGAATTGTTTTTCAAGTGGAGATATGGTATTGGAAATGGAAGAATGAGTAATGTTTTAAAACTAGTTATTTTGAATAGATAATTTGGCCAGTGCAAGATAAATGTCTGGTTCTTTTGTGGGGGAGAAGGTATTTTCTGCCATCACACTTCAGTTTGCTGTGAGCCTTGCAATCCAACGGCTGTGTAAATTCACGAGTGGGGTGAACAGAGCTGGAAGCTAAGGCTTGTGAGATTGCTCTGTTCAGCTGTAATCCAAACTCTCCTTAACGAGAGAAATATTTTTCTATCTTGCTACTTTATAGTGATGAGCACGATTGTATATACATTCTAAATACTATACAATATATAATAAAGTAGCTTTCATTAACATATCTATTCTTCTGCCAGGAGTTGATATCAATCTTGAAAGAAAAGAAATATTCAGTCAGGTTGCAGTTAGGCAAAATATTTTCCTGTGGAAAAGCTTATTCTTATTTTCTGTGTAAGCTTCACATTTTAAATCTTTTGTAGAATAATATTACTCCAGTGCAGTGCTGAGCTATCGTAAGTATCATTCAGGACACTTGCTGCAATAATTAGGCTTTCTTTTGCATTTTTTTTTTTTTGTCTCAAATTAATTGTAACTGCTGAGGGAAGTGCTAATGAGGAGAACTACTTTAAGGTAACTGTGGATATTTTTGTCAAATTTCTGAGGCAATGGAAACTGTCCCGAGCTGTGCAGTCAGAAGTGGACAAGGTATGAGACCAGCACCCTAGTCTTGCCTTCTTGCCCTCAAGAGATTGGGCAAACTGTGTTCTGCTCTTTTAAGGGCATTTCAATCTTTTGCCTGGCCAGTCCTCTTTTGAGACTATTGCTGTTTAATTCACAGTGCTAAGCCAGAAGGTAAAATAGGATATTTTAAGTGCTCGAGAGCCTATGGCCTTGATATTAGAGGATACTTGCTGGTTCTGACTGTTAGTCCTTATTCCCTCCTGGATTGGTAATTTTTCATCCTGATCGTTGTTTTCCCCAGTGGAAGATGAAGTCCATTGTTTAAAACATGCTGTGTTCCCCCATCCTGGAGCCCAGTTTTTACTTTTTTTCACCCAGCATGAATGTCAGTTATTTAATCCATAGCCTTCTGTAAACCATTAATGAGCAATCATTGCTCTGTGTTATTTTCACAGGAATGAGGATTATTCATGCATGAGAGAGATTTCACAACTAGTTTAATTGCCCTTTTTTCTAGAAACTTTAAGCATTCTGACAAACAGAACTCTCAGCAAAGCATTTAATCATATACTTAAACACTGTGTTTCAAAGAAGGTAAGATTTGAGCATGCAGTTTGCAGAAAGATATACTGCTCCCCCCACCATATATAGTTAAACCTGATAAGATGCTCTCCCTGAAGACTAGCATCATTGTGTCAGCAGTTTAATGTAATAGTTTGAGTGGGTGTTGTTTATTTGGCCTTCTGGATATCTTAAATTATGATCTTTAATGAGTAATTCATACCCTTAACTTTCAGGGCTTACATAGCTACAATCTTGGGAAGGAGAATTGGTTTGCAAAAGAATGGAAAAAAATAAAGAGGGGGGAAAAATCAAAACTTAGAGGCTGTGTGAAATTATAGAAGCCTTTAGTCTTGAGAGGAGAACTGAGCAGCATTTTTATATTCAGAGTGCTTTGCAGAACAGAGGTGCTTTGCAGCATTGTTCCTGCCCATGAAATCTGAGCAGCTGCTTCAGTTATGTTGTAGCTACCCTTGCTGGTCTCCACCAACACCTACCTTGAGACAAGGACATCTCAGAGGTTCACTGGGGCAAAGGCAGTGGCTGGGGGTGGGGAGAAGGCATTGAATAACAGATTTTAGGAGAGAAACAGAGAAGAAGCCAAATCGGAGTGAGGATTTAACATTTTTATTTTTTTCCATGCATGTTTGGCTTTCTGTTGCCCTTCAACAACCATGGTCATCTGGAACCAATGCAATTTTATCCCATTTGAAGTGCAGAAAACAAGAAAATAGAAAAATATGTTTCCTGGCTTAAAAAAAAAACATGAAAAGAAAAATTTGAATTAAAACTTGAGTGTTTTTGTTTGCTTTCTTCCCTTTCTCTCAAAGAAACCCATCTATCATTAATCTTCTCATTTCTTCCGTATCATAAAGAGCTGGGAGTAGTTTCAATGTTTAGAATTGCGAAGAAAAAAAAATATGTTTAACCATTGAATTGTTGGCCAGCAGCTAAGGACAATGTGATAAGGGTATTGTCCCTATTAACACTAGAATTATCTGTACACTGAAATTTAATATCACTGTTTTGTCCTTAGAGTATCATCTTTCATATCAGACTTCAGTGTCATTTTTTTCTTTTTCTCAAACAACAAAAAAGTATACTTCATCTTACTTACTAATACATCCAAGTAAACTAATAAAATTAGAAGTTCATAATAACCCTGGTCCAAACTCTTTTGAGTTAGCTCAGCTCTTTTCTGGGACTATTGACTATTATATTGCTAATTTTTTTTTCTGCTTTTGTTGTCAATATATTTTCTTTTTTTTTCTTCCCTTTTTTTTTTATTTATGTAGTTAAATGGGAGACAAGTCAAGAAAAACAGAGTATTTCTTGCAGGACAGTGGTGCTTTCTGAAGATTATCCTCAAATATTAGCTAAAGTTCTGCCTTCATTGGGATCACCTATATTAGCTAAAGTTCTACCTTCATTGGGATCATCTAGTGGAGTTGATAACTTAGTTGTCTCTAATGCAATGGCCAGACTTTCCTGTAAGAATCCAAACTTGCTGTGGGACCTGGTGCCGGCTGGCAGATATCCCCAGTTTGGAGAAGGAAGGGCCAGTCACACAGTGTCGTGCTGGGCTTGAGCGGCAGGGGAAGCTCCTGTCCTGGGAGAAGCTCCTCTCCCCCGGGAGGCCAATCTGCTGTGAACTGCCATGAGCACCACAGCTACAAGTGCTCCTTGGTTTCCCTGGGGTGAGTTTGCTAGTCCACGGGCTAGCAAATCGATAGCAAATTGGTACGCACAGGCAACTGGGAAGATGGTAGGACAGGGAACTTGAGTAACAAAAAAAGTGGGAATAGAATGGTTAAATATTTGAAGGGTAAAGATCTTTCTCCTCAACTAGGAGCCAAGAGCTACTTCTACTTACTATTGTAGCTACTTAGGAATGCTACAGCATTGCTACCTTTCAGATGAAAATGAGCCCAGAAGGGTAAAAAAACCGTGGCTGATACATCTTGAGAAGTATGCAGAAAAATTTGTTCTGAGCTTATAACAGGTGTTTTTTCAGTTTCTTCATAGTGGAATAACTGAATATGGTTACCTTCTGACTGTAGATCAATATTCATTTCTGTGCCAAAATCTTTTTGGTGTTGTCAGACTTTCTCAGTAAAACATTTTTGGTGCAGGACCTTTGAAACAACGTGACCTGTGCACGCGCAGTTGCCTGCAGCATAGGCAGCATGTGCAGTTAACTGAAGGCCTTCACTCCCCTCAACCCCAGGCATTTACAAATTAGCATTGTCAGCTGAGCTGGGAAAACATAGGGCAGAATTAATGGAAAACATCCTTGAATGACTATCCAAGAAGCAGCTGCTTTATTTCTTGATTTATTATCACTTAATGATGTTATGAAAATCTCTAAGGTGACTTTAGTCAGCATTTTCCCCTACTGCTTACTCTGCATGTCAGAGGAAATGAATGACACCTTTAAGTTCACCCTGTCTATTTTTCAGACACCAAGGTCTCTCAGTAGGATAGAAAGTCAGTGAGTAATGTGTCTGTTGAAGCTCATTCCTCAGAAATAAGCAAAGTTCAATATCATATATAGATGGCGGGAACATCTGCAGTTACTTTAAGGAGAGTGACTGTATTTCTGATCAGAAGTTGCTCACTGATTCAGATGGTGGCTTCCTATGCTATCTGCCTTGTGCCAGCTCTCAAAAACCATCCCGTATGCCAGATTAAATACTGTATGGTGGGCTGAGGCCAAAGTCTAGTATGCATGAAGTAGCATGATGGCTGAACCAAGGCTTTAGTCCCAGAAGTGAGGTTACAGTTTCCAGAGATCTGGAATTTATCGCAAGGTGTTAGTTCTACTCTGACCTGAAATACAGTATAGGATGCCACATACTTATAACCTGCTTCAGGGCAGAACTTTGCAATTAAATCCAAGAATCATGGAAATCTAGATTCACCAAAAAAAAAAAAAAAAACCCTCTCTGATTCCCATGTAATTTGCTTCTTTTTCACATTGAAAACTCAATGCAATTATTTTTGCTTCCTTTTTCTTCCTTTTTTCTTTCCTTTTTTTCTTTTTTTTTTTTTTCTTTAAGGCAGATGAGTGGATAGAATCAAACACAGATTGGCTGGAATCTTCCTCTTTATCTCAGCCTACATGGCAGCAACTGATGTGCTGTTTTGTAGCTGACAGAAAGTTTCAGTTAGCTAAGCTTGTTGCTTGCAGCAGCACAGGAAATTCTTTCCACTGTCCAGATGCTTCCTGTGCACAACACTGTCATGCTTGGCCCGTGATTTAAAAAGGAGGGGGAAAAAAAGCTTTTTATTTTGTTTTTAGCCAGGTCATTTGGCACCATGAAGGGAAAATAGCTTTGCTCTTTGGCCAGTGTCACTCTGCCCAGTGCTGTTTTGAAAAATGAAAAGGAATGGTGTAAAGTGAAGTAAAATATTTATTTGTTGAAAGTCTTCCTTAGTTTTCTTCTCCATGCCACATATATGTTGTCCTCTCTGAAATAATCCAATATGTCAGGTTCTGCTTTACTAAAAATTGAAGTTATTACAATGGAGAACTGCACCCCTGTTGTGTTTCAAAGGGTTCATAGAGGCAATCTTTGCACTCTGATGA